>NC_135483.1:85402086-85714586 GCF_052094955.1 Ictidomys tridecemlineatus
TCATTTAGAGTTCCAAATACATGTATCTATATAGGAGAAAACAGAGTGAAACCTAAAAATGAAACCGGTTACTGCAAACGAACGGTTTAACCAAGAAGAACGAAATTTGGTGAGCCAAGTGGTTTTGGTGTACTGATCATTACCTGAAAGAATCATCAAGATTGGGTGAAAAAATGTTTGCTGAGTTTTCATGCAACTCGTAGTTATTTGGAAGCTTGGCAACCCCTTTCCATGAAAGTGAATTTTGCCAGTCTCTGCTTAGGGCTACATCAACAGCAAACAAATCATAGTGATAGAACTTGAAACTGCTTTATTGTGTCAAGTTTCAAAGAGCTAGCACAAACCGTGTTTGATTTAGAGTTCCAAATACATGTATCCCTATAGGAGAAAACAGATTGAACCTAAAAATGAAAACGGTTACTGCAAACGAATGGTTTAACATAGAAGAACGAAATTTGGTTTGCCAAGTGGTTTTGGTATACTGATCATTACCTGAAAGAATCATCAAGATTGGGTGAAAAAATGTTTGCTGAGATTTCAGGCAACTCGTAATATTTTGGAAGCTTGGCAACCCCTTTTCATGAAAGTGATATTCGCCAGTCTCTGCTTAGGGCTACATCAACAGCAAACAAACCATAGAGATAGAACTTCAAAATGCTTTATTGTGTCAAGTTTCAAAGAGCTAGCACAAACCGTGTTTGATTTAGAGTTCCAAATACATGTGTCCCTATAGGAGAAAACAGAGTGAAACCTAAAAATGGAACTGGTTACTGCAAACGAACTTTTTAACGTAGAAGAACGAAATTTGGTGAGCCAAGTGGATTTGGTGTACTGATCATTAACTGAAAGAATCATCAAGATTGGGTGAAAAAATGTTTGCTGAGATTTCAGGCAACTCGTAGATTTTTGTAAGCTTGGCAACCCCTTTCCATGAAAGTGATTTTCGCCAGTCTCTGCTTAGGGCTACATCAACAGAAAACAAACCATAGAGATAGAACTTGAAACTGCTCTAATGTTTTAAGTTTCAAAAAGCTAGCAGAAACCGTGTTTGATTTAGAGTTCCAAATACATGTATTCCTATAGGAGAAAACAGAGTGAAACCTAAAAATGAAAACGTTTATGCAAACGAACCGTTTAACCTAGAATAACGAAACTTGGTGAGCCAAGTGGTTTTTGTGTACTGATCATTACCTGAAAGAATCATCAAGATTGGGTGAAAAAATGTTTGCTGAGATTTCAGGCAACTCGTAGTTTTTTGGAAGCATGGCAACCCGTTTCCATGAAAGTGATTTTCGCCAGTCTCTGCTTAGGGCTACATCGACAGCAAACAAACCATAGAGATAGAAAATGAAAGTGCTTTATTGTGTCAAGTTTCAAAGAGCTAGAACAAGCCGTGTTTGATTTAGAGTTCAAACTACATGTATCCCTATAGGAGAAACAGAGTGAAACCTAAAAATGAAAACGGTTACTGCAAACAAACGGTTTAACCTAGAAGAACGAAATTTGGTGAGCCTAGTGGTTTTGGTGTACTGATCATTTCCTGAAAGAATCATCAAGATTGGGTAAAAAATGTGTGGTGAGATTTCAGGCAAATTGTAGTTTTTTGGAAGCTTGGCAACCTCTTTAAATTTAAGTGATTTTCGCCAGTCTCTGCATAGGGCTACATCAACAGCAAACAAACCATAGAGATAGAACTTGAAACTGCTTTATTGTGTCAAGTTTCAAAGAGCTAGCACAAACCGTGTTTGATTTAGAGTTCCAAATACATGTATCCCTATAGGAGAAAACAGTGAAACTTAAAAATGAAAACGGTTACTGTAAACGAACGGTTTAACCTAGAAGAACGAAACTTGGTGAGCCTAGTGGTTTTGGGGTACTGATCATTACCTGAAAGAATCATCAAGATTGGGTGAAAAAATGTTTGCTGAGATTTCAGGCAACTCGTAGTTTTTTGGAAGCTTGGCAACCCCTTTCCATGAAAGTGATTTTCGCCAGTCTCTGCTTTGGGCAACATCAGCAGAAAACAAACCACAGAGATAGAACTTGAATCTGCTTTATTATGCGAAGTTCCAATGAGCTAGCACAAACCGTGTTTGATTTAGAGTTCCAAATACATGTATACCTATAGGAGAAAACAGAGTGAAACCTAAAAATACAAACGGTTACTGCAAACGAACGGTTTAACCTAGAAGAACGAAATTGGGTGAGCCAAGTTGTTTTGGTGTACTGATCATTACCTGAAAGTATCATCAAAATTGGGTGAAAAAATGTTTCCGGATATTTCAGGCAACTCTTAGTTTTTTGGAATCTTGGCAACCACTTTTAATGAAAGTGATTTTTGCCAGTCTCTGCTTAGGGCTACATTAACAGCAAAGGAACCATAGAGATAGAACTTGAAACTTCTTCATTGTGTCAAGTTTCAAAGAGCTAGCACAAACCATGTTTGATTTAGAGTTCCAAATACATGTATCCCTATAGGAGAAAACAGAGTGAAACCTAAAAATGAAAACGGTTACTGCAAACGAATGGTTTAACCTAGAAGAACGAAATTTGGTGAACCAAGTGGTTTTGGTGTACTCATCATTACCTGAAAGAATTATCAAGATTGGGTGAAAAAATGATTGCTGAGATTTCAGGCAACTCATAGTTTTTTGGAAGCTTGGCAACCCCTTTCCATGAAAGTGATTTTCGCCAATCTCTGATTAGGGCTACATCAACAGCAAACAAACCATAGAGATAGAACTTGAAACTGCTTTATTGTGTCAAGTTTCAAAGAGCTAGCACAAACCGTGTTTCATTTAGAGTTCCAAATACATGTATCTATATAGGAGAAAACAGAGTGAAACCTTAAAATGAAACCGGTTACTGCAAACGAACGGTTTAACCAAGAAGAACGAAATTTGGTGAGCCAAGTGGTTTTGGTGTACTGATCATTACCTGAAAGAAACATCAAGATTGGGTGAAAAAATGTTTGCTGAGTTTTCATTAAACTCGTAGTTATTTGGAAGCTTGGCAACCGCTTTCCATGAAAGTGATTTTCGCCAATCTCTGCTTAGGGCTACATCAACAGCAAACAAACCATAGAGATAGAACTTGAAACTGCTTTATTGTGTCAAGTTTCAAAGAGCTAGCACAAACCGTGTTTCATTTAGAGTTCCAAATACATGTATCTATATAGGAGAAAACAGAGTGAAACCTAAAAATGAAACCGGTTACTGCAAACGAATGGTTTAACCTAGAAGAACGAAATTTGGTTTGCCAAGTGGTTTTTGGTATACTGATCATTACCTGAAAGAATCATCAAGATTGGGTGAAAAAATGTTCGCTGAGATTTCAGGCAACACATAGTTTTCTGGAAGCTTGGCAACCCCCTCTAAATTAATGTTATTTTCGCCAGTCTCTGCTTAGGGCTACATCAACAGCAAACAAACCATAGAGATAGAACTTGAAACTGCTTTATTGTGTCAAGTTTCAAAGAGTCAGCACAAACCTGGTTTGATTTAGAGTTCCAAATACATGTATCCCTATAGCAGAAAACAGAGTGAAACCTAAAAATGAAACCGGTTACTGCAAACGAACGGTTTAACCTAGAAGAACGAAACTTGGTGAGCCAAGTGGTTTTCGTGTACTCATAATTACCTGAAAAAATCATCAAGATTGGGTGAAAAAATGTTTGCTGAAATTTCAGCAAACTCGTAGTTTTCTGGAAGCTTGGCAACCCCTTTCCATGAAAGTGATTTTCGCCAGTCTCTGCTTAGGGCTACATCAAAAACAAACAAACCATAGAGATAGAACTTTAATCTGCTTTATTGTGTCAAGTTCCAAAGAGCTAGCACAAACCGTGTATGATTTAGAGTTCCAAATACATGTATCCCTATAGGAGAAAACAGAGTAAAACCTAAAAATGAAAACGGTTACTGCAAACGAACGGTTTAACCTAGAAGAACGAAATTGGGTGAGCCAAGTGGTTTTGGTGTACTGATCATTACCTGAAAGAATCATCAAGATTGGGTGAAAACATGTTTGCTGGGATTTCAGGCAACTCTTAGTTTTTTGGAAGCTTGGCAACCCCTTTCCATGTAAGTGATTTTCGCCACTCTCTGCTTAGGGCTACATCAACAGGAAACACACCATATAGAAAGAACTTGAAACTGCTTTATTGTGTCAAGTTTCAAAGAGCTAGCACAAACCGTGTTTGATTTAGAGTTCCAAATACATGTATCCCTATAGGAGAAAACAGAGTGAAACCTAAAAATGAAAACGGTTACTGCAAACCAACAGTTTAACCTGAAGAACGAAACGTGGTGAGCCTAGTTGTTTTGGTGTACTGATCATTTCCTGAAAGAATCATCAAGATTGGGTGAAAAAATATTTGCTGAGTTTTCAGGCAACTCGTAGTTATTTGGAAGCTTGGCAACCCCTTTCCATGAAAGTGATTTTCGCTAGTCTCTGCTTAGGGCTACATCAACAGCAAACAAACGATAGAGATAGAACTTGAAACTGCTTTATTGTGTCAAGTTTCAAAGAGCTAGCACAAACCGTGTTTGTTTTAGAGTTCCAAATACATGTATCCCTATAGGAGAAAACAGAGTGAAACCTAAAAATAAAAACGGTTACTGCAAACGAATGGTTTAACCTAGAAGAACGAAATTTGGTGAACCAAGTGGTTTTGGTGTACTCATCCATACCTGAAAGAATCATCAAGATTCGGTGAAAAAATGATTGCTGAGATTTCAGGCAACTCGTAGTATTTTGGAAGCTTGGCAACCCCTTTCCATGAAAGTGATTTTAGCCAATCTCTGCTTAGGGCTAAATCAACAGCAAACAAACCATAGAGATAGAACTTGAAACTGCTTTATTGTGTCAAGTTTCAAAGAGCTAGAACAAACCGTATTTGATTTAGAGTTCCAACTACATGTATCCCTATAGCAGAAAACAGAGTGAAACCTAAAAATGAAAACGGTTACTGCAAACAAACGGTTTAACCTAGAAGAACGAAATTTGGTGAGCCTAGTGGTTTTGGTGTACTGATCATTACCTGAAAGAATCATCAAGATTGGGTAAAAAATGTGTGCTCAGATTTCAGGCAACTTGTAGTTTTTTGGAAGCTTGGCAACCTCTTTAAATGAAAGTGATTTTCGCCAGTCTCTGCTTAGGGCTACATCAACAGAAAACAAACCATAGAGATGGAACTTGAAACTGCTTATTGTGTCAAGTTTCAAAGAGCTAGCACAAACCGTGTTTGATTTAGAGTTCCAAATACATGTATCCCTATAGGAGAAAACAGTGAAACTTAAAAATGAAAATGGTTACTGTAAACGAACGGTTTAACCTAGAAGAACGAAACTTGGTGAGCCTAGTGGTTTTGGGGTACTGATCATTACCTGAAAGAATCATCAAGATTGGGTGAAAAAATGTTTGCTGAGATTTCAGGCAACTCTTAGTTTTTTGGAAGCTTGGCAACCCCTTTCCATGAAAGTGATTTTCGCCAGTCTCTGCTTAGGGCTACATCAGCAGCAAAGAAACCACAGAGATAGAACTTGAGTCTGCTTTATTGTGCGAAGTTCCAATGAGCTAGCACAAACCGTGTTTGATTTAGAGTTCCAAATACATGTATCGCTATAGGAGAAAACAGAGTGAAACCTAAAAATACAAACGGTTACTGCAAACGAACGGTTTAACCTAGAAGAACGAAATTGGGTGAGCCAAGTTGTTTTGGTGTACTGATCATTACCTGAAAGAATCATCAAGATTGGGTGAAAAAATATTTGCAGAGTTTTCAGGCAACTCGTAGTTATTTGGAAGCTTGGCAACCCCTTTCCATGAAAGTGATTTTCGCTAGTCTCTGCTTAGGGCTACATCAACAGCAAACAAACGATAGAGATAGAACTTGAAACTGCTTTATTGTGTCAAGTTTCAAAGAGCTAGCACAAACCGTGTTTGTTTTAGAGTTCCAAATACATGTATTCCTATAGGAGAAAACAGAGTGAAACCTAAAAATAAAAACGGTTACTGCAAACGAATGGTTTAACCTAGAAGAACGAAATTTGGTGAACCGAGTGGTTTTGGTGTATTCATCAATATCTGAAAGAATCATCAAGATTGGGTGAAAACATGTTTGCTGGGATTTCAGGCAACTCTTAGTTTTTTGGAAGCTTGGCAACCCCTTTCCATGTAAGTGATTTCCGCCACTCTCTGCTTAGGGCTACATCAACAGGAAACACACCATATAGAAAGAACTTGAAACTGCTTTATTGTGTCAAGTTTCAAAGAGCTAGCACAAACCGTGTTTGATTTAGAGTTCCAAATACATGTATCCCTATAGGAGAAAACAGAGTGAAACCTAAAAATGAAAACGCTTACTGCAAACGAACAGTTTAACCTGAAGAACGAAACATGGTGAGCCTAGTTGTTTTGGTGTACTGATCATTTCCTGAAAGAATCATCAAGATTGGGTGAAAAAATATTTGCTGAGTTTTCAGGCAACTCGTAGTTATTTGGAAGCTTGGCAACCCCTTTCCATGAAAGTGATTTTCGCTAGTCTCTGCTTAGGGCTACATCAACAGCAAACAAACGATAGAGATAGAACTTGAAACTGCTTTATTGTGTCAAGTTTCAAAGAGCTAGCACAAACCGTGTTTGTTTTAGAGTTCCAAATACATGTATCCCTATAGGAGAAAAGAGAGTGAAACCTAAAAATAAAAAACGGTTCCTGCAAACGAATGGTTTAACCTAGAAGAACGAAATTTGGTGAACCAAGTGGTTTTGGTGTACTCATCAATACCTGAAAGAATCATCAAGATTCGGTGAAAAAATGATTGCTGAGATTTCAGGCAACTCGTAGTATTTTGGAAGCTTGGCAACCCCTTTCCATGAAAGTGATTTTAGCCAATCTCTGCCTAGGGCTAAATCAACAGCAAACAAACCATAGAGATAGAACTTGAAACTGCTTTATTGTGTCAAGTTTCAAAGAGCTAGAACAAACCGTATTTGATTTAGAGTTCCAACTACATGTATCCCTATAGCAGAAAACAGAGTGAAACCTAAAAATGAAAACGGTTACTGCAAACAAACGGTTTAACCTAGAAGAACGAAATTTGGTGAGCCTAGTGGTTTTGGTGTACTGATCATTACCTGAAAGAATCATCAAGATTGGGTAAAAAATGTGTGCTCAGATTTCAGGCAACTTGTAGTTTTTTGGAAGCTTGGCAACCTCTTTAAATGAAAGTGATTTTCGCCAGTCTCTGCTTAGGGCTACATCAACAGAAAACAAACCATAGAGATGGAACTTGAAACTGCTTTATTGTGTCAAGTTTTAAAGAGCTAGCACAAACCGTGTTTGATTTAGAGTTCCAAATACATGTATCCCTATAGGAGAAAACAGTGAAACTTAAAAATGAAAACGGTTACTGTAAACGAACGGTTTAACCTAGAAGAACGAAACTTGGTGAGCCTAGTGGTTTTGGGGTACTGATCATTACCTGAAAGAATCATCAAGATTGGGTGAAAAAATGTTTGCTGAGATTTCAGGCAACTCTTAGTTTTTTGGAAGCTTGGCAACCCCTTTCCATGAAAGTGATTTTCGCCAGTCTCTGCTTAGGGCTACATCAGCAGCAAAGAAACCACAGAGATAGAACTTGAGTCTGCTTTATTGTGCGAAGTTCCAATGAGCTAGCACAAACCGTGTTTGATTTAGAGTTCCAAATACATGTATCGCTATAGGAGAAAACAGAGTGAAACCTAAAAATACAAACGGTTACTGCAAACGAACGGTTTAACCTAGAAGAACGAAATTGGGTGAGCCAAGTTGTTTTGGTGTACTGATCATTACCTGAAAGAATCATCAAGATTGGGTGAAAAAATATTTGCAGAGTTTTCAGGCAACTCGTAGTTATTTGGAAGCTTGGCAACCCCTTTCCATGAAAGTGATTTTCGCTAGTCTCTGCTTAGGGCTACATCAACAGCAAACAAACGATAGAGATAGAACTTGAAACTGCTTTATTGTGTCAAGTTTCAAAGAGCTAGCACAAACCGTGTTTGTTTTAGAGTTCCAAATACATGTATTCCTATAGGAGAAAACAGAGTGAAACCTAAAAAAAAAAACGGTTACTGCAAACGAATGGTTTAACCTAGAAGAACGAAATTTGGTGAACCGAGTGGTTTTGGTGTACTCATCAATACCTGAAAGAATCATCAAGATTGGGTGAAAACATGTTTGCTGGGATTTCAGGCAACTCTTAGTTTTTGGAAGCTTGGCAACCCCTTTCCATGTAAGTGATTTTCGCCACTCTCTGCTTAGGGCTACATCAACAGGAAACACACCATATAGAAAGAACTTGAAACTGCTTTATTGTGTCAAGTTTCAAAGAGCTAGCACAAACCGTGTTTGATTTAGAGTTCCAAATACATGTATCCCTATAGGAGAAAACAGAGTGAAACCTAAAAATGAAAACGGTTACTGCAAACGAACAGTTTAACCTAGAAGAACGAAACGTGGTGAGCCTAGTTGTTTTGGTGTACTGATCATTTCCTGAAAGAATCATCAAGATTGGGTGAAAAAATATTTGCTGAGTTTTCAGGCAACTCGTAGTTATTTGGAAGCTTGGCAACCCCTTTCCATGAAAGTGATTTTCGCTAGTCTCTGCTTAGGGCTACATCAACAGCAAACAAACGATAGAGATAGAACTTGAAACTGCTTTATTGTGTCAAGTTTCAAAGAGCTAGCACAAACCGTGTTTGTTTTAGAGTTCCAAATACATGTATTCCTATAGGAGAAAACAGAGTGAAACCTAAAAATAAAAACGGTTACTGCAAACGAATGGTTTAACCTAGAAGAACGAAATTTGGTGAACCGAGTGGTTTTGGTGTACTCATCAATACCTGAAAGAATCATCAAGATTCGGTGAAAAAATGATTGCTGAAATTTCAGGCAACTCGTAGTATTTTGGAAGCTTGGCAACCCCTTTCCATGAAAGTGATTTTCGCCAATCTCTGCTTAGGGCTAAATCAACAGCAAACAAACCATAGAGATAGAACTTGAAACTGCTTTATTGTGTCAAGTTTCAAAGAGCTAGAACAAACCGTGTTTGATTTAGAGTTCAAACTACATGTATCCCTATAGCAGAAAACAGAGTGCAACCTAAAAATGAAAACGGTTACTGCAAACAAACGGTTTAACCTAGAAGAACGAAATTTGGTGAGCCTAGTGGTTTTGGTGTACTGATCATTACCTGAAAGAATCATCAAGATTGGGTAAAAAATGTGTGCTGAGATTTCAGGCAACTTGTAGTTTTTTGGAAGCTTGGCAACCTCTTTAAATGAAAGTGATTTTCGCCAGTCTCTGCTTAGGGCTACATCAACAGCAAACAAACCATAGAGATAGAACTTGAAACTGCTTTATTGTGTCAAGTTTCAAAGACCTAGCACAAACCGTGTTTGATTTAGAGTTCCAAATACATGTATCCCTATAGGAGAAAACAGTGAAACTTAAAAATGAAAACGGTTACTGTAAACGAACGGTTTAACCTAGAAGAACGAAACTTGGTGAGCCTAGTGGTTTTGGGGTACTGATCATTACGTGAAAGAATGATCAAGATTGGGTGAAAAAATGTTTGCTGAGATTTCAGGCAACTCTTAGTTTTATGGAAGCTTGGCAACCCCTTTCCATGAAAGTGATTTTCGCCAGTCTCTGCTTAGGGCTACATCAGCAGCAAACAAACCACAGAGATAGAACTTGAATCTGCTTTATTGTGCGAAGTTCCAATGAGCTAGCACAAACCGTGTTTGATTTAGAGTTCCAAATACATGTATACCTATAGGAGAAAACAGAGTGAAACCTAAAAATACAAACGGTTACTGCAAACGAACGGTTTAACCTAGAAGAACGAAATTGGGTGAGCCAAGTTGTTTTGGTGTACTGATCATTACCTGAAAGAATCATCAGAATTGGGTGAAAAAATGTTTCCGGATATTTCAGGCAACTCCTAGTTTTTTGGAAGCTTGGCAACCGCTTTTAATGAAAGTGATTTTTGCCAGTCTCTACTTCGGGCTACATCAACAGCAAAGGAACCATAGAGATAGAACTTGAAACTGCTTTATTGTGTCAAGTTTCAAAGAGCTAGCACAAACCGTGTTTGATTTAGAGTTCCAAATACATGTATCCCTATAGGAGAAAACAGAGTGAAACCTAAAAATGAAAACGGTTACTGCAAACGAATGGTTTAACCTAGAAGAACGAAATTTGGTGAACCAAGTGGTTTTGGTGTACTCATCATTACATGAAAGAATTATCAAGATTGGGTAAAAAAATGATTGCTGAGATTTCAGGCAACTCGTAGTATTTTGGAAGCTTGGCAACCCCTTTCCATGAAAGTGATTTTCGCCAATCTCTGCTTAGGGCTACATCAACAGCAAACAAACCATAGAGATAGAACTTGAAACTGCTTTATTGTGTCAAGTTTCAAAGAGCTAGCACAAACCGTGTTTGATTTAGAGTTCCAAATACATGTATCCCTATAGGAGAAAACAGATTGAACCTAAGAATGAAAACGTTTACTGAAAACGAACGGTTTAACCTAGAAGAACGAAATTTGGTTTGCCAAGTGGTTTTGGTATACTGATCATTACCTGAAAGAATCATCAAGATTGGGTGAAAAAATGTTCGCTGAGATTTCAGGCAACACATAGTTTTTTGGAAGATTGGCAACCCCTTTAAATGAAAGTTAATTTCGCCAGTCTCTGCTTAGGGCTACATCAACAGCAAAGAAACCATAGAGATAGAACTTGAAACTGCTTTATTGTGTCAAGTTTTAAAGAGTCAGAACTAACCTGGTTTGATTTAGAGTTCCAAATACATGTATCCCTATAGCAGAAAACAGAGTGAAACCTAAAAATGAAACCGGTTACTGCAAACGAACGGTTTAACCTAGAAGAACGAAACGTGGTGAGCCAAGTGGTTTTCGTGTACTCATCATTACCTGAAAAATTCATCAAGATTGGGTGAAAAAAAGTTTGCTGAAATTTCAGCAAACTCGTAGTTTTCTGGAAGCTTGGCAACCCCTTTCCATGAAAGTGATTTTCGCCAGTCTCTGCTTAGGGCTACATCAAAAACAAACAAACCATAGAGATAGAACTTTAATCTGCTTTATTGTGTCAAGTTCCAAAGAGCTAGCACAAACCGTGTTTGTTTTAGAGTTCCAAATACATGTATTCCTATAGGAGAAAACAGAGTGAAACCTAAAAATAAAAACGGTTACTGCAAACGAATGGTTTAACCTAGAAGAACGAAATTTGGTGAACCGAGTGGTTTTGGTGTACTCATCAATACCTGAAAGAATCATCAAGATTCGGTGAAAAAATGATTGCTGAGATTTCAGGCAACTCGTAGTATTTTGGAAGCTTGGCAACCCCTTTCCATGAAAGTGATTTTCGCCAATCTCTGCTTAGGGCTAAATCAACAGCAAACAAACCATAGAGATAGAACTTGAAACTGCTTTATTGTGTCAAGTTTCAAAGAGCTAGAACAAACCGTGTTTGATTTAGAGTTCCAACTACATGTATCCCTATAGCAGAAAACAGAGTGAAACCTAAAAATGAAAACGGTTACTGCAAACAAACGGTTTAAACTAGAAGAACGAAATTTGGTGAGCCTAGTGGTTTTGGTGTACTGATCATTACCTGAAAGAATCATCAAGATTGGGTAAAAAATGTGTGCTGAGATTTCAGGCAACTTGTAGTTTTTTGGAAGCTTGGCAACCTCTTTAAATGAAAGTGATTTTCGCCAGTCTCTGCTTAGGGCTACATCAACAGCAAACAAACCATAGAGATAGAACTTGAAACTGCTTTATTGTGTCAAGTTTCAAAGACCTAGCACAAACCGTGTTTGATTTAGAGTTCCAAATACATGTATCCCTATAGGAGAAAACAGTGAAACTTAAAAATGAAAACGGTTACTGTAAACGAACGGTTTAACCTAGAAGAACGAAACTTGGTGAGCCTAGTGGTTTTGGGGTACTGATCATTACATGAAAGAATCATCAAGATTGGGTGAAAAAATGTTTGCTGAGATTTCAGGCAACTCTTAGTTTTATGGAAGCTTGGCAACCCCTTTCCATGAAACTGATTTCCGCCACTCTCTGCTTAGGGCTACATCAACAGGAAACACACCATATAGAAAGAACTTGAAACTGCTTTATTGTGTCAAGTTTCAAAGAGCTAGCACAAACCGTGTTTGATTTAGAGTTCCAAATACATGTATCCCTATAGGAGAAAACAGAGTGAAACCTAAAAATGAAAACGGTTACTGCAAACGAACAGTTTAACCTAGAAGAACGAAACGTGGTGAGCCTAGTTGTTTTGGTGTACTGATCATTTCCTGAAAGAATCATCAAGATTGGGTGAAAAAATGTTTGCTGAGATTTCAGGCAACTCGTAGTTTTTGAAATATTGGCAACCCCTTTCCATGAAAGTGATTTTCGCCTGTCTCTGCTAAGGGCTACATTAACAGCAAACAAACCATAGAGATAGAACATGAATCTGCTTTATTGTGTAAAGATCCAAAGAGCTAGCACAAACCGTGTTTGATTTAGAGTTCGAAATACATGTATCCCTATAGGAGAAAACAGAGTGAAACGTAAAAATAAAAACGGTTACTGCAAACGAACAGTTTAACCTAGAAGAACGAAATTTGGTGAGCCAAGTGGTTTTGGGGTACTGATCATTACGAGAAAGAATCATCAAGATTGGGTAAAAAAATGTGTGCTGTGATTTCAGGCAACTCGTAGTTTTTTGGAAGCTTTGCAACCCCTTTAAATGAAAGTGATTTTCGCAAGTCTCTGCTTAGGGCTACATCAACAGCAAACAAATCATAGAGATAGAACTTGAAACTGCTTTATTTTGTCAAGTTTCAAAGAGCTAGCAAGAACCTTCTTTGATTTAGTGTTCCAAATACATGTATCCCTGTAGGAGAAAACAGAGTGAAACCTAAAAATGAAAACGGTTACTGCAAACGAACGGTTTAAGCTAGAAGAACGAAATTTGGTGAGCCAAGTGGTTTTAGTGTACTGATCATTACCTGAAAGAATCATCAAGATTGGGTGAAAAAATGTGTGCTGAGATTTCAGTCAACTCGTAGTTTTTTGGAAGCTTGGCAACCCCTTTCCATAAAAGTGATTTTCGCCAGTCTCTGCTTAGGGCTACATCAACAGCAAACAAACCATAGAGATAGAACTTGAAACTGCTATATTGTGTCAAGTTTCAAAGAGCTAGTACAAACCGTGTTTTATTTAGAGTTCCAAATACATGTATCCCTATAGGAGAAAACAGAGTGAAACCTAAAAATGAAACCGGTTACTGCAAACGAACAGTTTAAACTAGAAGAACGAAATTTCTTGAGCCAAGTGGTTTTTTTGTACTGATCATTATTTCAAAGAATTATCAAGATTGGGTGAAAAAATGTTTGCTGAGATTTCAGGAAACTCGTAGTTTTTTGGAAGCTTGGCAACCCCTTTCCATGAAAGTCATTTTCGCCAGTCTCTGCTTAGGGCTACATCAACAGCAAACAAACCATATAAAAAGAACTTTAATCTGCATTATTGTGTCAAGTTCCAAAGAGCTAGCACAAACCGTGTGTGATGTAGAGTTCCAAATACATGTATCCCTATAGGAGAAAACAGAGTGAAACCTGAAAATGAAAACGGTTACTGCAAACGAACGGTTTAACATAGAAGAACGAAACGTGGTGAGCCTAGTGGTTTTGGTGTACTGATCATTACCTGAAAGACTCATCAAGATTGGGTGAAAAAATGCTTGCTGAGATTCCAAGAAACAGGTAGTTTTTTGGAAGCTTGGCAACCCCGTTAAATGAAAGTGATTTTCGCCAGTCTCTCCTTAGGGCTACGTCAACAGCAAACAAACCATAGAGACAGAACTTGAAACTGCTTTATTGTGTCAAGTTTCAAAGAGGTAGCACAAACCGTGTTTTACTTAGAGTTCCAAATACATGTATCCCTATAGGAGAAAAAAGAGTGAAACCTAAAATGAAAATGATTACTGCAAACGAACGGTTTAGTCAAGAAGAAGAAATTTGGTGAGCTAAGGGGTTTTGGTGTACTGATCAATACCTGAAAGAATCATCAAGATTGGGTGAAAAAATGTGTGCTGAGAATTTAGGAAACTCGTAGTTTTTTGGAAGCTTGGCAACCCCTTTCCATGAAAGTGATTTTTGCCACTTTCTGCTTAGGGCTACATCAACAGCAAACAAACCATAGAGATAGTACTTGAAACTGCGTTATTGTGTCAAGTTTCAAAGAGCTAGCACAAACCGTGTTTGATTTAGAGTTCCAAATACATGTATCCCTATACGAGAAAACAGAGTGAAACCTAAAAATGAAAACGGTTACTGCAAACGAACGGTTTAACCTAGAAGTACAAAATTTGGTGAGCCAAGTGGTTTTGGTGTACTGATCATTACCTGAAAGAATCATGAAGATTGGGTGAAAAAATGTTTGCTGAGATTTCAGGCAACTCGTAGTTTTTTGGAAGCTTGGCAACCCCTTTCCATGTAAGTGATTTTCGCCACTCTCTGCTTAGGGCTACATCAACAGCAAACAAACCATATAGAAAGAATTTGAAACTGCTTTATTGTGTCAAGTTTCAAAGAGCTAGCACAAACCGTGTTTGATTTAGAGTTCCAAATACATGTATCCCTATAGGAGAAAACAGAGTGAAACCCAAAAATGAAACCGGTTACTGCAAACGAACGGTTTAACCTAAAAGAACGAAATTTGGTGAGCCAAATTGTTTTGGTGTACTCATCATTACCTGAAAGAATCATCAAGTTTGAGTGAAAAATGTTTGCTGAGATTTCAGGCAACTCGTAGTTTTTCGGAAGCTTGGCATCCCCTTTCCATGAAAGTGATTTTTGCCAGTCTCTGCTTAGGGCTACATCAACAGCAAACAAACCATAGAGACAGAACTTAAATTTGCTTTATTGTGTCAAGTTCCAAAGAGCTAGCACAAACCGTGTTTGATTTAGAGTTCCAAATACATGTATCCCTATAGGATAAAACAGAGTGAAACCTAAAAATGAAAACGGTTACTGCAAACGAACGGTTTAACCTAGAAGAACGAAATTGGGTTAGCCTAGTGGTTTTGGTGTACTTATCATTACCTGAAAGAATCATCAAGATTGGGTGAAAAAATTTTTTCTAAGATTTCAGGCAACTCGTAGTTTTTTGGAAGCTTGGCAACCTTTGTCCATGAATGTGATTTTCGCCAGTCTCTGCTTAGGGGTACATCAACAGCAAACAAATAGAGATAGAACTTAAAACTGCTTTATTGTTTCAAGTTTCAAAGAGCTAGCACAAACCGTGTTTGATTTAGAGTTTCAAATACATGTATCCCTATAGGAGAAAACAGAGTGAAACCTAAAAATGAAAACGGTTACTGCAAACGAACGGTTTAACCTAGAAGAACGAAATTTGGTTAGCCAAGTGGTTTTGGTGTACTCATGATTACCTGAAAGAATCATCAAAATTGGGTGAAAAAATGTTTGCTGAGATATCAGGAAACTCGTAGTTTTTTGAAAGCTTGGCAACCCCTTTCCATGAAACTGATTTATGCCAGTCTCTGCTTAGGGCTTCATCAACAGCAAACAAACCATAGGGATAGAACTTAAAACTGCTTTATTGTGTTAAGTTTCAAAGAGCTAGCACAAACCGTGTTTGATTTAGAGTTCCAAATACATGTATCCCTATAGGATAAAACAGAGTGAAACCTAAAAATGAAAACAATTACTGCAAACGAACGGTTTAACCTAGAAGAACGAAATTTGGTGAGCTAAGTGGTTTTGGTGTACTGATCATTACTTGAAAGAATCATCAAGATTGGGTGAAAAAATGTGTGCTGAGATTTCAGGCAACTCGTAGTTTTTTGGAAGCTGGGCAACCCTTTAAATAAAAGGGATTTTCGCCAGTCTCTGCTTAGGGCTACATCAACAGCAAACAAATTATAGAGATAGACCTTGAAACTGCTTTATTGTGTCAAGTTTCAAAGAGCTAGCACAAACCGTGTTTGATTTAGAGTTCCAAATATATGTACTCCTATAGGAGAACAGAGTGAAACCTAAAAATGAAAACGGTTACTGCAAACGAACGGTTTAACCTAGAAGAACGAAATTTGGTGAGCCAAGTGGTTTTGGTATACTGATCATTACCTGAAAGAATCATCAAGATTGGGTGAAAAAATGTTGGCTGATATATCAGGCAAATCGTAGTTTTTTAGAAGCTTGGCAACCCCTTTCCATGAAAGTGATTTTCGCCAGTCTCTGCTTAGGGCTACATCAACAGCAAACAAACCATAGAGATAGAACTTGAAACTGCTTTATTGTGTCAAATTTCAAAGAGCTAGCACAAACCGTGTATGATTTAGAGTTCCAAATACATGTATCCCTATAGGAGAAAACAGAATGAAACCTAAAAATGAAAACGGTTACTGAAAACGAACGGTTTAACCTAGAAGAACGAAATTTGGTGAGCCAAGTGGTTTTGGTGTACTAATCATTACCTGAGAGAATCATAAAGATTGGGTGAAAAAATTTGTACTGAGATATCAGGCAACTGGTAGTTTTTTGGAAGCTTGGCATCCACTTTAAATGAAAGTGATTTTCGCCAGTCTCTGCTTAGGGCTACATCAACAGCAAACAAACCATAGAGATACAACTGGAAACTGCTTTATTGTGTCAAGTTTCAAAGAGCTAGCACAAACCGTGTTTGATTTAGAGTTCCAAATACATGTATCCCTATAGGAGAAAACAGAGTGAAACCTAAAAATGAAAACGGTTACTGCAAACGAACGGTTTAACCTAGAAGAACGAAATTTGGTGACCCAATTGGTTTTGGTATACTGATCATTACCTGAAAGAATCATCAAGATTGGGTGAAAAAATGTTTGCTGAGATTTCAGGCAACTCGTAGTTTCTTGGAAGCTTGGCAACCCCTTTCCATGAAAGTGATTTTCGCCAGTCTCTGCTTAGGGCTACATCAACAGCAAACAAACCATAGAGATAGAACTTGAAACTGCTTTATTGTGTCAAGTTTCAAAGAGCTAGCACACCGTGTTTGATTTAGACTTCCAAATACATGTATTCCTATAGGAGAAAACAAAGTGAAACCTAAAAATGTAAACGGTTATTGCAAACGAACGGTTTAACCTAGAAGAACGAAATTTGGTGAGCCAAGTGGTTTTGGTATACAGATCATTACCTGAAAGAATCATCAAGATTGGGTGAAAAAATGTTTGCTGAGATTTCAGGCAACATGTAGTTTTTTGGAAGCTTGGCAACCCCTTGAAATTAAAGTGATTTTCGCCAGTCTCTGCTTAGGGCTACATCAACACCAAACAAACCATAGAGACAGAACTTGAAACGGCTTTATTGTCTCAAGTTTCAAAGAGCTAGCACAAACAGTGTGTGATTTAGAGTTCCAAATACATGTATCTCTATAGGAGAAAGCAGAGTGAAACCTAAAAATGAAAAAGGTTACTGCAAACGAACGGTTTAACCTAGAAGAACGAAATTTGGTGAGCCAAGTGGTTTTGGTATACTGATCATTACCTGAAAGAATCATCAAGATTGGGTGAAAAAATGTTTGCTGAGATTTCAGGCAACTCGTAGTTTTTTGGAATCTTGGCAACCCCTTTCCATGAAAGTGATTTTCGCCAGTCTCTGCTTGGGCCTACATCAACAGCAAACAAACCATAGAGATAGAACTTAAATATGCTTTATTGTGTCAACTGTCAAAGAGCTAGCACGAACCGTGTTTGATTTAGAGTTCCAAATACATGTATCCCTATAGGAGAAAACAGAGTGAAACCTGAAAATGAAAATTTTACTGCAAACGAACGGTTTAACCTAGAAAAACGAAATTTGGTGTGCCAAGTGGTTTTGTTATACTGATCATTACCTGAAAGAATCATCAAGATTGGGTGAAAAAATGTTTGCTGAGATATCAGGAAAATCGTAGTTTTTTGGAAGCTTGGCAAATTCTTTCCCTGAAAGAAATTTTCGCCAGTCTCTGCTTAGGGCTACATCAATAGTAAACAAACCATAGAGATAGAACTTGAAACTGCTTTATTGTTTCAAGTTTCAAAGAGCTAGCACAAACCGTGTTTGATTTAGAGTTCCAAATACATGTATCCCTATAGGAAAAAACAGAGTGAAACCTAAAAATGAAAACGGTTACTGCAAAAGAACGGTTTAACCTAGAAGACCGAAACTTGGTGAGCCAAGTTTTTATTGTGTACTGATCATTACCTTAAAGAATCATCAAGATCGGGTGAAAAAAAGTTTGCTGAGATTTTAGGCAACTCGTAGTTTTTTTGAAGCTTGGCAACCCCTTTCCCTGAAAGTGATTTTTGCCAGTCTCTGCTTAGGGCTATATCAACAGCAAACAATCCATAGAGATAGAACTTGAAACTGCTTTATTGTGTCAAGTTTCAAATAGCTAGCACAAACCGTGTGTGATTTAGAGTTCCAAATACATGTATCCCTATAGGAGAAAACAGAGTGATACATAAAAATGAAAACGGTTATTACAAACGAATGGTTTAACCTAGAAGAACGAAATTTGGTCAGCCAAGTGGTTTTGGTGTACTGATCATTACCTGAATAAATCATCAAGATTGGGTGAAAAAATGTTGGCTGGGATTTCAGGCAACTCATACTTTTTTGGAAGCTTGGCAACCCCTTTCCATGAAAGTGATTTTCGCCAGTCTCTGCTTAGGGCTACATCAACAGCAAACAAACCATAGAGATAGAACTTGAAACTGCTTTATTGTGTCAAGTTTCAAAAAGCTAGCACAAACCGTGTTTGATTTAGAGTTCCAAATACATGTATTTTTATAGAAGAAAACAGAGTGAAACCTAAAAATGAAAACGGTTACTGCAAACGAACGGTTTAACCTAGAAGAACGAAATTTGGTGAGCCAAGTGGTTTTTGTGTACTGATCATTACCTTAAAGAATCATCAAGATTGGGTGAAAAAATGTTTGCTGAGATATCAGGCAACTCGTAGTTTATTGGAAGCTTGGCAACCCCTTTCCATGAAAGTGATTTTCGCCAGTCTCTGCTTAGGGCTGCATCAACAGCAAACAAACCATAGAGATAGAACTTGAAACTGCTTTATTGTGTCAAGTTTCAAAGAGCTAGCACAAACCGTGTTTGATTTAGAGTTCCAAATACGTGTATCCCTCTAGGAGAAAACAGAGTGAAACCTAAAAATGAAAACGGTTACTGCAAACGAACGGTTTAACCTAGAAGAACGAAATTTGTTGAGCCAAGTGGTTTTGGTGTACTTATCACTACCTGAAAGAATCATCAAGATTGGGTGAAAAAATGTTTGCTGAGATTTCAGGCAACTCGTAGTTTTTTGGAAGCTTGGCAACCCCTTTCCATGAAAGTGATTTTCGCCAGTCTCTGCTTAGGGCTACATCAAGAGTAAACAAACCATAGAGATAGAACTTGCAACTTCTTTATTGTGTCAAGTTTCAAAGAGCTAGCACAAACCGTGTTTGATTTAGAGTTCCAAATACGTGTATCCCTCTAGGAGAAAACAGAGTGAAACCTAAAAATGAAAACGGTTACTGCAAACGAACAGTTTAACCTAGAAGAACGAAATTTGGTGAGCCAAGTGGTTTTGGTGTACTCATCATTACCTGAATGAATCATCAAGATTGGGTGAAAAAATGTTGGCTGAGATTTCAGTCAACTCGTAGTTTTTTGGAAGCTAGGCAACCTATTTCCATGAAAGTGATTTTTGCCAGTCTCTGCTTAGGGCTACATCAACAGTAAACAAACCATAGAGATAGAACTTGAAAATGCTTTATTGTGTCAAGTTTCAAAGAGCTAGCACAAACCGTGTTTGATTTAGAGTTCCAAATACATGTATTTCTATAGGAGAAAACAGAGTGAAATCTAAAAATGAAAATGGTTACTGATAACGAACGGTTTAACCTAGAAGAATGAAATTTGGTGAGGAAGTGGTTTTGGTGTACTGATCATTACCTGAAAGAATCATCAAGATTGGGTGAAAAAATGTTGGCTGAGAATTCAGGCAAGTCGTAGTTTTTGGGGAGCTTGGCAACCCCTTTCCATGAAAGAGATTTTCGCAAGTCTCTCCTTAGGGCTACATCAACAGCAAACAAACCATAGAGATAGAACTTGAAACTTCTTTATTGTGTCAAGTTTCAAAGAGCTCGCACAAACCGTGATTGATTTAGAGTTCCAAATACATGTATCCTTATAGGAGAAAACAGAGTGAAACCTAAAAATGAAAATGGTTACTGCAAACGAACGGTTCAACCTAGAAGAACGAAATTTGGTGAGCCAACTGCTTTCGGTGTACTGATCATTACCTGAAAGAATCATCAAGAGTGGGTGAAAAAATGTTTGCTGAGATTTCAGGCAACTCGTAGTTTTTTTGAAGCTTGGCAACCCCTTTCCATGAAAGTGATTTTCGCCTGTCTCTGCTTAGGGCAACATAAACAGCAAACAAACCATAGAGATAGAACTTGAAACTGCTTTATTGTGTCAAGTTTCAAAGAGCTAGCCCAAACCGTGTTTGATTTACAGTTCCAAATACATGTATGCATATAGGAGAAAACAGAGTGAAACCTAAAAATGAAAACGGTTACTGCAAACGAAGGGTTTAACCTAGAAGAACGAAATTTGGTGAGCCAAGTGGTTTTGGTGTACTCATCATTATCTGAAAGAATCATCAAGATTGGGTGAAAAAATGTTTGCTGAGATTTCAGGCAACTCGTAGTTTTTTGGAAGCTTGGCAACCCCTTTCCATGAAAGT
This sequence comes from Ictidomys tridecemlineatus, assembly GCF_052094955.1. NCBI lineage: Eukaryota > Metazoa > Chordata > Mammalia > Rodentia > Sciuridae > Ictidomys > Ictidomys tridecemlineatus. The sequence goes on from NC_135483.1 coordinate 85,422,942, forward strand.
GATTTTCGCCAGTCTCTGTTTAGGGCTACATCAAAAGGAAACAAACCATACAAATAGAACTTGAAACTTCTTTATTGTGTCAAGTTTCAAAGAGCTAGCACAAACCGTGTTTCATTTAGAGTTCCTAATATATGTAACCCTATAGGAGAAAACAGAGTGAAACCTAAAAATGAAAACGGTTACTGCAAACGAATGGTTAAACCAAAAGAACGAAATTTGGTGCCACAAGAGGTTTTGGTGTACTGATCATTACCTGAAAGAATCATCAAGATTGGGTGAAAAAATGTTTGCTGAGATTTCAGGCAACTCGTAGTTTTTTGGAAGCTTGGCAACCCCTTTCCATTAAAGTGATTTTCGCCAGTATCTGCTGAGGGTACATCAACAGCAAACAAACCATAGAGATAGAACTTGAAACTGCTTTATTGTGTCAAGATTCAAAGAGCTAGCACAAACCGTGTTTGATTTAGAGTTCCAAATACATGTATCCCTATAGGAAAAAACAGAGTGAAACCTAAAAATGAAAACGCTTACTGCAAACGAACGGTTTAACCTAGAAGAACGAAATTTGGTGAGCCAAGTGGTTTTGGTGTACTGATAATTACCTGAAAGAATCATCAAGATTGGGTGAAAAAATGTTTGCTGAGATTTCAGGCAACTGGTAGTTTTTTGGAAGCTTGGCAACCCATTTCCATGAAAGTGATTTTCGCCAGTCTCTGCTTAGGGCTACATCAACAGCAAACAAACCACAGAGATATAACTTGAAACTCCTTTATTGTGTCAAGTTTCAAAGAGCTAGCACAAACGGTGTTTGATTTCGATTTCCAAATACATGTATCCTTATAGGAGAAAACAGAGTGAAACCTAAAAATGAAAACGGTTACTGCAAACGAACGGTTTAACCTAGAAGATCGAAATTTGGTGATCCAAGTGGTTTTGGTGTACTGATCATTACCTGAAAGAATCATCAAGATTGGGTGAAAAAATGTTTTCTGAGATTTCAGGCATCTCGTAGTTTTTTGGAAGCTTGGCAACCCCTTTAAATGAAAGTGATTTTCACCAGTCTCTGCTTAGGTCTACATCAACAGCAACCAAACCATAGAGATAGAACTTGAAACTGCTTTATTGTGTCAAGTTTCAAAGAGCTAGCACAAACCTTGTTTGATTTAGAGTTCCAAATACATGTATCCCTATAGGAGAAAACAGAGTGAATACTAAAAATGAAAACATTTACTGCAAACGAACGGTTTAACCTAGAAGAACGAAATTTGGTGAGCCAAGTGGTTTTAGTGTACTGATCATTACTTGAAAGAATCATCAAGATTGCGTGAAAAAGTGTTTGCTGAGATTTCAGGCAGCTGGTAGTTTTTTTGAAGCTTGGCAACCCCTTTCCATGAAAGTGATTTTCGCCAGTCTCTGCTTAGGGCTACATCAACAGCAAACAAACTATAGAGATAGAAGTTGAAACTGCTTTCTTGTGTCAAGTTTCAAAGAGCTAGCACAAACCGTGTTTGATTTAGAGTTCCAAATGCATGTATCCCTATAGGAGAAAATAGAGTGAAACCTAAAAATGAAAACGGTTACTGCAAACGAGCGGTTAAACCTAGAAGAACAAAATTTGGTGCCACAAGTGGTTTTGATGTACTGATTATTACCTGAAGGAATCATCAAGATTGGGTGAAAAAATGTTTGCTGAGATTTCAAGCAACTCGTAGTTTTTTGGAAGCTTGGCAACCCCTTTCCATGAAAGTGATTTTCGCCAGTCTCTGCTGAGGGTACATCAACAGCAAACAAACCATAGAGATAAAACTTGAAACTGCTTTATTGTGTCAAGTTTCAAAGAGCTAGCACAAACCGTGTTTGATTTAGAGTTCCAAATACATGTATCCTTATAGGAGAAAACAGAGTAAAACCTAAAAATGAAAATGGTTACTGCAAACGAACGGTTCAACCTAGAAGAACGAAAATTGGTGAGCCAACTAGTTTTGGTGTACTGATCATTACCTGAAAGAATCATCAAGATTGGGTGAAAAAATGTTTGCTGAGATTTCAGGCAACTCTTAGTTTTTTGGAAGCTTGGCAACCCCTTTCCATGTAAGTGATTTTCGCCAGTCTCTCCTTAGGGCTACATCAACAGCAAACAAAGCATAGAGATAGAACTTGAAACTGCTTTATTGTGTCAAGTTTCAAAGAGCTAGCACAAACCGTGTTTCATTTAGAGTTCCTAATATATGTAACCCAATAGGAGAAAACAGAGTGAAACCTAAAAATGAAAACGGTTACTGCAAACGAACGGTTAAACCAAAAGAACGAAATTTGGTGCCACAAGTGGTTTTGGTGTACTGATCATTACCTGAAAGAATCATCAAGATTGGGTGAAAAAATGTTTGCTGAGATTTCAGGCAACTGGTAGTTTTTTGGAAGCTTGGCAACCCCTTTCCATGAAAGAGATTTTCGCCAGTCTCTGCTTAGGGTACATCAACAGCAAACAAACCATAGAGATATAACTTGAAACTCCTTTATTGTGTCAAGTTTCAAAGAGCTAGCACAAACCGTGTTTGATTTCGATTCCCAAATACATGTATCCCTATAGGAGAAAACAGAGTGAAACCTAAAATTGAAAACGGTTACTGCAAACGAACGGTTTAACCTAGAAGATCGAAATTTGGTGATCCAAGTGGTTTTGGTGTACTGATCATTACCTGAAAGAATCATCAAGATTGGGTGAAAAAATGTTTGCTGAGATTTCAGGCATCTCGTAGTTTTTTGGAAGCTTGGCAACCCCTTTCTATGAAAGTGATTTTCGCCTGTCTCTGCTTAGGGCAACATAAACAGCAAACAAACCATAGAGATAGAACTTGAAACTGCTTTATTGTGTCAAGTTTCAAAGAGCTAGCACAAACCGTGTTTCATTTAGAGTTCCAAATATATGTATCCCTATAGGAGAAAACAGAGTGAAAACTAAAAATGAAAATGGTTACTGCAAACGAACGGTTAAACCAAAGAAACGAAATTTGGTGCCACAAGTGGTTTTGGTGTACTGATCATTACTTGAAAGAATCATCAAGATTGGGTGAAAATATGTTTGCTGAGATTTCAGGCAACTCATAGTTTTTTGGAAGCTTGGGAACCCCTTTCCATGAAAGTGATTTTCGCCAGTCTCTGCTGAGGGTACATCAACAGCAAACAAACCATAGAGATAGAAATTGAAACTGCTTTATTGTGTCAAGTTTCAAAGAGCTAGCACAAACCGTGTTTGATTTAGAGTTCCAAATACATGTATCCCTATAGGAAAAAACAGAGTGAAACCTAAAAATGAAAACGGTTACTGCAAATGAACGGTTTAACCTAGAAGAACGAAATTTGGTGAGCCAAGTGGTTTTGGTGTACTAATCATTACCTGAAAGAATCATCAAGATTGGGTGAAAAAATGTTTGCTGAGATTTCAGGCAACTCGTAGTTTTTTGGAAGCTTGGCAACCCCTTTCCATGAAAGTGATTTTCGCCAGTCTCTGCTTAGGGTACATCAAAGCAAACAAACCATAGAGATAGAACTTGAAACTGCTTTCTTGTGTCAAGTTTCAAAGAGCTAGCACAAACCGTGTTTGATTTAGAGTTCTAAATACATGTATCCCTATAGGAGAAAACAGAGTGAAACCTAAAAATGAAAACGGTTACTGCAAACGAATGGTTTAACCTAGAAGAACGAAATTTGGTGATCCTAGTGGTTTTGGTGTACTAATCATTACCTGAAAGAATCATGAAGATTTGGTGAAAAAATGTTTGCTGAGATTTCAGGAATCTCGTAGTTTTGTGAAAGCTTGGCAACCCCTTTAAATGAAAGTGATTTTCGCCAGTCTCTGCTTAGGTCTACATCAACAGCAAACAAACCATAGAGATAGAACTTGAAACTGCTTTATTGTGTCAAGTTTCAAAGAGCTAGCACAAACCGTGTTTGATTTAAAGTTCCAAATACATGTATCCCTATAGGAGAAAACAGAGTGAAACCTAAAAATGAAAATGGTTACTGCAAACGAACGGTTCAACCTAGAAGAACGAAATTTGGTGAGCCAAGTGGTTTTGGTGTACTGATCATTACCTGAAAGAATCTTCAAGAGTGGGTGAAAAAATGTTTGCTGAGATTTCAGGCAACTCGTAGTTTTTTTGAAGTTTGGCAACCCCTTTCTATGAAAGTGATTTTCGCCTGTCTCTGCTTAGGGCAACATAAACAGCAAACAAACCATAGAGATAGAACTTGAAACTGCTTTATTGTGTCAAGTTTCAAAGAGCTAGCACAAACCGTGTTTCATTTAGAGTTTCAAATATATGTATCCCTATAGGAGAAAACAGAGTGAAAACTAAAAATGAAAACGGTTACTGCAAACGAACGGTTAAACCAAAGAAACGAAATTTGGTGCCACAAGTGGTTTTGGTGTACTGATCATTACCTGAAAGAATCATCAAGATTGGGTGAAAAAATGTTTGCTGAGATTTCAGGCAACTCGTAGTTTTTTGGAAGCTTGGCAACCCCTTTCCATGAAAGTGATTTTCGCCAGTCTCTGCTGAGGGTACATCAACAGCAAACAAACCATAGAGATAGAACTTGAAACTGCTTTATTGTGTCAAGTTTCAAAGAGCTAGCACAAACCGTGTTTGATTTAGAGTTCCAAATACATGTATCCCTATAGGAAAAAACAGAGTGAAACCTAAAAATGAAAACGGTTACTGCAAACGAACGGTTTAACCTAGAAGAACGAAATTTGGTGAGCCAAGTGGTTTTGGTGTACTAATCATTACCTGAAAGAATCATCAAGATTGGGTGAGAAAATGTTTGCTGAGATTTCAGGCAACTCGTAGTTTTTTTGAAGCTTGGCAACCCCTTTCCATGAAAGTCATTTTCGCCAGAATCTGCTTAGGGCTACATCAAAAGCAAACAAAGCATAGAGATAGAACTTGAAACTGCTTTATTGTGTAAAGTTTCAAATAGCTAGCACAAACCGTGTTTCATTTAGAGTTCCAAATACATGTATCCCTATAGGAGAAAACAGAGTGAAACCTAAAAATGAAAATGGTTACTGCAAACGAACGGTTCAACCTAGAAGAACGAAATTTGGTGAGCCAAGTGGTTTTGGTGTACTGAACATTACCTGAAAGAATCTTCAAGAGTGGGTGAAAAAATGTTTGCTGAGATTTCTGGCAACTCGTAGTTTTTTTGAAGCTTGGCAACCCCTTTCTATGAAAGTGATTTTCGCCTGTCTCTGCTTAGGGCAACATAAACAGCAAACAAACCATAGAGATAGAACTTGAAACTGCTTTATTGTGTCAAGTTTCAAAGAGCTAGCACAAACCGTGTTTCATTTAGAGTTCCAAATATATGTATCCCTATAGGAGAAAACAGAGTGAAAACTAAAAATGAAAACGGTTACTGCAAAACAACGGTTAAACCAAAAGAACGAAATTTGGTGCCACAAGTGGTTTTGGTGTAGTGATCATTACCTGAAAGAATCATCAAGATTGGGTGAAAAAATGTTTGCTGAGATTTCAGGCAATTCGTAGCTTTTTGGAAGCTTGGCAGGCCCTTTCCATGAAAGTGATTCTCGCCAGTCTCTGCTTAGGACTACATCAACAGCAAACAAACCATAGAGATAGAACTTGAAACTGCTTTATTGTGTCAAGTTTCAAAGAGCTAGTAAAAACCGTGTTTGATTTAGAGTTCCAAATACATGTATCTTTATAGGAGAAAACAGAGTGAAACCTAAAAATGAAAATGGTTACTGCAAACGAACGGTTCAACCTAGAAGAACGAAATTTGGTGAGCCAAGTGGTTTTGGTGTACTGATCATTACCTGAAAGAATCTTCAAGAGTGGGTGAAAAAATGTTTGCCGAGATTTCAGGCAACTCGTAGTTTTTTTGAAGCTTGGCAACCCCTTTCTATGAAAGTGATTTTCGCCTGTCTCTGCTTAGGGCAACATAAACAGCAAACAAACCATAGAGATAGAACTTGAAACTGCTTTATTGTGTCAAGTTTCAAAGAGCTAGCACAAACCGTGTTTCATTTAGAGTTCCAAATATATGTATCCCTATAGGAGAAAACAGAGTGAAACCTAAAAATGAAAACGGTTACTGCAAACGAACGGTTAAACCAAAAGAACGAAATTTGGTGCCACAAGTTGTTTTGGTGTACTGATCATTACCTGAAAGAATCATCAAGATTGGGTGAAAAAATGTTTGCTGAGATTTCAGGCAACTCGTAGTTTTTTGGAAGCTTGGCAACCCCTTTCCATGAAAGTGATTTTTACCAGTCTCTGCTGAGGGTACATCAACAGCAAACAAACCATAGAGATAGAACTTGAAACTGCTTTATTGTGTCAAGTTTCAAAGAGCTAGCACAAACCGTGTTTGATTTAGAATTTCAAATACATGTATCCCTATAGGAAAAAACAGAGTGAAACCTAAAAATGAAAACGGTTACTGCAATCGAACGGTTTAACCTAGAAGAACGAAATTTGGTGAGCCAAGTGGTTTTGGTGTACTGATCATTACCTGAAAGAATCATCAAGATTGGGTGAAAAAATGTTTGCTTAGATTTCAGGCAACTCGTAGTTTTTTGGAAGCTTGGCAACTCCTTTCCATGAAAGTGATTTTCGCCAGTCTCTCCTTAGGGATACATCAACAGGAAACAAACCATAGAGACAGAACTTGAAACTGCTTTATTGTGTCAAGTTTCAAAGAGCTAGCACAAACCGTGTTTCATTTAGAGTTCCAAATACATGTATCCCTATAGGAGAAAACAGAGTGAAACCTAAAAATGAAAACGCTTACTGCAAACGAACGGTTTAACCTAGAAGAACGAAATTTGGTGAGCCAAGTGGTTTTGGTGTACTGATCATTACCTGAAAGAATCATCAAGATTGGGTCAAAAAATGTTTGCTGAGATTTCAGGCAAATCGTAGTTTTTTTGAAGCTTGGCAACCCCTTTCCATGAAAGTCATTTTCGCCTGTCTCTGCTTGGGGCTACATCAACAGCAAACAAACCATAGAGATAGAACTTGAAACTGCTTTATTGTGTCAAGTTTCAAAGAGCTAGCACAAAACGTGTTTCATTTAGAGTTCCAAATACATGTATCCCTATAGGAGAAAACAGAGTGAAACCTAAAAATGAAAACGGTTACTGCAAACGAACGGTTAAACCTAGAAGAACGAAATTTGGTGCCACAAGTGGTTTTGGTGTACTGATAATTACCTGAAGAAATCATCAAGATTGGGGAAAAAATGTTTGCTGAGATTTCAGGCATCTCGTAGTTTTTTGGAAGCTTGTCAACCCCTTTCAATGAAAGTGATTTTCGCCTGTCTCTGCTTAGGTCTACATCAACAGCAAACAAACCATAGAGATAGAAGTTGAAACCGCTTTATTGTGTCAAGTTTCAAAGAGCTAGCAAAAACCGTGTTTGATTTAGCGTTCCAAATACATGTATTTTTATAGGAGAAAACAGAGGGAAACCTAAAAATGAAAATGGTTACTGCAAACGAACGGTTCAACCTAGAAGAACGAAATTTGGTGAGCCAAGTGGTTTTGGTGTACTGATCATTACCTGAAAGAATCTTCAAGAGTGGGTGAAAAAATGTTTGCTGAGATTTCAGGCAACTCGTAGTTTTTTTGAAGCTTGGCAACCCCTTTCTATGAAAGTGATTTTCGCTTGTCTCTGCTTAGGGCAACATAAACAGCAAACAAACCATAGAGATAGAACTTGAAACTGCTTTATTGTGTCAACTTTCAAAGAGCTAGCACAAACCGTGTTTCATTTAGAGTTCCAAATATATGTATCCCTATAGGAGAAAACAGAGTGAAAACTAAAAATGAAAACGGTTACTGCAAAAGAACGGTTAAACCAAAAGAACGAAATTTGGTGCCACAAGTGGTTTTGGTGTACTGATCATTACCTGAAAGAATCATCAAGATTGGGTGAAAAAATGTTTGCTGAGATTTCAGGCAACTCGTAGTTTTTTGGAAGCTTGGGAACCCCTTTCCATGAAAGTGATTTTCGCCAGTCTCTGCTGAGGGTACATCAACAGCAAACAAACCATAGAGATAGAACTTGAAACTGCTTTATTGTGTTAAGTTTCAAAGAGCTAGCACAAACCGTGTTTGATTTAGAGTTCCAAATACATGTATCCCTATAGGAAAAAACAGAGTGAAACCTAAAAATGAAAACGGTTACTGCAAACGAACGGTTTAACCTAGAAGAACGAAATTTGGTGAGCCAAGTGGTTTTGGTGTACTAAACATTACCTGAAAGAATCATCAAGATTGGGTGAAAAAATGTTTGCTGAGATTTCAGGCAACTCGTAGTTTTTTTGAAGCTTGGCAACCCCTTTCTATGAAAGTGATTTTCGCCTGACTCTGCTTAGGGCAACATAAACAGCAAACAAACCATAGAGATAGAACTTGAAACTGCTTTATTGTGTCAAGTTTCAAAGAGCTAGCACAAACCGTGTTTCATTTAGAGTTCCAAATATATGTATCCCTATAGGAGAAAACACAGTGAAAACTAAAAATGAAAACGGTTACTGCAAACGAACGGTTAGACCAAAAGAACGAAATTTGGTGCCACAAGTGGTTTTGGTGTACTGATCATTACCTGAAAGAATCATCAAGATTGGGTGAAAAAATGTTTGCTGAGATTTCAGGCAACTCGTAGTTTTTTGGAAGCTTGGCAACCCCTTTCCATGAAAGTGATTTTCGCCAGTCTCTGCTTATGGTACATCAACAGCAAGCAAACCATAGAGATATAACTTGAAACTGCTTTATTGTGTCAAGTTTCAAAGAGCTAGCACAAACCGTGTTTGATTTAGAGTTCCAAATACATGTATCCCTATAGGAGAAAACAGAGTGAAACCTAAAAATGAAAACGGTTACTGCAAACGAACGGTTTAACCTAGAAGAACGAAATTTAGTTATCCAAGTGGTTTTGGTGTACTAATCATTACCTGAAAGAATCATCAAGATTTGTTGAAAAAATGTTTGCTGAGATTTCAGGAATCTCGTAGTTTTTTGGAAGCTTGGCAACCCCTTTAAATGAAAGTGATTTTCGCCAGTCTCTGCTTAGGTCTACATCAACAGCTAACAAACCATAGAGATAGAACTTGAAACTGCTTTATTGTGTCAAGTTTCAAAGAGCTAGCACAAACCGTGTTTGATTTAAAATTCCAAATACATGTATCCCTATAGTAGAAAACAGAGTGAAACCTAAAAATGAAAACGGTTACTGCAAACGAACGGTTAAACCAAAAGAACGAAATTTGATGCCACAAGTGGTTTTGGTGTAGTGATCATTACCTGAAAGAATCATCAAGATTGGGTGAAAAAATGTTTGCTGAATTTTAGGCAACTCCTAGTTTTTTGGAAGCTTGTCAACCCCTTTCCATGAAAGTGATTTTCGCCACTCTTTGCTTAGGGCTACATCAACAGCAAACAAAGCATAGAGATAGAACTTGAAACTGCTTTATTGTGTCAAGTTTCAAAGAGCTAGTAAAAACCGTGTTTGATTTAGAGTTCCAAATACATGTATATTTATAGGAGAAAACAGAGTGAAACCTAAAAATGAAAATGGTTACTGCAAACGAACGGTTCAACCTAGAAGAACGAAATTTGGTGAGCCAAGTGGTTTTGGTGTAGTGATCATTACCTGAAAGAATCATCAAGAGTGGGTGAAAAAATGTTTGCTGAGGTTTCAGGCAACTCGTAGTTTTTTTGAAGCTTGGCAACCCCTTTCCATGAAAGTGATTTTCGCCTGTCTCTGCTTAGGGCAACATAAACAGCAAACAAACCATAGAGATAGAACTTAAAACTGCTTTATTGTGTCAAGTTTCAAAGAGCTAGCACAAACCGTGTTTGATTTAGAGTTCCAAATACATGTATCCCTATAGGAGAAAACAGAGTGAAACCTAAAAATGAAAACGGTTACTGCAAACGAACGGTTTAACCTAGAAGAACGAAATTTGGAGAGCCAAGTGGTTTTGGTGTACTAAACATTACCTGAAAGAATCATCAAGATTGGGTGAAAAAATGTTTGCTGAGATTTCAGGCAACTCGTAGTTTTTTGGAAGCTTGGCAACCCCTTTAAATGAAAGTGATTTTCGCCAGTCTCTGCTTAGGGCTACATCAACAGCAAACAAACCATAGAGATAGAACTTGAAACTGCTTTATTGTGTCAAGTTTCAAAGAGCTAGCACAAACCGTGTTTGATTTAGAGTTCCAAATACATGTATCCCTATAGGAGAAAACAGAGTGAAACCTAAAAATGAAAACGGTTACTGCAAACGAACGGTTTAACCTAGAAGAACGAAATTTGGTGAGCCAAGTGGTTTTGGTGTACTGATCATTACCTGAAAGAATCATCAAGATTGGGTGAAAAAATGCTTGCTGAGTTTTCAGGCAACTCGTTTTTTTTTTTTTTTTTTTTGGAAGCTTGTCAACCCCTTCCCATGAAAGTGATTTTCGCCAGTCTCTGCTTAGGGCTACATCAACCGCAAACAAACCATAGAGATAGAAATTGAAACTGCTTTATTGTGTCAAGTTTTAAAAAGCTGGCACAAACCGTGTTTGATTTAGAGATCCAAATACATGTATCCCTATATGAGAAAACAGAGTGAAACTTAAAAATGAAAACGGTTACTGCAAACGAACGGTTTAACCTAGAAGAACGAAATTTGGTGAACCAAATTTTTTTGGTGTACTGATCATTACCTGAAAAAATCATCAAGATTGGGTGAAAAAATGTTTGCTGAGATTTGAGGCCACTCGGAGTTTTTTGAAATCTTGGCAACCCCTTTAAATGAAAGTGATTTTCGCCAGTCTCTACTTTGGGCTACATCAACAGCAAACAAAGCATAGAGATAGAATTTGAAACTGCTTTATTGTGTCAAGTTTCAAAGAGCTGGCACAAACCGTGTTTGATTTAGAGTTCCAAATACATGTATCCCTATAGGAGAAAACAGAGTGAAACCTAAAAATGAAAACCGTTACTGCAAACGAACGGTTTAACCTAGAAGAACGAAATTTGGTGAGCCAAGTGGTTTTGGTATACTGATCATTACCTGAAAGAATCATCCAGATTGGGTGAAAAAATGTTTGCTGAGATTTCAGGCAACTCGTAGTTTTTTGGAAGCTTGGCAACCTCTTTCCATGAAAGTGATTTTCGCCACTCTCTGCTTAGGGCTACATCAATTGCAAACAAATTATAGAGATAGAACTTGAAACTGCTTTATTGTGTCACGTTTCAAAGACCTACAACAAACCGTGTTTGATTTAGAGTTCCAAATACATGTATCCCTATAGGAGAAAACAGATTTAAACCTAAAAATGAAAACGGTTACTGCAAACGAACGGTTTAAACTAGAAGAACGAAATTTGGTGAGCCAAGTGGTTTTGGTGTGCTGATCATTACCTGAAAGAATCATCAAGATTGGGTGAAAAAATGTTTGCTGAGATTTCAGGCAACTCGTAGTTTTTTGGAAGCTTGGCAACCCCATTCCATGAAAGTGATTTTCGCCAGTCTCTGCTTAGGGCTACATCAACAGCAAACAAACCATAGAGATAGAACTTGAAACTTCTTTATTGTGTCAAGTTTCAAACACCTGGCACAAACCGTGTTTGATTTAGAGTTTCAAATACATGTATCCCTATAGGAGAAAACAGAGTGAAACCTAAAAATGAAAACCGTTACTGCAAACGAACGGTTTAACCTAGAAGAACGAAATTTGGTGAGCCAAGTTGTTTTGGTGTACTGATCATTACCTGAAATAATCATCAAGATTGGGTGAAAAAATGTTTGCTGAGATTTCAGGCAACTCGTAGTTTTTTGGAAGCTTGGCAACCCCTTTCCATGAAAGTGATTTTCGCCAGTCTCTGCTTAGGGCTACATCAACAGCAAACAAACCATAGAGATAGAACTTGAAACTGCTTTATTGTGTCAAGTTTCAAAGAGCTGGCACAAACCGTGTTTGATTTAGAGTTCCAAATACATGTATCCCTATAGGAGAAAACAGAGTGAAACCTAAAACTGAAAACGGTTACTGCAAACGAACAGTTTAACCTAGAAGAACGAAACTTGGTGAGCCAAGTTTTTTTGGTGTACTGATCATTACCTGAAAGAATCATCAAGATTGGGTGAAACAATGTTTGCTGAGATTTCAGGCAACTCGGAGTTTTTTGAAATCTTGGCAACCCCTTTAAATGAAAGTCATTTTCGCCAGTCTCTGCTTAGGGCTACATCAGCAGCAAACAAACCATAGAGATAGAACTTGAAACTGCTTTATTGTGTCAAGTTTCAAAGAGCTGGCACAAATCCTGTTTGATTTAGAGTTCCAAATACATGTATCCCTATAGGAGAAAACAGAGTGAAACCTAAAAATGTAAATGGTTACTGCAAACGAACGGTTTAACCTAGAAGAACGAAATTTTGTGAGCCAAGTAGTTTTGGTGTACTGATCATTACCTGAAAGAATCATCAAGATTGGGTGAAAAAATGTTTGCTGAGAATTCAGGCAACTCGGAGTTTTTTGGAATCTTGGCAACCCCTTTAAATGAAAGTGATTTTCGCCAGTCTCTGCTTAGGGCTACATCAACAGCAAACAAAGCATAGAGAGAGAACTTGAAACTGCTTTATTGTGTCAAGTTTCAAAGAGCTAGCTCAAACCGTGTTTGATTTAGAGTTTCAAATACATGTATCCCTATAGGAGAAAACAGAGTGAAACCTAAAAATGAAAATGGTTACTGCAAACGAACGGTTTAACATAGAAGAACGAAATTTGGTGAGCCAAGTGGTTTTGGTGTACTGATCATTACCTGAAAGAATCATCAAGATTGGGTGAAAAAAATGTTTGCTGAAATTTCAGGCAACTCGTAGTTTTTTGGAAGCCTGTCAACCCCTTTCCATGAAAGGGATTTTCGCCAGTCTCTGCTTAGGGCTACATCAAAAGCAAACAAACCATAGACATAGAACTTGAAACTGCTTTCTTCTGTCACTTTTCAAAGAGCTAGCACAAACCGTGTTTGATTTAGAGTTCCAAATACATGTATCCCTATAGGAGAAAACAGAGTGAAACCTAAAATTGAAAACGGTTACTGCAAACGAACGGTTTAACCTAGAAGAACGAAATTTGGTGAGCCAAGTGGTTTTGGTGTACTGATCATTACCTGAAAGAATCATCAAGATTGGGTGAAAAAATGTTTGCTGAGATTTCAGGCAACTCGGAGTTTTTTGGAATCTTGGCAACCCCTTTAAATAAAAGTGATTTTCGCCAGTCTCTGCTTAGGGCTACATCAACAGCAAACAAAGCATAGAGAGAGAACTTGAAACTGCTTTATTGTGTCAAGTTTCAAAGAGCTAGCTCAAACCGTGTTTGATTTAGAGTTTCAAATACATGTATCCCTATAGGAGAAAACAGAGTGAAACCTAAAAATGAAAATGGTTACTGCAAACGAACCGTTTAACCTAGAAGAACGAAATTTGGTGAGCCAAGTTTTTTTGGTGTACTGATCATTACCTGAAAGAATCATCAAGATTGGGTGAAAAAATGTTTGCTGAGATTTCAGGCAACTCGTAGTTTTTTGGAAGCCTGTCAACCCCTTTCCCTGAAAGGGATTTTCGCCAGTCTCTGCTTAGGGCTACATCAAAAGCAAACAAACCATAGACATAGAACTTGAAACTGCTTTCTTGTGTCACTTTTCAAAGAGCTAGCACAAACCGTGTTTGATTTAGAGTTCAAAATACATGGATCCCTATAGGAGAAAACAGAGTGAAACCTAAAAATGAAAACGGTTACTGCAAACGAACGGTTTAACCTAGAAGAACGAAATTTGGTGAGCCAAGTGGTTGGTGTACTGATCATTACCTGAAAGAATCATCAAGATTGGGTGAAAAAATTTTGCTGGGATTTCAGGCAACTCGGAGTTTTTTGGAAGCTTGTTAACCCCTTTCCATGAAAGTGATTTTCCCCAGTTTCTTCTTAGGGCTACGTCAACAGCAAACAAACCATAGAGATAGAACTTGAAACTGCTTTATTGTGTCAAGTTTCAAAGAGCTAGCACAAACCGTGTTTGATTTAGGGTTCCAAATACATGTATCCCTATAGGAGAAAACAGAGTGAAACCTAAAAATTAAAACGGTTACTGCAAACGAACGGTTTAACCTAGAAGAACGAAATTTGGTGAGCCAAGTGGTTTTGGTGTACTGATCATTACCTGAAAGAATCATCAAGATTGGGTGAAAAAATGTTTGCTGAGATTTCAGGCAACTCGTAGTTTTTTGGAAGCTTGGCAACCCCTTTCCATGAAAGTGATTTTCGCCAGTCTCTCCTTAGGGCTACATCAACAGCAAACAAACCATAGAGATAGAACTTGAAACTGCTTTATTGTGTCAAGTTACAAAGAGCTAGCACAAACCGTGTTTGATTTAGAGTTCCTAATACATGTATCCCTATAGGAAAAAACAGAGTGAAACCTAAAAATGAAAACGGTTACTGCAAACGAACGGTTTAACCTAGAAGAACGAAATTTGGTGAGCCAAGTGGTTTTGGTGTACTAATCATTACCTGAAAGAATCATCAAGATTGGGTGAAAAAATGTTTGCTGAGATTTCAGGCAACTTGTTTTTTTTTTTTTTTTTTGGAAGCTTGGCCACCCCTTTCCATGAAAGTGATTTTCGCCAGTCTCTGCTTAGGGCTACATCAACAGCAAACAAACCATAGAGATAGAACTTGAAACTGCTTTATTGTGTCAAGTTTTAAAGAGCTGGCACAAACCGTTTTTGATTTAGAGTTTCAAATACATGTATCCCTATAAGAGAAAACAGAGTGAAACCTAAAAATGAAAATGGTTACTGCAAACGAACGGTTTAACATAGAAGAACGAAATTTGGTTAGCCAAGTGGTTTTGATGTACTAATCATTACCTGAAAGAATCATCAAGTTTGGGTGAAAAAATGTTTGCTGAGATTTCAGGCAACTCGTAGTTTTTTGGAAGCCTGTCAACCCCTTTCCATGAAAGGGATTTTCGCCAGTCTCTGCTTAGGGCTACATCAAAAGCAAACAAACCATAGACATAGAACTTGAAACTGCTTTCTTGTGTCACTTTTCAAAGAGCTAGCACAAACCGTGTTTGATTTAGAGTTCCAAATACATGTATCCCTATAGGAGAAAACAGAGTGAAACCTAAAAATAAAACTGTTACTGCAAACGAACGGTTTAACCTAGAAGAACGAAATTTGGTGAGCCAAGTGGTTTTGATGTACTAATCATTACCTGAAAGAATCATCAAGATTGGGTGAAAAAATGTTTGCTGAGATTTCAGGCAACTCGTTTTTTTTTTTTTTTTGGAAGCTTGGCAACCCCTTTCCATGAAAGTGATTTTCGCAAGTCTCTGCTTAGGGCTACATCAACTGCAAAAAAACCATAGATATAGAACTTGAAACTGCTTTATTCTGTCAAGTTTTAAAGAGCTGGCACAAACCGTGTTTGATTTAGAGTTCCAAATACATGTATCCCTATAGGAGAAAACAGAGTGAAACCTAAAAATGAAAACGGTTACTGCAAACGAACGATTTAACCTAGAAGAACGAAATTTGGTGAACCAAGTTTTTCTGGTGTACTGATCATTAACTGAAAGAATCATCAAGATTGGGTGAAACAATGTTTGCTGAGATTTCAGAAACTCGGACTTTTTTGAAATCTTGGCAACCCCTTTAAATGGAAGTGATTTTCGCCTCTCTCTGCTTCGGGATACATCAACAGCAAACAAAGCATAGAGATAGAACTTGAAACTGCTTTATTGTTTCAAGTTTAAAGAGCTGGCACAAACCTTGTTTGATTTAGCGTTCCAAATACATATATCCCTATAGGAGAAAACAGAGTGAAACCTAAAAATGAAAACCGTTACTGCAAACGAACGGTTTAACCTAGAAGAACGAAATTTGCTGAGCCAAGTGGTTTTGGTGTACTGATCATTACCTGAAAGAATCATCAAGATTGGGTGAAAAAATGTTTGCTGAGATTTCAGGCAACTAGTAGTTTTTAGGAAGCTTGGCAACCCCTTTCCATGAAAGTGATTTTCGCCAGTCTCTGCTTAGGGCTACATCAACAGCAAACAAAGCATAGAGATAGAACTTGAAACTGCTTTATTGTTCAAGTTTCAAAGAGCTAGCACAAACCGTGTTTGATTTAGAGTTCCAAATACATGTATCTTTATAGGAGAAAACAGCGTGAAACCTAAAAATGAAAACGGTTACTGCAAACAAACGGTTTAACCTAGAAAAACGAAATTTGGTGAGCCAAGTGGTTTTGGTGTACTGATCATTACCTGAAAGAATCATCAAGATTGGGTGAATAAATGTTTGCTGAGATTACAGGCAACTCGTTTTTTTTTTTTTTTGTAAGCTTGGCAACCCCTTTCCATGAAAGTGATTTTCGCCAGTCTCTGCTTAGGGCTACATCAACAGCAAACAAACCATAGAGATAGAACTTGAAACTTTTTTATTGTGTCAAGTTTCAAACAGCTGGCACAAACCGTGTTTGATTTAGAGTTTCAAATACATGTATCCCTATAGGAGAAAACAGAGTGAAACCTAAAAATGAAAACGGTTACTGCAAACGAACGGTTTAACCTAGAAGAACGAAATTTGGTGAGTCAAGTGGTTTTGGTGTACTGATCATTACCTGAAAGAATCATCAAGATTGGTTGAAAAAATGTTTGCTGAGATTTCAGGCAACTCGTAGTTTTTTGGAAGCTTGGCAACCTCTTTCCATGAAAGAGATTTTCGCCAGTCTCTGCTTAGGGCTACATCAACAGCAAACAAAGCATAGAGAGAGAACTTGAAACTGCTTTATTGTGTCAAGTTTCAAAGAGCTAGCTCAAACCGAGTTTGATTTAGAGTTTCAAATACATGTATCCCTATAGGAGAAAACAGAGTGAAACCTAAAAATGAAAATGGTTACTGCAAACGAACGGTTTAACCTAGAAGAACGAAATTTGGTGAGCCAAGTTTTTTTGGTGTACTGATCATTACCTGAAAGAATCATCAAGATTGGGTGAAAAAATGTTTGCTGAGATTTCAGGCAACTCGTAGTTTTTTGGAAGCCTGTCAACCCCTTTCCATGAAAGGGATTTTCGCCAGTCTCTGCTTAGGGCTACATCAAAAGCAAACAAACCATAGACATAGAACTTGAAACTGCTTTCTTGTGTCACTTTTCAAAGAGCTAGCACAAACCGTGTTTGATTTAGAGTTCAAAATACATGGATCCCTATAGGAGAAAACAGAGTGAAACCTAAAAATGAAAACGGTTACTACAAACAAACGGTTTAACCTAGAAGAACGAAATTTGGTGAGCCAAGTGGTTTTGGTGTACTGATCATTACCTGAAAGAATCATCAAGATTGGGTGAAAAAATTTTGCTGGGATTTCAGGCAACTCGGAGTTTTTTGGAAGCTTGTTAACCCCTTTCCATGAAAGTGATTTTCCCCAGTCTCTTCTTAGGGCTACGTCAACAGCAAACAAACCATAGAGATAGAACTTGAAACTGCTTTATTGTGTCAAGTTTCAAAGAGCTAGCACAAGCCGTGTTTGATTTAGGGTTCCAAATACATGTATCCCTATAGGAGAAAACAGAGTGAAACCTAAAAATTAAAACGGTTACTGCAAACGAACGGTTTAACCTAGAAGAACGAAATTTGGTGAGCCAAGTGGTTTTGGTGTACTGATCATTACCTGAAAGAATCATCAAGATTGGGTGAAAAAATGTTTGCTGAGATTTCAGGCAACTCGTAGTTTTTTGGAAGCTTGGCAACCCCTTTCCATGAAAGTGATTTTCGCCAGTCTCTCCTTAGGGCTACATCAACAGCAAACAAACCATAGAGATAGAACTTGAAACTGCTTTATTGTGTCAAGTTACAAAGAGCTAGCACAAACCGTGTTTGATTTAGAGTTCCTAATACATGTATCCCTATAGGAAAAAACAGAGTGAAACCTAAAAATGAAAACGGTTACTGCAAACGAACGGTTTAACCTAGAAGAACGAAATTTGGTGAGCAAAGTGGTTTTGGTGTACTAATCATTACCTGAAAGAATCATCAAGATTGGGTGAAAAAATGTTTGCTGAGATTTCAGGCAACTCGTATTTTTTTTTTTTTTTTTGGAAGCTTGGCCACCCCTTTCCATGAAAGTGATTTTCGCCAGTCTCTGCTTAGGGCTACATCAACAGCAAACAAACCATAGAGATAGAACTTGAAACTGCTTTATTGTGTCAAGTTTTAAAGAGCTGGCACAAACCGTTTTTGATTTAGAGTTTCAAATACATGTATCCCTATAAGAGAAAACAGAGTGAAACCTAAAAATGAAAATGGTTACTGCAAACGAACGGTTTACATAGAAGAACGAAATTTGGTGAGCCAAGTGGTTTTAGTGTACTGATCATTACCTGAAAGAATCATCAAGTTTGGGTGAAAAAATGTTTGCTGAGATTTCAGGCAACTCGTAGTTTTTTGGAAGCCTGTCAACCCCTTTCCATGAAAGGGATTTTCGCCAGTCTCTGCTTAGGGCTACATCAAAAGCAAACAAACCATAGACATAGAACTTGAAACTGCTTTCTTGTGTCACTTTTCAAAGAGCTAGCACAAACCGCGTTTGATTTAGAGTTCCAAATACATGTATCCCTATTGGAGAAAACAGAGTGAAACCTAAAAATAAAACTGTTACTGCAAACGAACGGTTTAACCTAGAAGAACGAAATTTGGTGAGCCAAGTGGTTTTGATGTACTAATCATTACCTGAAAGAATCATCAAGATTGGGTGAAAAAATGTTTGCTGAGATTTCAGGCAACTCGTTTTTTTTTTTTTTTTGGAAGCTTGGCAACCCCTTTCCATGAAAGTGATTTTCGCAAGTCTCTGCTTAGGGCTACATCAACTGCAAACAAACCGTAGAGATAGAACTTTAAACTGCTTTATTGTTTCAAGTTTTAAAGAGCTGGCACAAACCGTGTTTGATTTAGAGTTCCAAATACATGTATCCCTATAGGAGAAAACAGAGTGAAACCTAAAAATGAAAACGGTTACTGCAAACGAACGATTTAACCTAGAAGAACGAAATTTGGTGAACCAAGTTTTTCTGGTGTACTGATCATTAACTGAAAGAATCATCAAGATTGGGTGAAAAAATGTTTGCTGAGATTTCAGAAACTCGGACTTTTTTGAAATCTTGGCAACCCCTTTAATTGGAAGTGATTTTCGCCTCTCTCTGCTTCGGGATACATCAACAGCAAACAAAGCATAGAGATGGAACTTGAAACTGCTTTATTGTTTCAAGTTTAAAGAGCTGGCACAAACCTTGTTTGATTTAGCGTTCCAAATACATATATCCCTATAGGAGAAAACAGAGTGAAACCTAAAAATGAAAACCGTTACTGCAAACGAACGGTTTAACCTAGAAGAACGAAATTTGCTGAGCCAAGTGGTTTTGGTGTCCTGATCATTACCTGAAAGAATCATCAAGATTGGGTGAAAAAATGTTTGCTGAGATTTCAGGCAACTCGTAGTTTTTAGGAAGCTTGGCAACCCCTTTCCATGAAAGTGATTTTCGCCAGTCTCTGCTTAGGGCTACATCAACAGCAAACAAAGCATAGAGATAGAACTTGAAACTGCTTTATTGTTCAAGTTTCAAAGAGCTAGCACAAACCGTGTTTGATTTAGAGTTCCAAATACATGTATCTTTATAGGAGAAAACAGCGTGAAACCTAAAAATGAAAACTGTTACTGCAAACAAACGGTTTAACCTAGAAAAACGAAATTTGGTGAGCCAAGTGGTTTTGGTGTACTGATCATTACCTGAAAGAATCATCAAGATTGGGTGAATAAATGTTTGCTGAGATTACAGGCAACTCGTTTTTTTTTTTTTTTTTTGTAAGCTTGGCAACCCCTTTCCATGAAAGTGATTTTCGCCAGTCTCTGCTTAGGGCTACATCAACAGCAAACAAACCATAGAGATAGAACTTGAAACTTTTTTATTGTGTCAAGTTTCAAACAGCTGGCACAAACCATGTTTTATTCAGAGTTTCAAATACATGTATCCCTATAGGAGAAAACAGAGTGAAACCTAAAAATGAAACGGTTACTGCAAACGAACGGTTTAACCTAGAAGAACGAAATTTGGTGAGTCAAGTGGTTTTGGTGTACTGATCATTACCTGAAAGAATCATCAAGATTGGTTGAAAAAATGTTTGCTGAGATTTCAGGCAACTCGTAGTTTTTTGGAAGCTTGGCAACCCCTTTCCATGAAAGTGATTTTCGCCAGTCTCTGCTTAGGTCTACATCAACAGCAAACAAACCATAGAGATAGAACTTGAAACTGCTTTCTTGTGTCAAGTTTCAAAGAGCTAGCACAAACCGTGTTTGATTTAGAGTTCCAAAAACATGTATCCCTATAGGAGAAAACAGAGTGAAACCTAAAAATTAAAACGGTTACTGCAAAGGAACGGTTTAACCTAGAAGAACGAAATTTGGTGAGCCAAGTGGTTTTGTTGTACTGATCATTATATGAAAGAATCATCGAGATTGGGTGAAAAAAGGTTTGCTGAGATTTCAAGCAACTCAGAGTTTTTTGAAATATTGGCAACCCCTTTAAATGAAAGTGATTTTCGCCAGTCTCTGCTTAGGGCTACATCAACAGCAAACAAACCATAGAGATAGAACTTGAAACTGCTTTATTGTGTCAAGTTTCATAGAGCTGGCACAAACCATGTTTTATTTAGAGTTCCAAATACATGTATCCCTATAGGAGAAAACAGAGTGAATCCTAAAAATGAAAACGGTTACTGCAAACGAACTGTTTAACCTAGAAGAACGAAACTTGGTGAGCCAAGTGGTTTTGGTGTACTGATCATTACCTGAAAGAATCATCAAGATTGGTTAAAGAAATGTTTGCTGAGATTTCAGGCAACTCGTAGTTTTTTGGAAGCTTGGCAACCCCTTTCATTGAAAGTGATTTTCGCCAGTCTCTGCTTAGGGCTACATCAACAGCAAACAAACCATAGAGATAGAACTTGAAACTGGTTTATTGTGTCAAGTTTCAAAGAGCTGGCACAAACCGTGTTTGATTTAGAGTTCCAAATACATGTATCCCTATAGGAGAAAACAGAGTGAATCCTAAAAATGAAAACCGTTACTGCAAACGAACGGTTTAACCTAGAAGAACGAAATTTGGTGAGCCAAGTGGTTTTGGTGTACTGATCATTACCTGAATGAATCATCAAGATTGGGTGAAAAAATGTTTGCTGAGATTTCAGGCAACTCGTAGTTTTTTGGAAGCTTGGCAACCCCTTTAAATGAAAGTGATTTTCGCCAGTCTCTGCTTAGGGCTACATCAACAGCAAACAAAGCATAGAGATAAAACTTGAAACTGCTTTATTGTGTCAAGTTTCAAAGAGCTAGCACAAACCGTGTTTGATTTAGAGTTCCAAATACATGTATCTCTATAGGAGAAAACAGTGAAACCTAAAAATGAAAACGGTTACTGCAAACGAACGGTTTAACCTAGAAGAACGAAATTTGTTGAGCCAAGTGGTTTTGGTGTACTGATCATTACCTGAAAGAATCATCAAGATTGGGTGAAACAATGTTGGCTGAGATTTAAGGCAACTCGTAGTTTTTTGGAAGCTTGGCAACCACTTTCATTGAAAGTGATTTTCGCCAGTCTCTGCTTAGGGCTACATCAACAGCAAACAAACCATAGAGATAGAACTTGAAACTGCTTTATTGTGTCAAGATTCAAAGAGCTACCACAAACCGTGTTTGATTTAGAGTTCCGAATACATGTATCCCTATAGGAGAAAACAGAGTGAAACCAAAAAATGAAAACGGTTACTGCAAACGAACGGTTTAACCTAGAAGAACGAAATTTTGTGAGCCAAGTAGTTTTGGTGTACTGATCATTACCTGAAAGATCATC
Organism: Ictidomys tridecemlineatus; assembly: GCF_052094955.1. NCBI lineage: Eukaryota > Metazoa > Chordata > Mammalia > Rodentia > Sciuridae > Ictidomys > Ictidomys tridecemlineatus. The sequence goes on from NC_135483.1 coordinate 85,444,932, forward strand.
AAGATTGGGTGAAAAAATGTTTGCTGAGATTTCAGGCAACTTGTAGTTTTTTGGAAGTTTGTCAACCCCTTTCCATGAAAGTGATTTTTGCCAGTCTCTGCTTAGGGCTACATCAACAGCAAACAAACCATAGAGATAGAACTTGAAACTGCTTTATTGTGTCAAGTTTCAAAGAGCTGGCACAAACCGTGTTTTATTTAGAGTTCCAAATACATGTATCCCTATAGGAGAAAACAGAGTGAAACCTAAAAATGAAAACCGTTACTGCAAACGAACGGTTTAACCTAGAAGAACGAAATTTGGTGAGCCAAGTGGTTTTGGTGTACTGATAATTACCTGAAAGAATCATCAAGATTGGGTGAAAAAATTTTGGCTGAGATTTCAGGCAACTCGTAGTTTTTTGGAAGCTTGGCAACCCCTTTCAATGAAAGTGATTTTCGCCAGTCTCTGCTTAGGGCTACATCAACAGCAAACCAAGCATAAAGAGAGAACTTGAAACTGCTTTATTGTGTCAAGTTTCAAAGAGCTAGCTCAAACCGTGTTTGATTTAGAGTTTCAAATACATGTATCCCTATCGGAGAAAGCAGAGTGAAACCTAAAAATGAAAACGGTTACTGCAAACGAACGGTTTAACCTAGAAGAAGGAAATTTGGTGCGCCAAGTGGTTTTGGTGTACTGATCATTACCTGAAAGAATCATCAAGATTGGGTAAAACAATGTTTGCTGAGATTTCAGGCAACTCGTAGTTTTTTGGAAGCTTGGCAACCCCTTTAAATGGAAGTGATTTTCGCCAGTCTCTGCTTAGGCCTACATCAACAGCAAACAAACCATAGAGATAGAACTTGAAACTGCTTGCTTGTGTCAAGTTTCAAAGAGCTAGCACAAACCGTGTTTGATTTAGAGTTCAAACTACATGTATCCCTATAGGAGAAAACAGAGTGAAACCTAAAAATGAAAACGGTTACTGCAAACGAACGGTTTAACCTAGAAGAATGAAATTTGGTGAGCCAAGTAGTTTTGGTATACTGATCATAACCTGAAAGAATCATCAAGATTGGGTGAAAAAATGTTTGCTGAGATTTCAGGCAACTCGTTGTTTTTTGGAAGTTTGTCAACCCCTTTCCATGAAAGTGATTTTAAATATGGTATTTGAAAGACATAAATTTGAAAATTAAGAAGAAAATAGATATTAGCCTTTTTGAAAAATTTTTAGAAATGAATATGAGTTTTTGCTTAGTTTTCCTTAAATACAACCCAAACCTTACACACGGACTTTTTCATTTCTGAGTTGTTGGATTACTTTTCACATATTGATTCATCATTTTTAGGTCTTCTGTGACTCACACGTTCATATCACTTGGCTAGTTTTCTGCTATGGTCCATTATTTTCTAATTGGCAGAAGCATTTGCTTCTTTTGCACAGGTTGCATCCCTGGGGGAAGGGAGGAATCCAGCAGGCTTCCAGAAAGCTCTTGTCAATAGACCTCTGGACAAATAGATAAGTGATATTCCCTAGTGTAACCTGATCATATAAACACTTTGTTCATTGTTAGGTGACCCTAGCCAATGGATTACTCTCAGTAAGTAGGGATTTGTGAGGCATGGCTCCCAGGAAAATATAGTATGAGTTATCTTAATTTCTAGGGTACCAAACAAAAATGTCTTATAAGACACCTCACTGTGTGCATTAAACTTATTGAAACTTGTTTGGATCTATCTTCTAAGATTGTGTACCACAGAACAGGAGAAAATGTGAGAAGGATTGGCGTGGGGACAATTATGACCTTGCTTTGCCTGTATCTCTGGATTGCTTTATCACTGAAATAATTAGGAAAGTGTGGGTTAGGTGTTCCAGTTCCTAAGTCTGATTTGTAAACCTGAACCTGTGTGTTTAATGACTAATTTCCCCTTAAATATATTTTAAAATATTATTGTATGAAGTACTGACTCTTTTTGATGTTGCAATTATGTGATTTTTAAAAACTGTCTTTGCTAGTGCCAGAGGTAAAACAAAGGGCAAAAATTTTAGATGAAGGGTTTGTTTGTTTGTTTTAGTAAAACAAAGAAAACAAAAAAAGAAAGAAAGAAAGAAAATAAAAGAAAAGAAAAGTCTAAAAATCTCACAATTTGAAGGCAAACATCCTAATTCCTTTTGGGAAGAATTTATAAAATCATTTATCTTTGTTATTTTTTTTTACTCACAGCTTTCTTTGAAAGACATAAATGCATATATATATATATATATATATATATATAAACAGTCTGCTTTTCACACCTCTTATTGCAAAGTGTGCACTTATCACTTATGCTTATTATTCCTTCAAAAAACTACCAGAAGATACAAGCACTCCCATTATGAACAGCCACATCCATGTCCCCTGTGGCCCCAGGGGAAACTACTTAAGAATACACTCAGTCACAGTGTTGCTGGATCATTACACTTATCATGCTCAATTTATTTATTTATTTATTTTTTTAAAAGAGAGAGTGAGAGAGGAGAGAGAGAGGAGAGAGAGAGAGATAGAGAATTTTTAATATTTATTTTTTTTAGTTCTCTGCGGACACAACATCTTTGTTGGTATGTGGTGCTGAGGATCGAACCCGGGCCGCACGCATGCCAGGCGAGCGCGCTACCGCTTGAGCCACATCCCCAGCCCATCATGCTCAATTTAAATAAGAACTGTCAGATACTTTTTGAAAAATGTCTGCACAATTTTAATTCCCAGAGCTGTAATATTCTACAGTTTCTTCTTCTTATACAAAGGTGTCTAAATACATGCTATGCCTTTGTTTAATGCTTTAGACAAGGCATTGGTGTATGATGCTATTACTTCTTTATATGAAAGATAAGTATCAGCATTCTGAAATCATTATGTGACTTACTAGATTTGCTAATGTGTATAACTATAACTGTTTACTTATTTATATATAACTATAGCTGCTTATTTATTTATGCATTTTTGTATTACAAGATCAGGCACTAATAGTGTTTGATCAATGTTCTATATTACAAGATCAAGCCTTAGAAGTGTATGATCAATGATCATGAATGGAGTGTATGTGTGAGGGTGTGTGTGTGGTGTGTGTGTGTGTGTGTGTGTGTGTGTGTGTGTGTGAGTGTGTGCATTTGTTTATGGTTATTATCCTTCATTATCAATCTCTGTCAGGGTTTTTTTTCTATTACCCGCTCCCCCTATGAATATCAATATCTGAATGCCCACGTCCGTTATATAAAATTGTACTAAATTTGCATAAGCTCATGTACATCCTCCCATATCCCTTAAGAAATCTCTTATAATTCCCAGTTCAATGTAAATGCTGAGTAAGTAGTTGGTATGATGTATTATTTAGGCAATAATGACAAAAAATGGATGTATGCAGTACACATTCATTTTTTCTCTTTGACTTTTAATATTTTTGACCTGTGTTTGGTTGGATCTGCCGATGTGGAACCTGCAGATATGGAGGCTCTCCATGTGTGTACTCTATATATGGTGGGTTAGGGGTGTATCTACCCATGTATATCTCCACTCTTGATCATTGATCACAAGTTGCTAGTGCTCCATCTTGTACTGTAAAATTTCACAGGTATGTAAACAGTTACAGTTCAGAGTCAGGTCTCTGGAAGCAGGTGCAGTGCCGCCACCATTTACTGTAATTTTGAGCAATTTATCTCAATTTCCCCAAACTTCTCGGTTACCTCATTTGTTTAAGAGCATCAGGTTTAAAGAACAGCTTTGAGAACTACATGAGGTAATGCATATCCAACACTTAGAATGCTGTCCTTCCCACAATAAGTCAGTAAGAAATAAATCTTTCCTGCATTTCTTAGTGTCCTTGTCAAAGCTTTGGCTTTCTGAGCCATGAAAATAATTTTTTCCCCCATAAACTTTTGCCTTTTTTCATGCCAGGAGGATTAAACATAATGTATTTTTTTTCTTCTATAGGTGAATCTAATTGTTTTCATTCCAGAAAAAAAATGATCTCTTTCTTCCATCTCCCGGAGTCAAATGTTCCCCAAGTGGGATAGATACCTGATTAAATGCCAAGGTCAACAGCTCAGACATCTCTGGGGTTAGTGTTTGAATTTCAAGGGCTGGTATCCAGGAGAGCCAGGAAATCCCTAGTAATGTCCAGCTGATAAGGAGGGGTCTTTTATTTCTACTAAGAAGTTTTATTTACACTCCAAAGGGTTCAGAGTGAAAACCCAGGCTCCTTTACATCCCATCTCTATGGAGACTCTTAGCAAAAAAGGGGATGGCTGGCTGTGTCTTTTATACAGTCACTCAGATTCACATTTCTTTGGCATTTCCTGCTTTTATTAATATGTATTGTGTTATAAGTGGTCTCATGTTGTCCCCAGCGTAAGACTTGGGTACATGGAAGCACAAGGTCATGATCCTTTTGTAAATAGGTGCTTTGGGGGTCGTATTAATAAATATGGCTGTTACAAACCTAACAATATAGTAGGATAATAATTACAGAGAAGGATAATTAATTGAATTTAATGTTAGAAAACCTCTTTGACATCAGGCATTTTCATGTTGGAGTCTGAGTATTAAGAAAGGTACAGAAGACTGTCCAGTAAATAAATGGTTCCAACTAGAGTGAAGAAAATCAATGATCAGATCATTAACTTTCATATATACTCTTTCTCAAAAATCAATATAGCCGAGTGTCCCTGTGGTCCCCTACTGTCTTTGGTGGTGGTTTTCCTTTCAAAATGTCTGTCCTCTCACTTCACAAAAGGAAGGTGTGCTGCCCTCCTGTGTGAACTTGTACATCCTCCCTTAACTCAACAGGAATAAAGAAAGACTTCATGACTACAGAGGAGGAATCTGTGTGGAATTCATGGATCCTGTTGGCAAGTCCCACAGAGCAAAACCAAAGTGTCTCTGTTATTAATATTATGGAGCTTACTTTACGTTTTTTTTTTCTCCAAGTCATGTTTATAAGAAATTTGGCCAGTGCCTTCCTTCCTCCTTTCCTTTTCTTTTTACATCTTTTTCATTTTCACTATCTTTGAATTTAGAGTTAAGATGGTTTTCCTGGGCAACTAATGATATTTTTTTTATTTGAATTTAATTTTTTTTTACAGAGAGAGAAATTTTTTTAATATTTATTTTTTATTTTTTGGTGGACAGAACATCTTTGTTTTATTTTTATCTGGTGCTGAGGATCGCACCCAGCATCCCACACATGCTAGACGAGCGTGCTACTGCTTGAGCCACATCCCCAGCCCTTGAATTTAAAATTTGATGACAGTTTTTTTTAATATAAAGTAAATCTGATTAACTGATCATTGTCTGTAGTTGGGTATGGCCTTGCTGATTAGATAATCTGATGACAATTTCTTTAGGGGTATGAAATAAATAGGCAGTGTCTATATTTTTACAAAAATAGGTTTAACACTCACATACAATATGAAAACCAGAGAAAACTATTCTCTTTGCAATAGTTCAAGCTTAAAAGCTTTTGAATGTTCACATGATAATGTACAACTGAACAGAGAGTTTCTCAAAATTATCTAAAAAAATATGGCCCCCATGTTTGAGAAACAGTGGAAGATTTTTCTCCTTCTATAACTTACTAGAAACAAAACCAAGTCGCAAAGACAGTGCATCTTTTTTCTTTTCTTCTTCTCCTTCTCTTCCTCCTCCTCCTACTCCTCTTCCTTCTTCTTCCTCCTCCTCCTCTACCTCCTCCTCCTCCTCCTCCTTCTTTTTTTTCATTATCAGAGAAATGCACTGGACCAAGTTAGCTCTCAACTTTTCTAACTATAAATGACTAGATTTCACATTATATGTTTATTCAACTAAATTGTTTCAAATACAATTTTTATAACACCCCCCATTCATATCCTGAAACCATAACCACCAATGTGAGTTTATCCAGAGAATGTGTTTTCAGGAATTAATTAAGATTAAAGAAAGTTGGGAGCCTAATCTGATAACACTGTAGCCACATAAGATGATCACGGACTTTCTTTCTTCTCTCTTCTCTCCTCCTCTCTCTTCTCCATCTTTTCCTTGTACTATTTCCACATTCTCTTCTGTCCCCTCTCCTTTCTCTGCCTCTCTCAGCCTAAGTCTCTTTCATCTCAGGACTACACTCATGGACGGAATGCAGCCCACTCACCTGCCCTCGTGGGAGCTTGAGCCATTAGTTACCACAGCACAATGCCCTCTTAGTTTGTGGAAGTAAAGGGAAAGTGCGCCAGTGTAGAATTTTGCTGGTCCCCCAGGTAGGGAGTTCAGAGAGAGCAAGGGGCAGATCAGAGAGGTCAGGAAGTTGGCAGGCCCTCTTTAAAAACAGTAAGCCTTGACATCGGGAAACAACTTTGAAGTGCTTGGAGCTAATAGAGGTGAGGACAGATAGGGAGACCCGGCTGCACCCACCACTGCTGGCTTCTGGGTGCTCAGGGCTTGACATTGCTTGCTATAGTGTTGGAATTTGATTTTCAACGTAATGATGTGGAGAGGAAGGAATCCTGCATCAGAAATTGAACCCTTTGTGGACCTTGATTTTGGACTTCCAGCCTTCAGAACTGTGGCAAATCAAATTGTGTTTTTTTAACCAATTGAATTATTTCATTTTAATGGCTCAAGTTGACTATGGCATTTGCTAACAAATTACCCAAAAACTTAGTAGCAAAAAACAACATTACAATATTTTGCACTCAAGCTGAAGCCAGGATTTCAGGGAATGTTTGTCAGGAGTTGCAGCAGGAAGTGTACTACGCTGTGGTCCCTCCTAAGGCACCACTGGACTCTCCTAGAATGGACTCATTCCCTAGATGGACAATTGGTGTTGGTTATGGGGTCCTCATTATGATTTCAGCTGGATAAATGTGACCACCTGTGGCCTCTTCATCTTGGCACTGATGGATTTGGATTTGCACATTTTGGCTTTTTCCCTCTTCAGGGAGCATAACTATAGAACTGGGAGGAAGTTTCAGGACCTTTTCTAACCTAGCCTCACCAGTTACCCAGCATTGTTTTGAGACATCCTATTGTTTAAAGCAGTCAAAAGCCCACCCATCTTTATGGGGAGGGGAAAGATCATACTACTTTTAGCAGGTGCAGTGAGGAATCGATGACCTCAAGAACATTCATCACACAAGAGTTGGAGCTAAAACTCTAAACCACAGTTCTTGTGTTCCAACAAAAGAAAATTTAAAGCCAGACACCAAAAGCCTAGCAAGTGAACTCTATTATAAGTAAAAGTAAAGTGAATTCAAGAGAATAGCACTGTCCAGATAGAGTGGGTCATCTCCAAACAGAACAAAAGAAACATTGCTGTTTCCAAATTTATTATTGTTGATGTTTGGTAGGAGAATTTAAGAAATCACTTTCTTCATTCTTTAACAATCAGATGCTTATTTTCCCCCTCATGTTGGGCAGGGTAGTTTATTGTTCCTCTCTGGAATTGTCATGGTGACCATCTACAAGGGGTCTTCCTCTACAAGTCAATCCTATGTGGATGTGGGTATTGGGGTCAGTGGCCAGACCAAATTTACCTTAGCACAACCTGCAATAGTAAAGAAAGTTGTCTTATGAAATTCATTGAGAAACCTTTAGCCATAAATTTTAACTTTACAATGACCTCAGTAGACCCTGGCAGGAGTTAGTCCCATTGATCTTTCCTTCTTGATATATTGCTTAATTGACTCCCTTTGTTTCCGCTGTTTATTTTCAAGCTTTATGTCCCTGTTATTTTTCTCTAAGTTATTCAATTTTGCATCTGCCTTAAGTGCAATTTAAATAGTAATTTAAAAGTAACTTAAAGAACACTGGTGACACTGCCATGTGATTTGCTTTCCAATGTTCATTACTAACTAATCACTGCTGAAAAATTAATATTCACATTGTAGATGCATATGTGTAACAAATGGTTTGTATTTTCTGTAATGAAAGTACTCCAGAACATTCTATAGCGAATGTCTTGTGTTGAAGTATAGCACAGCACAAACACATATTCTGATGGGAGAAACAGCACACCAAAATGTAATAGCTAGGATTTCCTGTCATTGTCCTGTTATGCCCTAATGGTTCATCAGTATATTTTCATGTTTCGTCCTTGCTGGGTAATCATCCTACTTTTTGTTCTGATTCCAATGATTGATTTTACTTCAAATTTGAAGCAAATGCAAAAGAAAAAATTGTACCCCTATTACATTTATTTTGTGTACTATCTGGAGTAGCATATTTACACAAATAAAAGTCCTTCAAATAAAGTTTTTCTGAAATTAGGTTTTAAGTATATGTATATCATACATTATATTCTGTGATTAACTGTTGAGAATCAATTAAAGCTCAAGTATCATTGTCCTGAATGTCATGAGGGAAAAATTAAATATTTAAAAATTGAAATAAAAAAAATAAGAGCCATTAGACATCAAATTTCTCTTCTCCAGTTGTTACATGTTTCTGATTGAAATACCTGAAGAAAATACATGGCATGTATAAAAATTCTCAACTTTTCTCAACATCTACCTGAAGACTTTTGGAAAATAGTTTGAAAATAGCTATTACTTTTAGATACTCTTATAAAAAGTGGAATATAAGTAATTTATTCTATTAAAAAGGCTTATAAAATATCTTCTCTTTTAAAATACAATTGCATTAAAATATAAAATACAAACTGAGCCTATTCCTTAGTAATTATCTTAAAATGTGGCATCATTCTAGCCCAAAACAATTCTTTGCACAAACTCTAATTTAGTGATGGCAAGGTCAGATTTTAATCAAGGTCAGATTTTAATTGCTGCATACAATATAGTTTTATGTCCCCAAAATATCCTTTTACATCAAGGGAGTTTTTTGTAATGATCATAAAATTATTCAGGTGACAATATAATAATCAATAAATGTACTTCCTTTCCTTTTATTAGGACAACAACTCAAAGGATGTGATAATCATGAAAAATTAACTCAGCTCTTAAATTAATTACCTGCAAATAAAATTCTCATTTTAGAGTAATAGTGCCTGTCACTTGGCAGTAATTAAGGCATAGTAATTGGTGTAATATTTTGAAAAAAATAAGATGATAAATACTTATTTTCTTTAATTCATGATGTTTTTTAGCTTCACCACCACTAAATCACTGAGTTTTAGTATATCAGAGAAAGAGCAATAATGGCTTAGTAATATATTTATTGCTTAGTTTTTAACTGTCAGTTTTGACTTTCTGATTTCATACTATGATTATAACCTTATCAGTGAGGCCTAGAAAGAATATAGCCTCATATAATTGGAAGAGTTAATTTTTATATATCAAGAGGTAATTCTAGTCAACTCAAATAGAAATTTTTACTGAGTTAGAACTTAAATAAAACCCTCACTCTTTGTTTCTTAGTAACAAGTTCACAGTTTTGTGTAGGTAGTTTCTAATCCTATCCCAGACCTTAAGTCACCATTGGTCTTTGCCAACCATGACAATGGCTTTCCTTTGCACCAGGTACTCACTTTCCTAATTCTGGGGTTGAAGGTAATGTGAGTTAATACAAGTGATGTTTAAGGGATGGCGTGTTGGGGACATCTGAGAAAAGTTTTGGTTGTATCTAGGTAAAAAGAAAGTCCTCCTATGCCATTACATCTCAATTGCCTGTTAGGAGGCTAGTGTGAGTGAAACTCAACCACACTGAAACAGACTGGAAGCATGGGGGGACATACCAGCAAGGGTCAACTCAACTTACAGAATTATCAGGAGAGAAAAATCCTCTATTAGTTTCAGTCACCATCACATGTATTTTCATGACTATCAGTTTAAGACATTTCTAACAGAAAGTCCCAAAATATGGAATTTGATAACAAAGAGTAAGACAAGGATAAGCTACTTTGTATATCCCAAATTCTGCTAAAGAAGAGGCAGTAGAAAGAAACATTATCAAGAAAGGTTATTGACAAGATTAGAGCCTCAATTTCTTCAATGCTCATGTTAACTATTTTATTCCAAACAACAAGGGTAAAAAAATGGCAAAGTCCATGTTAAGACTCACCTTCTACCCGAAATAATTGTTTACATTGCTCAGGGCAGAGCCCAGAGCTAAAAGTTTGAAGTACAGCAGAGAACATAGTCCAGTGAGCAAAGAACAGAAATAAAAAGAAACAACAACAACAACAACAACAGACAACAAAATTTGATAACAACAAACAAACCGGCAAATAAAAAAAATGCTACCCACCTTGTAGACTGTATTTAGAGAAGACATTTTGCTTAAATTCTTTAAATTGAGCAGATATGAATATTTGGGATCTCAATAAATGAGAATATATACAGTTCTTAAAACCCATCAAGTCTGAAGCACGATGAGAAGTTAATATTCACTTCCTAAAATCACATCAAGCTTCCAAATTGGTATCACTTGGCATGAAAACTGACTATGATCCAAATTTAAAATCCTTCCAATTGGTAATTCATGGATGGCCTTGAAGAGTGGTGGACAAAGGATCCACTCTTCTCCCCAAGTGGATTCCTTGTGGAGAGAACCAATGTTAGATTCTCAGGAATGAAGTTATAATTTACCCCATAAGTCCAGAAGCCCAGACCAGCTGAAGTCAAAAGAAAGACTCTCTTAATTACAGCACTGGCTGTAGAAACAGGTTTTACTGTGTTTCTAGAAGGGGGATTGGCAGAATTTTCCTATAATAAGCTGATTATAGTAAATATTTTAGGTTTTTTATGCCATCTACCTGAGATATCACTTATTATTCTTTCTTTTGTTTTTCCTACGTACTCTTTAAATTTATAAGAGCCCTCAATCACAGATACTCAAAAAATAGATGAAGGGACTAGACTTAGCTCCATCATTGGATGACCCTCTATTTAGAAGATTGTAAGTATTCACAGCCTTGAAGAACTGGGTATTCCCTTATTTTGAGGGGAAAAAGTAAGGACATCTGACTTCACAGTGACACTCTGGTATCCTAAGAGTATACAAGCAGATCTTATTTATGCAAATTATAGGCTCAACCACATGCAGCTTATATATCTGTCCAGATTCATGTCTATGCTTTCTGGGCAGAGCAGGCTTCCAGAGGACAACTTTGATCTCGTGTCATGCAGCTGAGTTTCTGTTCTTCCCTTGTCTGTCACTACTGACCAGCAGGCCACTGAAGCTTTTGCAACTCAACAATGCTATGCCTTATATGCCATACATTCTTCTCACATCGCACTGAGAACCTTCTTACATTTTCTCTGGAGCAATCTGGTAAGAATGGATTGTTAGCCCCGTAACAAACCTTAAGATTCCCTGTTTTTCTTTCTCACTTTGTTGTCCCCTAATTACTATGACCCTGGCTTTATGCTTCTTTTGTTAGTTATTATCACATAAATATTTTTCTTAGTTTTTTTTTTCTCCCTAGAATGTTAAGACAGAAAACACAACCAAAGAGTACCTAACTGATTGCAAGTTATATTAGAGAGGAGTACACAGGGAAACTCAATGGATAAATCTAACCCATTGAACGGTAGAAGTCTGCCCTGGGAGGGAAGTGAGAGACCAGATGCCAATGTCTTCGGGTCTTCCATTTCCCTTGTAAGTAATACTTGAAGTCGGGAGGAATAAAAAAGCCTAGATTGTTCTAAAAGAAAGTAGCAAAATAAAGCTTGAAAGTGTCACTTATCATTCTGAATCCTGGAAGAAAACTTCCTAACAAATATGTCACAATGCAGAGATCAAACTTGATGTTTTTGGGGAAACAGAAAAGTCCTGAGCTTGACTAGTCCTTTCCCTTTCTCCCGATGCATCTTGCCTAATTAGAGAGGGTCAGGTGTTTCTGAATGCTCATCAGGTGAAGCTTAGAGGACAGCAGCCCTTGCGATCTGACAGGGTGAGCAGGGTTACAGACAGTGAGCCACAGAGGTAGCCTGCCAGCCATGTCCAGGACCAATAAAAGAAAGAAAATAATGTTTCTACCTGTCATTGCTCTTCATACACACCAAGATTATCAGTGCTTTTAAAAAGTCAATACTTCAGTTTTGATTATGTGGCATATATTTAAGCAGACAGATGCTTTGGGGGCGTCTAGGGCTTACAATGTTCCCCAGTATTTGAAATGTGTCAATATTTTATATTCAATATTAAATCTTTTTGATATAAATTTGCTACTACAACTTAATTTGTTTTCTGTAAGGTATTAATGTTTATAAAATTCTGGAATATATTACTTATTTCAGTTTTTATTATATATGCTTTTTAACTTATAAAAAGGTAATCCTCTCATAAACCCATCAAAGTTTAAAATATCATTGGTCAAAAATGCTTTTAATACACCTAACCTACCAACACCATAGTTTAGCAACTAGGACACTGTGAACTACCAGGTGTTTTCTCAGGATGGTGGTTGAGAGCTTGAGCTCACTGCTGCTGCCCAGTGTTACAAAAGAATATCACTAGGTATAATACCAGCCCAGGAAAACATGAAAATTCAAAATTTGAAGTATTGAAAATCAAAAAAATTGTAAGACTAATAATTATCTTAAGTCTCACAGTATAAAAAAACTATCTGTATTGTGTTTTTGTGTGGTGTTAAATGAATTTTCTTGATTCTTTTTGGTAGACTTTCAATACAATCATGTTACTTAAAATATACTGAGCTATCTAGAAACATGTGGCAGAATGAAACCTCCCAAGTTCGATGAGGGACAAGTATACTTTTCTGAGTTACTCAACACAAGACAGTTTTAAAACGTGTAGAAGTTATGAATGAATAAAGTATGTACTGGAAGTTATAATAATTTTTGTAAAGTGCAGCCAAGAATGCCTCTTTCTATAATAGCTATTGAATTTACAAACACAATTAAGGAGAGCTACTAGGCTCATGCATCAATTGGAGCTGAAGTCTTTACTGAAAACTCCCATTAGTGTCAAAAACAAGAAATAAGAGCAAGTTTTACTAACATCGCTAGATTTTTCTAATGTAAGGGGGGATAGAAATGAGCTTTCTGTTGAATGTAACCACATGGTAGTTTTAACAAATTACTATAGACACAGCATATCTGTACCATTCACTTATCTGGAGTGCACTTATTCATAAAACTATATCATGAGGGAAAAATAAACATGCCACACAAGTTAGAAAAAATTCTAAATATAATCAATTTTTTTGTTCATTATTTTCCATTTTCATAAAAACCTGTACCCCCTCATTTAAAGATGCTTTATTGATTGTTGGTTATATGATTGATAAACCCAGACATCTTTCATGTGTTAATACTTGAATGTGTAGAATGGAGTGAAGCAAGCGAAAACAGAATGTGAAAAATAATTTTAATATATAAAGTTAGGTAGGAAAAATACATCTGAAATATAGAAAAGAATAAACCATGTGCTATATAATATGTAATGGAGAAACATTTTTTATTTTTATAAGTATTTATAACAGTTCATAGAGCTAGGTGATGCCAAATGACTTGCCTGTATTATATGACTTAAATTTATTTTAATAAATTTAAATTTTATTATGTTGTCTCAAAGGAGTTTTTGTTTTCTTATTAAATACAATAGTGCCTCAAGGATTCATCAGTGTCTCCTTAAAGTAACCTTGTTATTGATTTACTCAGCATTAATGAAAAACTATAAAATTTAGAAAAATGTACCTTCCTTCTTTCTTATTTTTTGCAAAAAACAAACAACCAAGTCAATAAATGAGCTAAGGAGCTGAACAGATACTTCTCAGAAAAAATATGCATTCCATCCACAAGTATAAGAAAAAATACTCAACATCTCCAGTAATTAGAGGAATGCAAATCAAAACTACTCTAAGATTTCATCTCATTCCAGTCAGAATGGCAGTTATCAAGAATACAAACAACACATATGCTGGCAAGGTTGTGGGGGAAAAGGCAAACTCATACATTGCTGGTGGGGCTGCAAATTGGTGCCACCAATCTGGAATGCAATAAGTAGATTCTTTAGAAATATTGGAATGGAACCACCATTTGACCCAGATATCCTACTCCTCAGTCTATATCCAAATGACTTAAAATTAGCATATTATAGTAATGCACCCACATCAATGTTTATAGCAGCACAATTCACAGTAGCTAAGCTGTGGAAGCAACATAGATGCCCTTCAAAACATGAATGGATAAAGAAATTGTGGTATATATACATGATGGAATATTACTCACCATTAAAAGAGAATAAAATTATGTCATTTGCAGCTAAATTCATGAAGTTGGGGGATATCATGCTATGTGAAGTAAGCCAATCCCCAAAAACAAAAGCCAAATGTTCTCTCTGATAAGTGGATGCTGATCCATATTGGCGGAGCATAGGGAAAATGGAGGAACTCTGATGGGGCAAAGGTGATGGAGGGTTGGGGAGGGGAAGTAGGAGCAGGAAAGATGGTGGAATGAGGTTGACATCATAGCCCTAGGTACACCTATGACTGCACATATGCTGCAATGCTACATCTTGTACACCAGAGAAATAAAAAGTTGTGCTGCAATCATGTACAATAAATCAAAATGCATTCTGCTGTCACATATTCCTAATTAAAATTAATGAATTAATCAATAAAAAATGTTTTTTTGAAAACATTTGTCCTTCAAGTAAAGTGTTGTTTATCATTAATTCTTCAATTTTATAATACATACCTTAATGAGCTATGCACCTGATGGATACTTTTTATGTCTTTTTTGACTTATACCAAAAACAATAGGGAATTTGAAGACTCTAAATTAAGACAGGTCTCAATATTTTTGCTGATAGAGATGAAACAGTATTATAAGGTGTGTGAAGCCCCTTAAAACAAGGCCTTAATTTATTCTCTGACCTAGCAGATATAAGCCTTTAAGCAGATTTGATATATCTGCTCCAGATTATTTCATTTATTTGTCACAAATTTGCAAACCGTGGTTATGATGAACACACACTTAAATGCTTTTACACAAGATGTGCATGCTCTATTTGCTCCTTTTGATTTCCCAACATACTTATGTGCCTCTATATACAATACATTGAATATGTGCTCTGGACATATGCCTGGAGTCGTAGAACTGAGAGTCTACCATCAGCTCTCTGCCTGACTTTTTGGTTCCATCTTTTACTCAAATAATTTCTATATAAGCCTCTGTGACAGTTGGTCTTTTATCTCACTCTTATTCACTTTCTCTCACTCTCTAACTCACATACACACACACACAGACACACACACACACACACACACACACACACGTGCCTGTCTTAGAAACTGCACTAAATAAAAAGTAGCTACCATGCAATGGATATAGAAAATTTTCTTAAAGTCTCCTGATTTAAATAAGTTTTCTTCCTTGACATATTTCTTCTCTCTTCTTGAATATGACAGATTGTGCAAGAATCAACCATATGGGAATGACAACATGCTCCCATTTTTAACTCATCAGGCAGGAGGTTCTGGGTTCAATTCCACTACCATAAAAAATAAAATAAAAAAATAAAAATAAAAAATAAAACAAGACCCCAAAATTTTGTTAATTGGTTGTTAAATATCAATTAAAAAAATAAAAACAAATATTAAGCAATAAATATATATATACTGAAACATCACAAAGTGCCCCATAATTATCTACAGATTATATATATATATATATATATATATATATATATATATATATATATATATATATATATATTAAAATAAATTAATTTAAGAAAGTCTTAAAAATCCTTAGAAATTTATTGCATACAAAAATGAACGTGAAGTTTTTCTTGTGGACAATAGTTAGGTGCCAGTTTTCCTTTGTTTCCCACTGCACCCCAATCCAGGGTCAGGCAAGTAGCTTTAAGGTACAAAACTTCAAAACTCATTTCACTGCTGGAAAAAGGGGCGATTTTTGCATCTGGAAGTAAGATTACATCAAATCAGTATTTTCTGAGTCCAATAAAGTCATGAAAAAGAAATTGAATAAGACAAAATCGCAAATCTTAAAACAAGATTCAAAAGACTCCTTCTTGGTATATAAGGGTGTACAGAATCTGTCAAACATATTGTTCCTTCTGAAGGCCAAGAAGGGATCACTCTTATGATAATGATTTTCAGTTGTGCACATTATACCTTTAAATAATTTTACAATCATTATTTAACATCAATCTATGTATTCTATTTTTCTCACAAAAAGATATTGAAGGTAGCTATCATATTTATAATAAAAAATTCTTAATAATTATTCTGAAATTCTGTTCAGTGTGTCAATATTAACCCATAGGGATGTTGCAATCACTAGTTTAATAAAAACGAAGGAGAGAAATAGCTATACTTATCGAGCTTTTATTCCAAGGAAATACACTAGATTGTGTACAATTAATGTATCAATATTCAAATAATTCTTTAATGTATTATAAAAATTGTTAATCAGCATTTTTATTGCAAAATTTATTTTCATACAACGTAAGACCATAGAATGTTTACCATTAAATTTTAACTTTCACATGCATTAACTTTGCGATGTTGCATATATCCAAACCAAATTTGTACTTAGTGGTATTCAATGATTTACTCTTTTCATTATGTATATACTTAGCAGTGAACTTAGGCTAATTTAGGGGTAACAAATGAAAAGCATTTTCTACTAGTTGAGAAAAAATATGCTTCAGTCATTAAAAAAACACACATGTCCCCTCATATATATATATATTTTTTTCTCTTTCGTATATGACCATCTCTTTTTTTTAAGTAATAATGACCTGAGTTTCATATTTCCTGGCAGAAAAAAAAATAATTACATTGGTACCTGCTTGGAAAACTCCGTACATAGGACACTAAAACTATTATAAACCATGAATACAGAAAGAGAAATAAATTGAAGACAATGTAACTTACATTTTCATTGATTTCAAGACTTTTAGAGGAAGTGCAGTAGAAATGATAAGCTTTTATATCAAGGTGATGAAAATATCATGTAACCATGTTGAATAGTAGTCATTGTAGTAGTAATTCCATTTTAGTAAGACTATTTTTATTTTAGTATATTTCTGTTAACTTATTATCAGCATGGAAATATTTAAAAGATTTGATGTCTCTCAAATATTATTTCAGTTTAAAATGAATTATTTGCGATATTTTCCCTTGAAAAGTATGATTTTTAAATTATTTATTAAAATACAATTAAATATATTTTTAAAGATTATCTTTGATTCTGGGCATTTTATTTTTCACAAGAACTAAATTATTTATGGAAATTTATGTATTGGTGAGTGGGTATGGGTGGGTGTTATGAGTGATATATGCAAAGCTAATCTATAACCCTGAAGTTGATTTTAATAAACTCATTTTTATTCTCAATTTGACATTTTCATCTCCAAACCATCTGCCTTTATCTGAGTACCAGAGGAAAAAAATTGTAATATTTTAGGCAATTCAATATGACAATCATTAGGCACCCCCCAAAAAATCAAGAAATAACACTACCTCAAAATTTCAAAATAATAACCTTAGAAATTTTAAAATGCACATAAGAATGAAAAAAATGGTTCTATTTGTTTCTCTTAATATAAATTGCATGCATTTCTAATATTAGAGTATTTGAACTTTTAAAATATTCAGAATTTTTCAAAGCACATAGTTTTTTTTTTTAATTTTTACTGAATTTTGTATTACTATTTGGAGGTCCCCTTCATATTTTGAATTGATGTTAAATTTAAAGTTATTTATATCTACCTGACAGAAGTTGTGAAGATTTCAGGTGAAAATCTTTTCGATTTTAGGGACACATCAATATACCTTACATAGTAGGTACTTATCAGAAGATTTAAAATAATAATAAAATGGAAAGATGTTCTAAGTATTATGAATTCAAGTAAAATATAAGTTAGAAACTATGGCTATTATATGTATACACATACATGAGTGACACATTTTAAAATGGATTACTGTCTATCAGATTCAATGTAATTCAAATAAAAACCTGGATTATATTAAATAAAGGAAATTCTTGAAGGCAAATGTAAGAATTATCATATTGTTTGCTGAAAACACTGATAAAAATAACATATATTACAAAGTATGTAGTAGTACTAGTCAACTATCTTTATTATAAAAATTGTTACAACATTAATGTAAGTATGAACTGTCATAAAAATGCACCAATGTGGGCTGGGGTTGTGGCTCAGTGGGTAGAGCATTTGCATAGCATGTTTGAGGCACTGGGTTCAGTCTTAAGCACTGCATAAAAAATAATAAATAAAATAAAGGTATTAAAACAAATTCTTAGTTTAAAAATATATCAATCAAATAACCAAATTACTTTCATAATTCAGTATCCATATTTCTTTTGTTTACTTAAGTAGTTTTTTATGGAAAGATAACATTTCTGAAATCTGTTAATTCATTTTTCTTCTCTCAATATTTAGTGGATGATTTTCTGTCATCCATTCAGCCAGAGACAACTAATGTCACAGGAGATAATGAAATTATTATTGCCGTACTCTACCAGAAAATGTTAACTTCTTTAGCTCTTGTTTCCAAAATAGATTTTTAATTTGCAAGATGGCAATGGCTGTGAAGTCCAGAAATTTTTGTGAAATGTTTTTTTTTCCCCCAAACCAATCACATACATATCAAGAAACAAATATGGACATTTTTAAATTATTTTTTTAGTTGTCAATGGATCTTTTTTATTTTATTTTTATGCAGTGCTGAGAATCAAGCCCAGTGTATCACTCATGCTAGGCAAGTGCTCTGTCTCTGAGCCACAACCTCAGCCCTGGATATTCTGGTTGCTGTGATGACTGTGTATGTAGCTTTTACTACTAACAGAAATGGTGTGACTCAACTTTGTGTGCAACCAGAGACATGAAAAATTGTGCACTGTTTGTGTAATGTGAATTTAATTGCATACTGCTCTCATATATAACAAAGTAGAATAAATAAAATAAAATCCAAAAAGAAAAAAAATCAAATCAAATCCACAAAGAAAGAAAGAAAGAAAGAATTTTAAAAATGCTAGGGAGAACAATTGTGAACTCTGTATGAAAGATCACATTCAGTTGTTCAAAAATCCTGAAGATTAATAAAAAAAACGGGATGAAATGTTATTTTAGGACAAAAGTAAGCATACTATTTAAAAGTCTCATTTACTGGGCTGTTCTCTTCAAGTACCCTACCCTACCCTTAGGTGCACCTTCCTTGAAGCTCAAAGAATCCAGAGTACAAAGAAGACCATATCTAGTTAGGATGTACTCAAGTTTCAAAGGACTAAATAGAAATAATAATCTTGTAGAAATTAACATACTGATTGCAAGATTAATTGTTCAGCTTTTTCTATTAAGATGATATAATAGTATATACAAAGATTGGCAAACCATCAAATTAACAAAATAGTGTTTGGAAAATTTTATATATTATCTAAGTAGATTTACCATTAATGCACCATTATAATTGGTTAGGAAAATAAAGCCTTTTCCAAAAACTGCCTTAGATACATTTGCTATATGAATGAGAATGAGCAAGCACTAATTAATGTCTTAGTTAAATCACAGGTTAATTGTTAACCTTTAAATCTGAAAATACTGGTGAAATTTTCAAAGAGAAAATCTTGTAATAATGGATAATATAAATATTTAAGAATGACACAAAATAGAAGTTATTAAGTAAAATATTGATGAATTAGAGCATACTAAAATAAAAATTTTCTTCTCATCAAATATATTGTTAAGAGACAAATTTGAAAGCTATAATCTGAACAAAATTTTTGCTATACAAATATCTGATAAAGGTCTGACATTCAGGAGAGCTGCAGAACTGATATTCTATATCAGTTTAGTACCCAAATACTTGACAAAAAGATATAGGAATTACCACTAAGCCCTTCTATCCCCAAACTAATTTGCTCAAAACCATTGAATATCAGGAAACTACAAGGGAATACCAATATACATCTATAAGAACAGCTAAAATATCAGTGTTTGGAACAAACATGAAGTAGCTGGAAATCTCTCACATTGCTGTGTACCAAGTACAAATATCAGAGCTATTTGGAGAAAAAATTAGAAATTTCTTATAAATTTAAGTATGTACCTACCCTATGGCCCAGCAATTCTAAATTCCAGGTATTTATCTAAGCAAATAAAATGCATGTTCACAAAGACCTGTTCTGTACTGTTTAATTTTATTCACAACTGCTTCAGATTGGAAACCAACCAAATGATCATCAGTTGGAAAATGGGAAAAACAAATGATCCCATATTCCTACAACTGAATTCTACTCACCAAGAAAAATCAGAAAACCTTTGCACTGGAACACGACATAGATTAATTCCTAGAGAATACACTATGGGTCTTTCTGGGTTGAAAGAAATGCTGATGAACTCCAGATTATAGACTCTATCTCTGCATTTCTTGTCCATTTAAAGCTTTACCTCATATAAACAAATATAAAAGCCTGGTATACTAAAAATGGAGAGTTTAAATGTGATACATGAATGACAGAAAGTCAAAATTATCAAGTAAGTATACAAATAAAAGAAAGAATTAGGCACTGTCGGTTTTAAGAATAATGACAAATGAGTAGGGAAAGATTGGTATATATGGGTTCAGGCTCTTCCCTCTTACTGTCAGGCATTACTGGGAAGATTATGAATAAGATAGTAAAAAAAGAAACAAAATAAGAATGATATGGTAAAAAAAATCAGAATGAGACTTCTTTATAGTTCATGAGATTTGACATGGTAAATATTTGCACTCAATTGCCCATGCAATCTAGACTCAAATTGTGTACACATAATATGTGCAGATTTTGCAGTATCTACATGACATGTCAATAAAAATATTTAGTAAAACAGTTGAGGGAGGATAGGCTAGTCTTCCAAATAAAGAAAAATTTTCCTACAAACTCTAGGGAGATTCCCTGTAACCAGGAAGGAGTGGAGAGCCACCTGACCTCCCCCTGGGTGATTATGAACAATTCTCTGTGGTGATAACAAGATTGTCCATGGAGCTTCCAAGGCATGATATAATAAAATGCTTCTATAGTAACTCTAAAGAAGAGGGAAGCTCAACCTTGGTAGCAGAGACTCCCAAGCAATTTGACAGAACAGAGCTAATTTTCCCAACCAAGGACTTGAACATGGAAAGCCAGAGCTGCTATGCAAAGTGTGGAATCCAGAGGATCTCTGGCTCTGGAGTCCTTTTGAATTTGAGCTGACTATGAGTAATAAAGCTCTATTGTCATCTATTTTCTAAGATTAACATTTATGTTTTATTACAATTACATTGATGGCCAAGAAATATCATGTTCTCATATATGGCTAACAGTTCATTCTGTTAATTTCTTAGACTTCTTTATTCTATGAACTGAAAATCTGGGAAATGATGTAATATATGTGCAGAAACGAGATATTTCACTCCATATCCATATAGAAAAGTGGAGAAAATAAGCTGAAAATTTTGTTTGAGGACAAATTGTGAATACGGGAAATAGCAAGAGCAGGGAACGGAATGGGTCCAGCATCTAGTAGGTACTTACTATATTCAAGAAATTATGAAACCACTTTTCTTTTTATATTCCCTGGCATATTCAATAGATAATTTAAAGTTGTCTCAAAGATAATGAACAATAACATAAATAACTGTGAACAAAATGCTAACATAGCAGAGCAAAAACACATAGAATTGAAATAGAAAATCTATGGTAAGAGTTTTATACCAAGATGATAGAAATTGTTCCTTTTAAGTAATGCTTCAAATAAAAATAAAATGTCTACCTGGTGAATAATAATATTGTCATTATCCCTAAAGTGAAAAAATATACAGTTCCATTGGGGGAATCATAGATTTTCTCTGAGCTGAGACATAAAATATTTTCCTCTATGTCAAGTTAAACAATGCCGAAAGCCTTAAATGTTGTACAGAATTACAAGGCCATGTATTGAATAATCACTCAATGGTAGTGGAGGGCAAATCCTAGAAATATAAAGTGATTGAAAATCCATTGATTTACACAGATAATGATGTTTAAAGAGGTTCAATATAGCAAAGAAGGCACAGATTTAGGGCTGTTAGTGACCAAATTACCAGGTAGTAACATTTATACATGCATTCAATCACTGATTTCTGCAGTATTTATTACTGGTCCAACACTATCAAATGCACTATAGACAAAAAAAACCCCACAAAATGTAGTGTAACTTTCCTCCTTTATGAACTTTCAAACTAGTAGAGCCCAATGGGTAGATAAGAACTTGTCAGTGGATTGGAATTAATTAACTAGGACACACTGTTCTAGATGAGAGAATTAAGAATAAATAATAGTGTTTGGGTTCCAAATCAATGAATGTGAATTTGGTTAGGATTATAGTTCCTCAAAAGTTTTTAAATGATTGGAACAAAACAGAATAAAATTGGATGGAATTGAAAAGCATGTGAGATAGAAAATCCAGCACACATTCAAGGCAAAGATCTTTCCAATATATCGTTTTACTTTGGTCATGGTTTAGGATAGCCATAGCCCTAGCTTTCCCAGGACATTTCTGGCCTATTGATAAATACAGTTGCTATCACTCTCAAAGTATTTGGAAAGTGAATTATATAATTAAATAGTCAATCTTCTTGTACCAGATTTTCTTTTTTTACTTCTATTCATTATTATCAAAGTCTAGAGTAACACAAACATCAAGTAATGGATGAAGAAAGAATCTATGTATCCATAATTGATTCCAGATATGCTCCAAATCTGATGACTGAAGCTTAAACTTAGGACCCTAGTCTTTTTTAAAAAAATAAAAATTAATTTATTAAATCTATTCCCAATTTAAATCTCCTGCATGCTAATTAGAAAGTTAAAATCACAGAGGCCCAGGATCATCCCACCACTCACAGACCCCCCAATGGAGGGTATGTGAGTTATGACCAGGTTCTGACTCCACCAACCTGCTCAAGAATCCAAGAGCAGGGTAAGGCCCGGGTTCATCCCATCACCAGCAGACACCTGTGCCAGATCTCAGGCTCCTGGCCAAGACCACTTTTACAAACCTGCGTGGGTGCCCAGGCCTTGGGTAGACCCAGGTCTGCTATCCCTACCCCCACCTGGGAGCCCAAGCCTAACCTACTTCTATCTTGGGACACTACACACATCCCCATATACTTCCCCACACAGTAGTTTCTACCTTGCGACAACAGACAGGGCCAGGAAGCATCTGCATCTTGGAACAGGCATTTCAAAGCCAGTGTAAGGCTCACCCTTTCGACAGCATCTCTGAAAGATGTTGCATCCATCTTGGGGCACCTCCACTGCTATCTCCAGTTACCTCCACTATAGCTGACACCACATTTAGCTGCAATAGTATCCATCATGGGACACTGGTAGGGTCTGGAAGCCCAAAACCAAGATGAGGTACAGATAATCTACATGGATACTCCAAGATTATAGGATAGAAACTACAATATCTCACATCCACACTGCAAGAAATGAAGACAAATAGACAACATGAAAAAACAAGAGATGAAAGTGCCTTAAACACACCAGGATACTACAAAACCAGATCCCATGGACAGTGAAGTTGATCAAATGTCATAGAAGTAGTTCAGAATGTTCATAATTAAAATGATCTGTGAAGAGTGACATAAGTGAACAAATGAAGAAAAAAATTAATCACTCCAACAAGGAGATAACAGAGAAAATACAGGCATCCATTGATCACACCAACAAAAAGATAAGGAAGCAAATACAGTAGGGAAAGATTACTTAAAGAAAGAGATAAAGACTTTGAAAAAAATTCAGAAATCATTGAAATGAAAGAAACTAAATAAAAACTCAATAGAAAGCGTAACCAACAGACTAGATAACTTGGAAGACAGAATGTCAGATAATGAAGACACAGTATACAATCTTAAAAATAAAGTTGACCACACAGTGAAGATAGTAAGAAACCATGAACATAATATCCAAGAATAATGGGATAGCCTCCAAAGAACAAATCTAAGAGTTATTAGGATAGAGGAAGGCACATAGTTTCAAACCAAAAAAATGCACAACCTCTTTAATGAGATAATATAAAAAAAATGCCAAACAAGAAGAATGAGTTGGAAAATCAAACATAAGAGGCTTACAGGACACCAAATGTACATAATTACAACAGATCTACACCAAGGCACATTATAATGAAAATAGCATACAGAATAAGGTTAGAATTGTAAAGGCCACAAGAGAGAGGAAACAGATCATATATAGGGGGAGACCAATTTGTATGTCAGCAGAATTTCCAACCTAGACCCTCAAAGCCAGGAGATCCTGGGACAACATATACCAAGCTCTGAAAGAAAACAGATGCCAATCAAGAATCTTATATCCAGCAAAATTGAACTTTAGATTTGATGATGAAATTAAAAACTTCCATGATAAACAAAAGTTAAAATAATTTACAACTAGAAAGCCTGTACTACAGAACATCTTCCACAAAATATTCCATGAAGAGGAAATGAAAAATGTCAACGAAAACCAGCAGAGGGAGGTATTACAATAAAGGGAAAACTAACCAAGGGAGAAATGGGCCAAGGAAATAAACAGTCACTTCTTAGAAGATGATATGCAATCAATCAACAAATATATTAAAAAAATATTCAACATCTCTAGAAATTAGAAAAATTCAAATCAAAAGTACTCTAAGATTTCATCTCATCCCAGTCAGAATGTCATCTATTATGAATACAACCAACAATAAGTGTTGGTGAGGTTGTGGGGAAAAAGGCACATTCATACGTTGCTGGTGGGACTGAAAATTGGTACAGCCAATATGGAAAGCAGTATAGAGAATCCTTGGAAAACTAGGAATGGAACCACTATTTGACCCAGCTATCCCACTCCTTGCTCTATACCCAAAGGACTTAAAAACAGCACATTATAGGGACACAGCCACATCAACGTTTATAGAAGCACAATTCACAATAGCTAAACTGTGGAACCAACCTAGATGCCCTTCAGTTGATGAAGGGATAAAGAAAATGTGGTATATATACATAATGGAATATTACTCAGCATTAAAAAAGAAAAAAAAAACATGGCATTTGCAGGTAAATGAATGGAGTAGAATATAATGCTAAGTGAAGTTAACCAATGCCAAAAAAAAAAATGCTGAATGTTTTCTCTAATATAAGGATGCTTATTCATGATGGGATTGAAGGGTGAGCATGGGAAAATTAGACAAACTCTAGATAGAGCAAAGGGGAGGGAGGGAAAGATAGGGGGCATGGAGGTAGGAAAGATGGTAGAATGAGATGGACATCATTGTCCTAAGTATATGTATAAATACATGAAAGGTGTAACTCTACTTTGCATACAATCAGAGACAAGAAAAATCATGCTCTATAGGTATAGTATAAATTTTAATGCATTCTGCTGTAATATGTAACAAATTAGAATTAAAATAATTTTTAAAAAGAAGGGGGAAAAGAACGTTAAAAAATAAACTACTAAATAAGAAAATAAATCTTCAGAATTCTAATGTGAAGCTATTGTACAAATTTATTTCATGAAATATTCAAATTCAGAGTAAATATTAGACAAATTATATGCTTTCCAATATTTTTTATGTCAATGGAAAATATCTCTATTAGAGCAAGAGGGAAAAAGGGTCTTGCAATATCACAGAAATTCAACAGACAAAAATTTATAAGTATTGACAGTTATCTTATACTATAGTTGTAGTTCTTGATAAAGTTTAAGTTATTTCTGCCAAAATTTAAAGAAAGAGGAGTTTCTTTAAAAAGATGTAGCAATGTACAAATCTGATGTTAAGAGAAGGACCCTTAGATATATCCCAATAATATTGTAAATATGATTAATTGCACATTTCTCAATAAAAATTATTTTGAAGCTATTTTGATTAACCTTTGGATTCCATAAATATTCTAAAAAAAACTAAAAAAAAACCCACAATATTTGTGAAGAGATCACTCATCTGAGGAGATAATAAATAAAGAATTCTCTGTCCCCTTTTCTGGTCAAATATTTAAGATAGTTTCATTATGTTTTGTTTTGCTTTAATAAGTTGTAAAAATAATTTAACTTATTATGCATGGCAAATTCAGACCTGCAGAATAATGTAATTAATTTTGTGCAGTTATATAATGTTGTGAATTAAGTATTAAATTTATTATGAGAATAAAGTAAATAAAATTTAGCAGTAGATGTATTTGTTTGAAATAATAATCTCTTAAAAAAACAAACAAACAAGAATTCCTTCAAAAACAGGCTTCAAGCAGAAAACTGACATTTCCCTCTCCCTTCATTTTGTCATATACCAACACTAGATTGACCTATATACACTGAATCTCAAACCCAGGCTCATAAGTAGGGATTATAATAAATAGCAATTTCAGTGATACCAGGTGGAGACAAAGATTTGAAGCATATTCTTTGTGAGATAATGCTCCAGCAAAAATTAAATTTAACCAAGAAATTTCAGTGAAATTGGAATTCAGATTGTCCCCAATTGTATCCAATGAGGAACTTCAAAATTACCCATTTCCTCTTTTGATTCTTCTTACTATTATCATAGTTACACTCTTCTTTGTTTCTTGTTTACCTTAATTTATTTCATTATTTAAATGGTGCAAAAGGGATAAAAAGTGTGTAAATATCTGATTTGCAAGCTGCTCCACTGTGGGATTATATAATTGGTTCCAAAGGCCATCTCTAACTCTGCAAGGTGCTCTATGTTCTCGGCTTGCTCCAGCAAAAGAGTAGTAAATGGTCACTGTTCCTCCTGTGACCCTGTCGTTAATAAACCAAGCACATCAAGTCTCTGTGCTACATGTACTGGAACACATTTTGGTCAGATATACAATGGAATAATTTCAAATTTGAAGGACTTTAAAATCTTAACTGCTTAGAATTATTCCTGTTATTCTGGACAGAATACATGTCATGTTCAAATCCCCTAATTTTCATCACAGATGTATCTCTGAAATTTTCTCTGAAGGCCACTGGCTAAGGAGTTACTGTCAGAGGCACAGGGACATGGCTATGGAATTGAAACTCCATTCTGACTCTTCAAATAATATAAGTCTGTTCCAGGATGAGGAATCTGTAGTGTGGGACGCCATCTGCTTCCAAAATGAATGTGAGGTCAGTGTGCATATACTCTGGGCTCACATGAAATATCAGTTCATATCACTCATATTCTGTAACATTTTGGATTTTTGTCATCTTTCTCTCATTTAGACTCTGATTTTATTTCAAAATTATTAATTTTTTCTGGGGAATTTCAAATATTTATATTTTGAGTGAATCTTTATATTCTATCAAGATTTTATTTTATTTTTCAAATATACTTTTTACTCTATGATTAGGTCTACTATTTCTTTTCTGGTTAGAATGCAGTAATTAGGCCCAAATTAGATTCTTTCTATCTCCCACATGAAAACTCATGTCTTCCAATAAATGCCAGCATATGTATCAGAGGTTTCCTTGAATGCTATCTTAATGCACATTATTAGTTTTTGTTAGAATGTGTGTGGGCAGCAATTCCTGAGTGTATCTTTTAGGAAACAGAGAATGATGCACACCCCACTTTGATGTTTCAAGAGCCATTGAAGAAAAGGAACCAAACAGAATTTCACTTCTGAATCTGCTAATGGATGAGAGTACAATATGAAACAGGCAATCCAGTTGTACAGGATCCTTCTTTCCAAACATTGGTGATACTGCTTCTGTGAGAGCCAACTTATTTCTGCCTCCACCAGGTGGTGGAACTCCAGCCACTAACCCATTGCTTAGTGGTCAAGACTAATCACTGAGTGGTATAAACGTCTGTTCACTACTTTGAATGGGACACCATCTATGCCATTTAGAACTCATATTTGAAAGATAACAGTTTTTCTATTTAAAAGGTCATTTGTGATGTGATATAAGCTTCTATAATACTTCTTTTCATATTTATGGTTTATCAATAGGCCATAAGCCTTATTAATCAAATCAGATTCCAAGATCCACCCTCATTTGAACTAAATCGACAGATCAGGAATGTGTCAGAGGAATCTAAATTTTAGCAAGTTTTTCACATAAATCTGAGATTTGTTTTTTTTTTTTTTTTTTGGTGTTGAGGATAAGGTCCAGGGCTGCACACATGCTAAACGAGTAATCTACCAAAGAGATTCATCAGCATGTGGAAATATTTTAAATAAAAAACTAGCATCTATGAAATTATTTCTCATATTTTACCTTAAAATATTAATCAAAGCCAATATAACATGAAGGTTTAATCTGAATGAGGTATTGCTTTTCATTATTTGAGTAGATTCCTTCCCATGTTCTAGACAACACTCTTAAAATGGGAAGTCAGTATAAGAGAATCCCAAGCCATCTGAGTGCTGATCACATACCATGAACATCCAGCAAGCCATCCCCCTGGCACTACTTGGTGAGAGGCTAAATTATACATAGTATGCCATTATATATACATCTGTATGTAACATTTATCTTCTCAATATGAAAGGAAATGCATTTGTCCACTCTGCCTAAGTCTGTACTGGGTGGTAGAAAAAACGAAGAGGATAAAGCCCGGAAAGGAAGGCTTAAAAGTGAGGTCAAGTTGGTAGAGTGATGAAATGTGACCCTGGCCAGGAACAAGGGAGAAAGTGATACTTCACCTAGGTGGAATAAATGTTATATAAATTGGTTTTCTACATATAGAACAGGGAAATGTTAGGATGTCTTATGCATATCACTAAAAATCTGGAAGTTTCTATTTTCCAAACTTCTCAGTTATCGTGGATGTTTATTTAAATGACTAATTTCATTTGCCATTCCTGAATTTCTAAATCAGAGCATGTGGACAAATGACTCAGAAATGAGTCTTTTTTACAAACAATCCAGGTACCATTTGTGATTAGAAAAGCAGGGAAATGGATGGCACTAGAGCAGATTATGCTAAGTGAAGCTAGCCAATCCCTAAAAAAACAAATGCCAAATGTCATCTTTGAAATAAGGAGAGCAACTAAGAACAGAATAGGGAGGAAGATCATGAGAAGAAGATTACCATTAAACAGGGTTGAGAGGGGCGGGGAGGGAAAGAGAGAGAGAAGGGAAATTGCAATGAAATGGAAGGAGACCCTCAGTGTTATACAAAATTACAAATAAGAGAAAGTGAGGGGAAAGGGAAAAAAAACAAGAGAGAGAAATGAATTACAATAGATGGGGTAGAGAGAGAATATGGGAGGGGAGGGGAGGGGGGATAGTAGAGGATAGGAAGGGCAGCAGAATACAACAGACAATAGTATGGCAGTATGTAAAAAAGTGGATGTGGAACTGATGTGAATCTGCAATATGTATATGGGGTAAAAATGGGAGTTCATAATCTGCTTGAATCAAATGTATGAAATATGATACGGCAAGAGCTTTGTAATGTTTTGAACAACTAATAATAAAAAAAGAATCAAAAAAAGAAAAGCTTGTGTAAAATATATGCCTTCATCATGAGAATTTAAACAGGCATTCTTATTATTCAGACATAATAAGAATATAAAGTAATAAAAATTTGCTTATGTTTTCAGATACTTAATGAATGAATTTTTCCTAAGAATCTATTCAAAACACTTGTATACACAAAATTCCAAAGTTAATGTTTGTGTCTGTGCAATACCAGCTCCAGTGATGCTGGAAGATTTATGGGCATGTCTGATGCAGAGTTCAGCCTAGGGAGGCACCATGTCCCAGGTCAGCTTCAGACTTCAGTAGTCTCTGCTGGTCCCAGGTAACACCAAGGACTCGATTCAGCCCAGAAGTGTATGATTGCAGAGTTGGAAGCAGAATCAAGTAAACCATGCCCTTTGAGCAGGATAAAGTTAATCCTGTGCTCTAAATAATTTTTAATAAGATTTTAGAAATAATTGGAAGACTTTTAAAAATCTGAGGAAAGGACTATTTTACTCAAAAATCCCATGGCAAATATGGCTGAGTCTGGAGGGAAGATACATTGTTAGAGCAGGTGTTTTAATACAGGTGAGACAAATCAGATCAGTGTCAAACCAGGCATTCTCAAGTGCTTCTACATCCATCATCTAAGAATATCATAGCAGTCATTCTATTTTTAAAAAGTAAGACAAAAAGAAACTAGCCCGAGTTTTAACAAAAGGACTTTGTTTTAAACAGGGTTTGTTTATTAGATTTCCCTGTGACCAAAAGACTTGACATTGGACAAGAACTATTTTAGAGGAAGGAAAGTTTATATGATACTTATGATTTCAGAGGTCACATACACAACCACATCGCTCTATGCCCAAGGTGAGGCAGAAGGGTTTGGTGAAGAGAAGAAGCTTAGGCCATGGCAAAAGAAATACAGAGGGTTCCACTCACCAGAGACAAAATATATACCCCATTGACTCCCCTCCTCTAGTTTTACCCTACCTGCCTACAGTTACCATTCAGTTAATGCCTAATAGTGGATTAATCCAGTGGCTTGTTACAACTCTTATAATCTTATCACATCACCTCTGAATGCCTTTGTATTGTCTCACAAATAAGTTTGGGGCAACATCTCATATCTCAGTCACAACAGAGGGATTGACAAGAACTTTATGCTGAAGAATAAGTTAAAAAGATATTTAAGTCTTTCTATCTATGTAGTATTGATCACTTTAAACTTGAGTGTATTTTTTTTTATTCCAGTGTCTAGGAAATGATATTTAATTATCCTTTCTTAAAAAAAGAATAATCCCTAAAAGCTCATGAAAAAAGGGAAAAATATGTAGCTAATTGAGTACATAACACACAAGTAGATATATGGAATATGAATTATCAATCATTTTTCTACCTTTTGAAGTAGAACCGTTTTTAATAAAATGTATGTTCAATTAAGACTAACAATTTTGGGTTAAAACTTTAAATATATTTTAATAAAAGACCAAGTCTGAAAATATTCCTTATGCCTGACTTAATACAAGAAGTGTTTCTTTGTTTTCACTTATTATCTCTAATTAATGGATATGCTGCTAAAATTTTTGAGGATAAAATTGATTAGTTCAGAACCCAAAGGCAGTTTTTATTTTATTTATTTATTTTTTATTTCTTTGATATTCCTAAAGGAATGAGATCCAGAAATGCATGAGGACTTTATATATGATATACCAAATAAGGGAGAATTAATTATTTTTTAGGGTATCCTGGCATCCACTGTCCCCCTTTTTCTTCTCTAGGCTTTATTTAGAGGAAAAATAAAGTTTATTCATTTTCATTGATCATTCAGTAATCCAATTTGGGAAAGTTACTTTTCTCATATTCATTGGAAATGAGATCTTATTTTAGGATAACTGTTTCCCTTTATTTTGCCTGTGGAGGATCTGGTTTCAAAGTTTTGGAAGTGCTTTATGCATCATGCATGATGAATATACAATAGACAAAAATGTTGCCAGAAGGTAATTTAACTCACTTTGATAGTGACATATGACAACAAGGCTCCCACAATTTGAGTTTATAACATGTAAATCAGAGATAAATAAAATAATAACACAAAAAATTCTCTTTTTAGAAAGAAAAACTTCACATCCTACTCTTTTTTTCCCCCCACATATTGTTGTTAGGCAGTAAACATGCTCTTTTTTGAGCAACATCATAATTGCTCAAAAATATTAAGCAAATGGCAATCACTGCTAAAAAAAAATATTTGTGTTCCTTTTTTGATAACTGGAGGAAATATTTGGGGGCTTCAGCTAGATGTTCTTTTATTTGATTTAGCTGAATATTTTCTTGAGTGCCATGAATACCACAAAAGAGCAATAAATCATGTATCTAGAAAGCATTATGCATAGATGCAACCCAGCAACTGTGGTTCATGCAATGTCCCTGCAGGATGGATTTTAAGGTCTTGTTACATTTAAACACCTGTGTAAAATGATCTTGGTTTGCAGTTACAGAGGGTTCATTTGCACTTTAATGTGGACAGTACCAATCTGGATGCCACTGGGCCCTGTTTGGAGAAGTTCAAGGACACTCCTCAGGAGCCTCTTGACATATTACAAGTTAGGTTTGTAGTTAATGCAGGTACAGTGAAAGAGCTGTGGTTTACATCCTAAAATGTAAATGTGAAGCAATCCTGGCTCTTATTACTTTATTACAATATCTGAATCTCCATAAAATGCAGCAGAGTCTGAGCATGAATACAGATTGATTTGAAGTGCCTGTAAATTCATACTATAAAAGAAAATTCTGTTTCAAATCATTTTTCTTTTCCTAGTTGGGTTCCCTTTATATTTCAAGAAAAAAATTAAAAATAAGTAAACAAATATAAACTCAGTGCCCTAGAACAGTCTGTCTCAACCATAAACTATAAAGAACAAGTTAGTTATATTGTTCAGATTCTTTATTGGAGATTTTATGAAATTTATTGGAATATAATGAATAAGTCACATATTCTTTTACTCCTTTTAATATTTTTTGCCCTTGATAAACTATAATTTTAAAAGTAAATAGTTAAATAAATAAATATAGTTTAATAAGTATAATAAATACTGGTTTCCATATTCAGCGATTTAGAAAGAATAAATAATATTTAGTAACTTGTAAACAGTGTTCTCTCTAATAGCTACAAATACTAGGGAAAACATTAATCACAGTGAGAGATGTGTTATTATCTTAAATCTATTTCCAATGTAAGGAAACTCTCCTAGGACCCTTTGTTTTAAGATATTTTTATTTTAATTTTACTTAGACAACATTCTAGGATCAAAACATTTATTCTAATATTAAAATTTTGTAAGGTTAAGTTTTACTTAACCATCACTGTATTTCATTTCCACATATTCTTACTTAAGTTAGTTTTCTGCATATATGAGCAATATAATTAGGAAAAAAAATTCTCCAGCAAATTATTTATTCTATGCTATTTCAATTTAAACAATATTTTCCTAGTTTTAAGTAATATCATTTCATTACAAATAGGCTAAATTATTTTGTACCCATAGAAGAAATACTGTCCTAATATACTAATTTTGTTTCTAAATATTACATGAAAACATATATTTTTTATCAATCTATCATCTTTTCTCTCTTTCTTTCATCTTGTTAATGAGTAATGGACCTGTATATCCATGTAATTTGCCTGTAAATAGCTGTCAACATGCTGTGCCCACCTATCCACTTTATTAATCTTTTTTCTTATCTTATAGAAATGATGTATCTGAGTGCAAATCATAAATTCTAAAATATCATATTTTGTTACCAAAGGAAATCCATAAACATGGCCTCCCATGGCAGTTTCTAGGCCCTACTTATTTTGTTTACACTCCCCATGAAGCATGAATCTGTATGGGTTCATGTTTTTTATTCCCATTAATGTTAATAAAATGCAAAATCCAAGTTAACATGCTTTTTCAAAATCTCATACATTGCCATCATTCACCATGTACTTCTTATTGCATATACCTGAAAATAGGGTTCAAGAATAAAAAGTTGGCCATGTGCCAGTCAAGCTAAAAGTGACTCTTCTGTATGCTCCAGTAAAATATTTTCTACCAGTAAGAAAGGAAAGTCATTGGTGGGTGAACACCCACACTTTCTTTTTCTTTGTTAGGGAGAAATGTCGGGCCTACTCCATCCTCTGTGGCAAAGCTCCTCAGCAGGAACTGTGAAAACTCACTGCAGGACCTGATGCTTCAGTCCTCCATGTGATGCTTAGTTGAGAGCACAGCGTTTGCTGTCTTGCTTATCCACCTGTCTTGCTTCCCACTGCTATGACAGACTCCTGGAACCCACTGCTATGACAGATGATCCAGATGAACCTGGGGATGGAATCCTTGTGCAAAAAGAAAGTTTTGAAGGAGAAACAAGCCGAGACTTAAATCTTCCAAAATCTACCTGCTTAAACTTTTGCTCCTAATTATCTTTGTCCAACCCATATTACCCCTTGTATTTCTCTAGAATGATATGTTCTACCTCAATTTTGTATCTTTGTACATGCCACCTTCCTTTCCTAATATACATTCAAGTTCTGCATCATGTCCCATTGGAATGAATAACTCCCAATTATCTGCCAAATCTCAAAATAAAAATTATTTCCAGTCAATCAATTGTCATTTTTTACAAGACACATTAATATCTATTTGCAGAATATATAAAAGCAGAAAACTGTTATATTAAAAATAGCTCATTGATAGAATATGTAACCAAAAATGAGGTTTAAGAAATTAATACATTTTAATATTTATCCCTATTTAATAATAGTTAGAAAATGTGTTATTTTCCACAGATAGAAGAATATAAAATGATGTAGCCACTTGGAGGACTATTTGATTTGAAAATGTAGGTACATTATAATTTAGTAAATGGGTATATCTGCAGGAAGAGGCTTATGAAAGGAAGCTTCATAATGAAAAGGTTGCAAAAAATATGCCTATCAGGGTTGGGTATGAGCTTTACCCCAAAGGCTCATGTGTTGGAAACTTGGATCTCAGGTTGACAGAGTTGAGAGATGCTGGACCTTGTAAGAAGTGGGGCATGGTTATGTCTAGAATTTTAAGAAGGATTCATGCTTTGGTCTCAGGAGTGCATTCTTCCTGTTGGTCAACAAGAGGTACTAGTTAGGAGCCAGCCTGACAATATATGGAATAAGGACAAACAGAAGTGGAAAGAGATTGAAGATAGCCCTAAAAATGACTCTTCAGATTCATCTGCAGTTTCTGAATTCATTACTGATTGAAACTATTCAAATAATTCTTACATAATTGCAAATTCACTTTTTGGAGAGTTAAAATAACCAGAGAATGTCCCATAGCTCCTTTGTGTACTCCAAATTCCTTGTATTTCTATTATCATTACACTGTTCATATTTTTTACACATTTGCTTTATGTCTTTTTTCCATGATAGATGAGTAGAATTCATGAGGAGTAGCCTCCTATCATCTCATTCACTACTTCCTGCCCAAACACATACACTGTGTTCAATATGAAATATATGAAGAAAAGAAAAAAATGGCTGTTCCAATTCATAAGTTGATCATCCAATAGCTATGAACAGAGGAAATAATATCTTATTCTCACCCAAACCATGACATTTCTGATCCCACAATATTTTCTTTATTGTCAATTACTTAAAAGTTCATTGTATATTTATATTACATTTACAAGTGTGAGAGTATATGTTTAGACTTACTATACATAGGATAAATCTTAACATAATATATGCTTATGATAAATGCATTTAAATCTATTATTTAAATATATCTGTATCTAAATTCACACATATATGTGCATATTTATTCAGAATAAAAATAATTATACCCTTCACTCTTTTCAGAGTATGCATTCATTATACATTAACTATGAATGAATACTAGGTAATTTTAATTTTCAGACCTTTGTAAACCAGTTTAAAATTCTTTCCCTTTTCCTTTAGATTCATTTTATATGCATTTCTCCTTTTGCTTCTCTTTTCTAACTAGCATATTAAATATATCTTGCAAATATATATATATATATATATATATATGTATGTATATATATGTGATTTTATGATAAATAATTTGGAAGTAGATGTGTTAATTTAAAATGCATAAAGTTAGAAAGGAATTGATTTTTCATGTATTTTTGGTTGAGAAGAAAATATATACAAATTATACACAGTTTCAAAGGCATAGTAATTGAATTCAGCCTCATTTTCTAATGTCTGTAGAATATCCTGTGTCTGAGTATTTATTTTTATAAGGTTATATGTCACCCATATTTTGCCTTGTAGTATCTTTGTCACTGCAATATGTGGTAAATAAAGTTTTTGCATTTGGACGTATTACATAAAGTGACTTTAAAAAAATTAAAATGTATTTAAGTAATTGATAATTTGTTAAGAAAAAAATTAAATAAAAAACTTGCTGTTAGGATATTTCCCTGATGAAAACATGAAATATTTTCAGTGACAACTTACTCAAAAGCTTGATTGTGTACTATAAAGCCTAAGGTTTAAAATGTGAAATCTATTGAAAGAAAGGGAAATAAATTCTGAGAAAATTAATAGAGGTCATATTAAATGTATTTGACATAAAACTCAAAATTGTCATAAAATCAAGTTAATCCTACATTATTCACAATTTTTTTTCCTTTAGTAATTACCAATTTTTGATAATTAACAATTTCTTGCTTAATTATTAATATGCATATGATATAAAAATTTATGCAAACTCTTTTGCTCTTGTTTGTGATAAAATGTTGTCAGTCACACCACCAATGATTGAGGCATGGTATTGGTTTTCGCTCTGCTTAAGTAGTTCATAACATTTAATATCAGCCTCCTGTGATCATTAATATGCTAATTCAATATATTTTTTTAACAAAACAGCTAGATGACTTTCACATTATGTATAAAAAGAATTTCTAATAGACAAAGAACAAAACATGCAAATTATTGTGAAAAGTATTATCTATTGAAGCTATCAGATTCATTGGACAGGTTTGCGGAAATATTATTTGTCTATTTTTATAAATCTACAGTCTTAAAAATGCATCACAAAATTCTCTGATTTGGTTCTTGAAATTAGACTGATATGTATCATAAGACACAGGAGATTACTGATTTCCAAAAATCAGTAATTTTATCAACATGGAAAAATTATCCATCTTCTTCATAAAGTTTGAATAAATAAGTATAAATTAGTAAAAATTAACTTATTATAAAGTAAAATAATAAGTGAGATTATACTGTACTTAGACAGTACTTTTTACCTAAGAAGTGTTCATTGATTATGAAATATTATTGAGAAAAATGTTTCAAAACTTTAAGACTAACGCAAGACAGCAGGTAACATTTACTAACAGAAGAAAATGGCCTCCATTTACACATAGAAAACAACTTTTGATTATTTGCAAACTACCTGGTAATAAGTTTGTGTGATACTTGATTAATTAAGTCTTCCCTACACAGGTTAAATGTCTCATTACTATGGAAAATTTTCTCATAAAAATTAATAACTTGTGCAATTTTAAAAATATGTACCTCACTATCAAATAATAAGTCTTATTGAAAATGAGATTTTTAATGGTAAATGCATTATTCTCAGCCCAAAACTGTCAGATAAATAAGACTGAAAGTGTTCTCAATAAAATTTGCAAATGAGGATGTCTACCAGTTTGTAATTGATTTTTTTTTAAGTAGGAAAGGTATAATTTCAAATTTCAACAAGTTAAGAAAAATTGAAGGCAATTTGGAGAAAATCAACTTGAGTTTTTCAGTTAATGATTTGAAAATAGTTTTGATGAGCCCAATTGACAAAGACATATTTTGCCAATTAGTAAGTGCATTGCAGGTAGAAATGATTATTCAGCATAGTTTTGAATGTGGCCTTAAGCAAATATTAGAATCATAGTTTAATATAGAACAATTGTGGTGCATGGTTGGAACACTTACATAATTGACTTTGATTATAATCGTCTCTCTGAATCTCACCTAAAAACTTTTCCTAATGAATAGATGGGGGAGTTAGAAAAATTAAAAATGGAAAAGCATAGCCTATTTTAAAAGAAAAATTTTTCTTTATTTATAGTCTTATATTAATCCCTTCTATTTTTTATTATTATTCTTATTCCTTTCAGATCTTAATTCAGGATAGAGGTAGTTATTTACATTTGAAGTTTAGAAATTCAGTGGTAGCAAGAAATGTTTTCCAGATATCTGACTATCTACAATTTAATGGTGTTACACTTGGTTTTAGAAATTGTTATATAAGAATATAGTGGTTGGAGTCAGATTGTCTAAGGATCAAATCTAAACTCTCAAACATTCTAGGGGAAGATATTGGGCAAACCTATTATTATTTAATTAGCTTATTACTTAACAGTCTCCATTTCATTTACATACAATTGAGGTAGTAATTTCATTTTTTTAGTAACATTTAAATAATCAAACACATGTAAACCTCTAATACACAGAAATGTCCGTTAACTGAATTGTTTCTCAAACACAAAGCAGTGAATGATGAGTAACTGTTGTGCACAACATGGGTAAACACAGTAGATCCTTAGTGTGGCTCTAACACTTGGTGAGAATGTTGTGGTGTGAACTGATAAATACAATCAATGAGAGTGTAAATTATAGGTTAGAGATTAGTAAAAAATATAGATTATAGATATAAGATTTTGATAAGTGAGATAAGACAATTATAAAGCAAAAACTGTCATAGACAGGCCTAAGACTCCATTTTGCTGCTTTCTATAAAAAACTGTTACAAGAGCTATTTGTGAGAAACTGAAATGAAAGCTGTTTTCTTATAAAAATTGTTTTTCTGTGCTTTGTACCCCCACAAATTGTACCCTACTCAGGATGCAGCAGTGGTCATGGTGAGCTACATCCTGGGCTTGAATGCTCCTGTGGGTCTACATGACTTTGAAGTAGATTCTCGCCCCAAGAATCCAGCCCTCCCCCCCACCCCACCCCCCGCCCAAATTCTGGATGTGACTGTCTAGCACCTTCTTGAACCAGGACTGTGGTCAAGTGAACTGCAGAGCTAATGTTTTTTGCTGCTCTTTATCACTTGATTGCTGACTGGAATATTCCAGTCCTGCATAGAGCCCACAGGTCCCACTTATTAATATTTTAGTTTCTATGATTGACTAGATTACATGATAATAAGCGATTCCTTAAGTTGTGGTTTCTGTGCTTTTATTTTTTATTCTTTGGGTTGACCAGGAATCAGCTGTCCTCCCATTGAGCTCCAGTATCTGCAGTGGGTGACAGTCCCTGGCCAGGTAAATAAAGCTCTCTTTTGATTTGAAATTCAGACTTAGCCTGCTTTCTGAGGCATCGCCCCATAACAAAATGTCTGAATGACAGATGTTGATCTCCACTTTAAGTCTAAAACAGCATGTAAGTGGCCTTTTCTCTTTTATTTAGTGTAACCATTCTGGATTTCTAAACTTTCTTTTTCCAGAATGTTTGGTCCATTCCTATTAAATGTAAATATTGCCGGTTTAGTTTAAAGACCGCCATTTAGTCCTGTGTCCTACTTCTCTCCCATTTTTGCTCTCTTGTTCCTCCATTCATCTTTGCTTTTGGATAACAGAATGCAGTTTATCACACATGTTCTTCTCATAGCTGACTTCTTTAACTCAGTCTGCTTGTGTTAAACCTGTTTGCTGCAGACAAGTTTACATTTTTAAGCTGTAGACAAGTAGTTGCTGTAGACAAGTTTACTTTAGGCATTTTTAAATTTTAAATTTCAATGATATCTCACCAAACAAAAAAGTTTAAAAACAATATAAATAGATGCAGAGAGTTTAAAAGGAAAGATGTCGAAAGATATATTATGTATACAATTTTCATAGTCACTTTTATAGTTCTTGGTAACTGATTCCAAAATAGAGGCTCTCTGTGAATCTGTGTTCACTACTTATAATTAAACTCCTAATGAGGAGTCTAGTTTTCATTTTGTATTTTTGGATCCACATTCCCAGTTTCTGTTAACCATAACTCTAGTCTGCTTCTAGGAGATCAACCTTTTCAGACTCTGCGTGAGTGAGAGCTTGTAGATCTCATGGGTGGAATAATTTTTCTGTGCCAGGTTTATTTCACTTCATGAATTAAAATTCAATTCCATCCATGTTGTTGCAAATGGCATAGTTTAATTTAGCTGAATAGTAATCCTTTATGTATATAATCATATTTTTATGTGTATCACATGTTGATGGACATAGGTTGTTTTTTTAATCTTGTTTATTGTAGGGAGAATTATCTTTTGTTTTAAAGTAACTAAGCCAACTTTGTCACCTGTTGCTGATTTTCATGATGTGCCCCAGTGATGTAAAATATATCATTAGCTAAGTTGCTTAGCTGGGGATTGGGAGGCTGGAAAACACCTAGAATAAGAATAAGTTAAGGAGTATTTTAGTGATATTTAAATAATTTGCATATTATTATTCCTTAGTGGAAGTTAACATCTACTTTTTCATAAAATGGATTATTTTATTTGAGATAAGAAATATATTAAATATACAAAATGAATTATGATTAAGACTTTCATTCTTCTGTGAACTTAAGAGATGATATTAATAGGAATAGTTTACTTTGACATTTTTATAAATGAAAAATCCAGAATGAGAAAATCAACTTTTCTGATGTACAGATGCTAAATTAGCCATTTTAAGTTTCCATGATGCCCAAATCTTTTATCAATTTTTTTATGTCTAAAATTGAATACAGTAGTTTTATTTTTAACTACTTAAAATAATAAAAATAAACAAGTTATTCAATAATGAATACTGAACAGCAGAATGTTTTTAAGTTAATCATTGAAATTATACTAAAATCCAATTTATTAGAAGTACAATAATAAATCATCCTTTGATTTTTTTTTTTACTTTCGAGTTTATTTGGTCTTGACTGATTATTTAAGTAATTCTTTAAATGTTGAAAACTTTAAATTTGAATACATGAAAACAATTTGATTCTGGGTCTGAAATTGATATCTATGAAAAAGATTTACTTTTGGGGAGATATTTTTGTGTGTTTGTGTTTATGTATAGCATTACATCATTAATAAATATATTTTAGAAAACTTATAGTTAATAGTCAATACCTTCACGTTTGGGAGAGTTCAATAATATCACTGATGCATCTAGAACAGATTAACAAATAAGCATAACTATCATATCTATAATGAGGAATGAGGATAATCAATCAATATAGATTCTGTAAGTTATAGCTATTTATGTGTCAAAATCCACGTTCCATACATGAAGTCAAAGTGTAGTATGAAAACCTTCAAAGTTACTTAAATATCACCTTAAAGCAATAAAAATCTGTTAACTGTAGTGTGAATTTAGTCACCATGGAAACATTAACATTTATGTTGTTCAGAAGAACTGTTTAAATTGTAGTCTGGCAATTCATGCAAAACAGGTTTCAGAATGACAGAAACAAATGTTTCTTCATATACTGATATATCTAAGTGTGTTTTCCTATTGTGCCAGTACCATGTATTAAAAAATAGATGATAATGTATACTAGATGTTACTTGGTAGACAGTTACTGAAAACTCTTTTGTCTATATTAAAGTTGCAATTTAATTTTTTTTGACATTGTGACAGGTGAAGAATTCTTTGCATAATTTTTTCACAAACCCATACTAAAGTGACTAGTATGACTAGCGAGAAAACCTCTGCTTCCAGCTTCTAATCATTAATTGGGGTTTACATCTACAACTTCTCCGTGCTATCTAAGCATAGCAGCACCATCATCTACTTACATGCATTGCTTAATAAGAACTACCCGGGATTTCAACTAACCAAAAATAATTTTACTTTACTCCTGCATTATAAATTATACCTCAGTTCTTTCCAAAGACTCATAATATGTGCATATATTGTAGGCAAAAATAAATAAACAAATATATCAAACATACTGGTATTCCTTTACTCAACTTTTACATTTTATAAAAACTGTGTGTAATCAATAGTCTTACTTATAAGATTTTGAATAGGAATTAGTATCTATTAATTAGGCTTGCTTAAAGAGGCGTGGAGGGCAGAAGTGAGGAGAGAGATGAGCACTGTGGGCCTGCCTGCAGTTGGTCTAGCTAGCTCATGGCTTTCTTTCAGCAGTTTCTAAGGCTCCTGCCAGATAAAGCTTATGCTCTGGATTTGATACAGCAGTGCTGTAAAAAGCAGCCACTTCATATAGCTCATGGGGTTAAGGATTGTATTTTGGGGGACACCTTCTCCATCCTACTAATGTTCAGAGTCTAACTTGGTATAGAATCTGAGAGCTCCATGCGATCCTGGGAATAATTCTGAGATGCATGACCTAGAACATGATCTTCCAACCTTCAACAGATTTCAAAAGCTTTATAAAATCTGCCTTGAATATCTTTTTTGAGATGTGACCTAGATTGATGGTTCTTCCCATGAATTCAGATTAATAACATTTATTGTAAGTTATCAATTTTACCATCCCTTAATGAAAATGCAAAAATGACCCTTCTAGGTGACAGCTTAGAGATAATATTAATGTAGAAAATGTTTTGTTTTCTACAGCAAAGCATTTTTTCAATTTAAACTTTTACATTAAAATAAATTTTAGTGGCCTTACTTCCTATGATGCCTAGTTTTGGATAAGATTTTCTGCAGGAAGTAGATTTATAGATGAAAACTAATAAGTAGATAGTATCTTAAATTTCACTTATAGTGTTTTAGAGAAGAATATTATACAATTAATATATATCTATCTCCCTGGATTACTTAGATTGTTCAAGTTTAAATGTCATATCACTCAATACTGATTTTTTTTCATTCTAATTTTGCTGAAAACTTTACTAATTTGTAAATAAGTATATAATATTGTTCTATATCCACTTGGAAAATTATATTTTGAGAAATTGTGAACTTCAATAGAAAAAATATAGTTTTTGTTATCTTGCATTCAAATATACATACTTATAAGTGAATTTATTTCTTATGCACTATTTACTTCTTAGATATCCAAGAAATGACTGCTTTAAAGCAAGCCCTTCTCATTG
Source organism: Ictidomys tridecemlineatus (assembly GCF_052094955.1). Lineage (NCBI taxonomy): Eukaryota > Metazoa > Chordata > Mammalia > Rodentia > Sciuridae > Ictidomys > Ictidomys tridecemlineatus. The sequence continues at coordinate 85,487,346 of NC_135483.1, forward strand.
CTATACTTAAGAAGAACTGCAAAGAAGACATTTAAAATTTTGTCATAGCATAGTATTTTCTATTTCTTGTTATAAATCTTATTGCCTATGAACATGAGTGTCTTCTTTTGGAAAACTTTCAAGTTTCCTTGCATTTCTATCTCACTTGATGTAATACTAGAGTTGTAGGTTCAAATTCCTTTACAATTTGTATCTACGGCTCTATTTCTGAAGGTCCTCTTGTGTCATTGAAAAAGAAGATTCTTCTCTAAGGTCCACTATACCCATCCCATCACTGTATACCAATGTAATTGGATACAAAAAGATACATAGCACTGAAAGAGAACAAAAGTAGAATTGGAATAAAATATTATTGTTTATGCTTGAAGTATATCCTAGATTTTACCTTTGTAGCAATTTATGCCTGGTATTTAGAATGCTTTGATATAGCATTGCGGTGTTTTTATTAATGCCTTTTCCTTTTAGAAAATGAACAGAGTGTTTTTCCTATAAGTCCTTGGGATAGGCAAGCGAGAATTATAGTTTGAGAAATTATGATTGTATATTAAGTTTGTCACTTAAATAAAACTTCAATGTTAAGTCAAATATATTTAAATTCTAGCATTTCACTATTGACTCATAATCTTGCAATTGTATTAATTATGTAAAGCATAATGTCTCTAATTTTACAAATCTATTTTTAGCATTCATTATTATATTAATGAAAGCATGGATGGATGACTGCATGCTTATAAGGATTATTTATTTTCTGAATTACCTAAAAATATGAAGGCTGAAATTTGGTCTTATTTAGCATTCTTTATCCAAAGTTCATTGTAGCATCAACCCAAAAATTAAAAAAAATTAATAATTTTTACAACTTATATATGAAAGGCAGTATGCTAAATGCTGTAGATATAATATGAGCAAACTAGATCTTATCCCACAAAGGTTTAATTCACTAAGGTTAGACACTCTTTTCACTTAGCAATCCTATGTTTATAATTTCACTATAAATTGGGAAATGCAGAATTATATTTGATATTTATACTTCTGACTTAAAAATGAATTCATTCATACATCTCTCTGAACAAAGAAAAAACAAAATGTGAGAATTTTGTTTCACTAGTCTAGACAATAGACACTGACGAATATGAACCTCAGAGGTGGGAAGCAAGCTAGGTGAGTCCTACTCATTACTCACCATACAAGAATGAAAGTGTGGAATAGAGGAGTGCTGCTGTGGAATATGTCCCCGAGGTTCATATGTTGGAAACATCATCCCCATTGAGCAGTGAAGGGAGGTGGTACTTGATGCAATGCAATTAGTTCACAAGGACTTGAATCAATTGGTGCACTTATCACAAAAGTGAGTAAGTCTTCTTCAGAGTTGGTTTCTAAAATCAATTTTGGCTCCCTCTTGTTTTTTTAGTCTCATCCTCCCTTGTCTTTTGTCCTTTTGCCACAGGATAATGTAGTACATAGCCCCTCAGCAGATGCTGTTGTCATGCTCTTGAACTTCCCAGCATCCAGAACAGTGAGTTAAATATACTTTTGTTCATTATAAATTACCTACTCCCTGTTACTCTATTATAGCAAGAGAGAACAGACCGCAATGCTTTTAATTTTTATCAAGATTTCAGTGCTATCTTAGGTTGGTACTAGTGTTATTTTTATAACTCTTGATAGATGAGATGTAACTAGAACAGTGTCTAAATAAAAAAAAACTATGGCTTAATTTTAACTTATTCTTAATGTCTAATTCAATTTTGTAGCTATTTCCAAATGAGTGATATAATATGGGGAATTCATTCTACAGAGTCAAAATAACTTTCAGTGACCACATGTTGTTTTGCTTTCTAAACTATATCTCCTCAAAGAACAAATATTCTCAATGTTAGACATGTATCTAGACTTAGACATAGTGAGAAAAAAATGCCTTCTTAGTCTGATGTAATTCACAATAAAACTATTATAATATTCTAATTAGCATATATAAGATTTTAATATTTCATACAAATAGAAAAATAATTTAAAATTTTGCAACTTACTACATGCAGCAGTCTCTACTTACCTACCTAGCATCTGCTTACTTATCTACCAATAGATAAGATAAACAACAAATGCCAAAACATCTATCTTTCCTATGCAGTGATTACACTGAATAGAGTCGCCAGTTTAGCCAAGAGGTGTGCATTGCACAGCCCAAGGTGTTACAGTCTACACTATTAAGAGCGGATGCTGACTATGAATACAAGCTTCTCCTGGGGAAATTTGCTGGAAAAGTGTCTTGTGTAGGGTAATACACACACACACACACACACACACACAGTAGACACCAATGGTTTTTGTTGTTGTTGTTGTTTTGGTAAATCTTCTCTTATTCACTTATGGGCTGATGTTGGTAACTCTGAAATAACTGGTTAAAAACACAGAATTTTCTGATTTTGTCCTTGAGCTTAAAGGTACAGTGTATTCCTTCCATGTGTCCTTTCCCTTGGTTCAGTGTTCAGAAATGGCCTCCCTGTTTCCTAGTTCTGTGGTCTCTTTAATTGAAGTAAACATTTTTGGCTTTAGTTTTCTTTTCTGAGAAATAGGGATAATAACATAATTGAAACCACAAATAGGTGTGGAACTCTAATAAGATAATCCATTCAAAGACCTGAGAAGTGTGCTGGAGCATAGCTTAGTGCATTTATCCTAGAGGCCAGATATTAATTTTATTTTGCTATTACATTTTCAACAAAATATTATTTTAAATCTTGATAATTCAAATGTATATGGAAACAATAACAGCTATTGAATACTAAAATCCTGTTTAAATTTATAAAGCAAACCTAAAGGAGGCACTGTAAAATCTTTTTTATGGATGTGCTTCTTGAATAAAACACTCTTTAGTTGTCTATGAAAGAAATTCTCTATAATCCTATAATTGTAGGCATTATGAAATTTATCTTTAATTGTATACTAATTTTCCTTGTCATTGTGTCTTTTTAAATGTGTTTTATTGTTTCTTTTTCTCCCAGGACTGTTTTCCCAACTCCATTTTAAGGTACTCCAAAGCAACAAATAGATCTCATTCTTTCTTCATCTTCTAACTTAAATACTTCATTAACTATCACATAGAATAGTTACAGAGTAAAACCATTATATAAAATATTTATTAAAGTAAACTTTTAAAATTAATATCTCTTGGCTTGATTTTAAGCTGTGCATAATGCATGGAAGAAATTATATAATGTAATTAAAACTCAGTCTCCTTGGGATACTTACCTTTGCATTCCACTGGAGAAAAACAACTGAAACTTGATGTCTGGCCAAGGTAAGCCTGCTCTAGTTTGGTTTCACCATGGCCTTTGGAAACATGCCACTATGTACATTGTAAATGAGGATCTTGAGGCTCAGGAGGGGACATTTTAAACTGTATGGCAGAGTGGGTCAGCATAAGAGAACAGAAACAGGAAAAAGGTTTGTCGGACTTCAAAGCTTAGCATCTCAGTTAAGAAAAATCTTGAGTATGCAACTGATTTAGTTTTATTCATGTTCACATTTCCTTTAGCTTTTATTTTATTTCAACAAATATTATGAGATGAGATTACTGAGAATCATATTCTAATTTCATAGAATGTAGCAATGAAACGTTTATAGTGTATCTTGTTTTTAAATGAAAAAGTCCTTTTTCAACTATAGCTGGAGAGAAATGCCTAGGTCAGATATCATGATAATTTTACCTGAAAGAAACCAATTCCTGCCATGTGTGGTGGCACATACCTGTAATCCAAATGACTCTTGAGCCTGAGGTAGAAGGATCTAAATTTGAGGCCAGCCTGGGCAATTTAGCAAGACTCTCAGCAATTTAGTGACATTCTGTCTCAAAACAAAAATAAATAAATAAGTAAAAGGGGCTGGGGATATTATATTCAGGGGTAAAGCACCCCTGGGTTCAATCCTCAGTACCAAAAAGAAAGGTTGATTCAAATCAACAGACAAATTCACTTATGTCTGAAACTCCATCAACTAAAGGTTTTCCACAATGAGGTCATTCTAGCTTGTTCTTTAATTTTTCTGCATATATGATAGAGACATGATTTCTATCTCTGACCAGACTTCATACTGGCTAAGATTATCACAGATATGGAAAGTTGGCTAATATAGATCCTATAGACATGAAAAAGAAAATTAACAAAACAATGATATGATATGAATATAATATAATATGTAAATTATTTATATTTAATGGCTTGTGCAGAAGAGTCTTGATGTACTATTTAGTTCCTCTTATGCTCAGTAAAATTACTTATTATTATATTTACTCAGTTTCATTGCTTCACAGTGCTAAGATATAGAATTTCTTTAAAATAATCATATATAGCATTATAGAAATGATAAGTTTTATTGTTTCTTACTATATGATATGGAGTTTTCTTGCTGGAGAATATGATGTGGTGATGCATTTCGAAAAGAGTAATTTGGTAGTTGACAAAAAATTTATATTTAAGGTTAACTTAGTAGATTGGGCACAAATGGAGTATTTATAACATGACAAAAATGACTATATCAGCCTTCAGTTTGCCATGTAAATAATGGTTCTCATGTTTGCCTGCTCTTCATGGAACAGAGATAAGTTTGTAACATAAATTTTATGATGTCTTTGCTCTCAGAGGGTGAAGTACAGGAAGCCTCAAATCACAGAAAGAATCTCCTTGAAATTCCGATGCAATTATGGTTATACAAATGTCTTTCAGTGAGTTGTATCACAGGGGTTTAATGTCTGTCACTCATGACAGACATTTTACTACACCAAAGGCATCACTGTTTGCCAAGTAACACATGCCACACCATGGGTTTCACTCCAAGTGTGAGAAATGACCCATTAATGGACCTCTACATTTAGTTCAAAGCCAAAAGAGCCTTAATTATCAATTTAATCCTGCTTGCAATTTATAATTCACACCTTTGATATAGTCAAGGCTTATTTTGCTTAAATTGTCATTTTCATCAGAACAAAATAAATAAAAATGAGAAGAAAGTGTCACTTCTACATTATTTTTATTATCATAGATAATAATAATGTCACTGGAGTATTTTTTCAGGCACTGCTAAAGGATTACAAGTGTAGGAAATCAACAATGTTGAATATATATTAGTGTTAAAAATGTAAAGAATGAAAAAGAAGTCTAGATTCAACATGTGTAACATAAATATTACAGACACACACAATATATATATATATATATTTACACATTCTTCATATACAACCATATATGTGATAATATGCACTCTATCCATACTTGTATTCGTAGTCTTTTCCTTGAAATATTACAAAAACAGTAATGATAATATGAGTTAGGAGCCATAATAGTATATAAAATGCTTGAAAATGAAGTCTTCCCCTGAGAATATTTTAAATTAATATATTACTTCAATTTTCCAATGAGTAATAGTTTTAATAAAGTGCCACCAACCACTACAGAAAATTTCTTCTCTGATATTGTTTTATTTGAAGTTTCAACTATCTTTTTCTAGAAAACCCACACAGTGGTCCAATATTCAAAAATTTAAGTATATAATGAATAGATGAGTGTTAAATTTAAGTTTATTAGAAAACCAAAGGAATACATAAAATATGTTAATAAAATTTTACATCTGGGGAATTCTCTGATTTAATTTGGGCTTGAGTAGAAAACAAGGTAAGTTTATTCTATGACTAACCATTGAAGTGACTTTTATACAAAAACTGACTTGAAGAAAAGTTTTGAATTCGTTTGGAAGTCAGTCTCTACTTTATTTTTCTACAATTCATCCAGGTCCTTCTAGTTGCTTAGGTCTTCTTGCTCAATTCTTAAATTTAGTTTTCATTTACCTTAAGCTAATATTAGAAAAAATATTTATCTACTTAAAACATGCACACAAATGCATTTGATAAGTCATTTTCAAAGCAACATAACAAAAATAAATAATAATAAAAGATTATTGTATTTTAAAATGAAATAATTTAGAAACTTTCTTTAAGCAGTTTTATCTAATCCTTTTAAATGACCTGTGTCTTCATTTTTTCACTGGTTCTTTTTGTTTAATCAAGAACTATAATGATAATTGACTTCTCTAAACAGGAATAATTAATAACAAGCTTATGAGTGATTTCAATGTAAGCATTCTTAAAACTCAAATATAAACCATATGTTACCCTTCAACAGATACATTGATACAATTTAATAGGATGATATAAAAATAGCATTTCTTTTACTAACTAAACAATCTCAAAAGCTAATGTCAAAAATTATACAATTTTTATACAATTAAGCAGTTTATTCATTAATGTACTCAAAAAAATCTGCATAGATATATGCAATGATCCCAATAAAATAAATATTGTTTTACTATTTTTTAAAGTATTTTTTGATATACCTACTACTAACATTTAAGATAGATTTATATAGGCAAAACAGCATTCATTTAAAAAACAGTTATTTAATGTTTATGAAAATACATATGTCAAAATAAAAAAAAGAGAATCCAAAGATTGTTTTTCATGCCACAGAACTTTTTGTCTTAAATTATATTGTTTTTTGGCTTAGCCACCTTGAAAAGAAAAAAATATTAATTTTCTCCCTTGGGTAAAAGAAAAATAGAGTTGTTCAAATTTGTTTTAAAATATTTGCATGGGAACTCATTCATCTTTGTTAAATAGGCATTTGGAAGGAAACCATCATTCATGAAGCATTGGCTAACTCTCAGGAACTATGAAAAATTTAAAATTTAGTGTAATATTCTGTCCTCTGATTTGTCTCTGAAAATTGCAGCCCACCACTTTTTTTTTTGAGGGATCTTCACAATCTTCAGTTAATTGTAGAGGTAAAAATTATATGAAGGAAATTATTGCTTTATTTATTTTATTTACAAACATAAACTCAACTAAAAAAAAACAGCCACATGAAATAACATTGAGCAATGTGAAGATTTAGATCTATGAGAAAACACACACACACACACACACACAAAATGAGCCTAATACTCCCCTGACTTAGGGTTGTAATAATATTTTTATGTTCTTTTTCCTGTAAATATATGTATAGAAAATAGAAATATGTTGAATATACTATTTCCATATATACATAATGCTTATATATGTGTATATAATGCTTATAGTCAGAAAATATTTTTTAAAATGATTACCTTCTCCATGCTCTATTTTCTGTTGAAACTAGCATTTCTTTTATTTTATTATAATTATTGACTTATTAATTGTACAAATTAATAAGATTCACTATATTTTCCATACACACATATATCATGCATTAATTGTGTGCATTTTTCCTGCTTTACTTTCTCTTCACCTCCCCTCTCTCCTCCTCCCCACAACATTTTACCAGTCCCTTGTAGGATTGTAGTTCCTCTTATACTTTTGGGTCCTCTTATTATATTTTTTCTTTCTTTCTTTCTTTCTTTCTTTCTTTCTTTCTTTCTTTCTTTTTTTTAGTTTCTACATAGGAGAGAAAACATGTAATGCTTCTGTGTCTGTCTAACTTAGATTCACATTCTTTTTTCCAGTTCCATTCATTTCCAGCAAGTAGAATGATTTCATTCTTCTGCATGGATGAGCACTATGCCTCTGTGCACCCTGTTTTCTTCATTCATTCATGGATGGGCACTTGGGCGGATACTGCATCTTGACTACTATAAATAATGCTGCAAAAAAACCCAATATGCAATCATCTCTTTTGTATGAATGAATCATAGATATAAGTTTATTCAATACTATATGAAAATATAGAGCAGGTCACAAAATGATACTTTCAAATCAATTTCAGTGGTTAGTAATCAATTATATATGCTTAAAAGAAGGTGGAAGTACATTTAACAAAACTTAAAGAATAATCACTATCTTTTGGTAAACAGATGATGGCATCTTAATATTTTCATTTTTGGTTTGATTTTGATTATTTTTTGCTACTGTTATTTTTTAAATGAATAGACATAAATGTACATTTTCAATAAAAATTACTTTAAAGGGGGAAGCATCCTTCAGAAGGGTAATGATTTTATATTTCCATTCTTTATTTAACTCACATTTAATGAGCACCAACTGAAGATCAAGGAGACTGACATTATTTTCCAGTTCACAGTGTGAAAACCTAGTGCTCATATACTTTGAATAGCTGACGTGAAATAATTTAGTTGTTATTGGATTCAAATAAGACTCTTGATTCCAGAATTTCACTCTTGGTTCCATGATTCTTGAATGTTCGTGGAAAATATATACACACAAGAAAATAAATGATACAGGAAAAAAGTTATGATTCCTTTATATAGAAGCTTCTTTTGTAACTCAGAGAAATAAATCATCAAATGTCCCAGGGATAGTAGCTACCATTTGTTAACACATTAATCTTTCTTTTTTTCTCCAACAACAGACCATACATAATAATCCCTTTTGTAGAAGAGGAAAGGAGGATATGGAAGCTCAGAGCTATTAAACCATTTGACTCACGGAGATCACAGTGCAGTCACAGTGAAGGCAGCTGGCAAGGTGACCAGAGTTTAAACTATGAAGTTCTTTTATGTTTTGTTCCTAAATTTGGAATTTTGTTCATTGACAATGCAGTGTCAAAAGAATTTTTGTTGTGTTATATTTGTTCTGTTTTTTAGAAGAGCAGAACTATGGAATGAAACAGAAAAAAGTCTTAAACTTATGGCTCTCTTTCCATACACATGTCCTTTGTGAAATACACTGAGGCTGTTATTCCCATCTATTTCCTTCATAGATTGTCTTTGATTTATATTTAAAATATATGTGTCAGGTCATAAGGGGAGAGTATTTTCAGACATGAGTATATATTTAGACTTAGGGACAGCCAAATCGATTATCCAGAGTACATCGGCTACAGTGTCACTCAATAAGCAACCAGAATTTCTGAAATGTTCCATCCCAAATACAAGATCACATTTTTCTCCAGAAATATATTTCACTAATCCCTACCAACAGGAAAGTCACTAGTTCCCATTTTCCCATTTGGTTGGAGGTAAAAATGGAGTCAATTATATCATGATGATCAGCATGAGTTTTATTAAAAGAAAGCCAGTTTAATGTGGCTTCTGTTTTCAAAAGATAAGTTCTGATTTTAATCATCAAGATATAATTTTATGAAAATGATTTAAAATATCATATTGGTAAACATATTAAAATTAATTGTAGAACTATGTGCAATCTCTTTGGACAATTGTCTTATCAATGTAATTTGGATATATATAGGCAGAAATAGATTCTTTTAGAGAACATTTATTTGTTCTAGAATAATATGATGTTTGACATTCTTTAGAGATGAAATAGTTTAAACACCAAGGAAACTTTCCAAAAAAAGGAAGCGAATGACTTTATAACTGTATTTTAAAGGATAACATTTATGATAAGATTGAAGGGATTCATACTAAAATGGACTTCTTAATGCTACTAAAGAAATTAAAAGTCTATTCCTATTATTATTGTTGTTTTTTATTATTTTAATCAGAAGAAGACTCAAATCTAAAACACACACACACACACACACACACACACACACCACTTATCACAAAGTACTACATTTATTACAGTAGCAGAGACTTACTATTTCTAGAAATGTTACAAACTATGTTCCTAAAAAAACTTTTGCTTCCTTTTAAAGCTTTGTAATGTGTTATCAGTGACAAAAAATAATTTATGTTTTTAAAGATATACTTAAATGAATGTCAGAATTGTAGAAGTCGGTAGCCCTGCAAGACTTAATGAAAAAATTTAACTCTAATTCTTGGTCTTATGTTCAGATGTTTCATAAAACACATCTTCCATACCTTTAGGTTTGCTGGTGGTGTCCTGTCATGCATAACCAGCTGCAGCTATAACCTGCAAGAGGTTTTGAGGCAGTGAAAAAACTAAAAGTGTTTGTCAAGGAAGAGAGTGGAAATATAAGAGAGTGGAAATATTATGTAGTAGAATTATCATGCATAGTTTCTGTGCATGTATTAATTTATATTTTTGGAACTTCTGTGATTTTCTTCAATTTTAAATATTTGCACACTTTATTTTTATTGGTGTCTAAGAATGATTATGTGCTAAAGAAATTAGTTCTTAATTAATGTGTTATAAATATCTCCTAACTTTAACAATGTTTTCAAACTGGTAGGATATTTTACTGTAATATTTTATCATTTATATAGTGAGATTTATTTATTAATCTTTCCATTCATAGTATCTATTTAGTCTCTTGTGTTTGTTAAATAATGCTGATCTTACCATAGATGGAATTGTTTTCATGTTACCTTCAAAATTTTTCAATTTTCCTTTTAAAGTACATATTCTTAAAATTTGTTTGTAATTTACTGTTAAGTAATTATTTTTTCTATGAGGTTTTACTTCGGTGGTTTTTAATATCAATTTGCCTTACCATTTTATAAGATATTATACAAATTTGTTTTTGGTTTTGCTTTGTGACCAGTACTGGTGATTTTATCACTTTTATGTTTATATGTAAAATTAAAAATTACTTTTTATGTAATAACTAGATACTACCAAGAGGCAAATACTATTTGTTCTATACTTTATTAATTTGTAAAATCTTCACATAAGAAGAACCTTTATATATTTTATTTTTCACAACAAAACCACCTATATACGGGGGTTGTGGATTTGGCCCAAGTGGTAATGCGCTCGCCTGGCATGCTCGGGGCACTGGGTTCAATCCCCAGCACCACATAAAAAAAAAAATAAAGATATTGGGTCAACCGAAAACTGAAAAATAAATATTAAAAAATTCTCTCTCTCTCTCTCTCTCTCTCTCTCTCTCTCTCTCTCTCTCTCTCTCTCCCTCTTTTTTTTAAAAAAACACCTATGAACCTATTTCTAACTTTTATTCACTTAATCTATGTATTTATTTAGCATAAAATAAGCACTGGTTTTGCTTGCAAACAAATCTGAACGATGCTTGACCCAGTACTTTTTGGATAAGAGATTGTGGACCTGTTGTTTTTTTCTTAATTAATTAAATAAAACATTTTCCTACTTATACTGCAGTATAAATGTATCATCCCTAATCTATATCTAATCCAACAAGTGAGTTGTTTTTATATTCAAAGACATATCCTAAACCTGTCACTTACTTTCCCTCTGTGACATCACTGTGCTCAAACTGACATTTTATCTTCTCTGATCCTCTAAATCATCTTTCTACTTGTCCTCTGGCACCTCACCTGCCATTTTGCCATGAGTTTATCCAGAGCCAGGTCACCTTTTTGGCATGGGCAGAGCCAATTGTTAACTTTCAGGATCTGCACAGGCTGTTTGTTAAACATAGACATTATTAAAAAGTAAATTTCATTAGGTTATAATGAAGAATTTTAAAATGCTGTCAATAGTGCATAAACTATCACTTAGTTATAGTCATCCTTCAGTGTCTTTGGGCGATTCTACTCAAAAACCTCTACTCCTCAGCTGATCCCAAATCCTTGAATGCTCACATCCCTTTTATAAAATGGCATTTTATTTTACATGAAACTTGTGAAATCTAATTACACATTTTAAACTGTCACTTGATGATTAACACTACTTACTATAATGCAAATGCTACGTACATAGTTGGGATACTGTTTTGTTTAGGGAATGATGGTAAGAACAAGTCTCATATGTGCGACACAGACACGTTTGTTTCTGAATATTTTTGATCCAGAGTTTATAGAACTCACTGATGCAGAACCCATAGATACCTAAGGCTGACTGTATTTTCCTACACTTATCACCTTTGGATGAACAGTTACTCACATCTATAAATCTGTGTAGTAGAAATATTTATTACTTAGTTATGCATATGAAGAGACAGTTGAATTTCAGGAATTCTGGTTCTTTCACATTTTTAAAAAGGACAAGTGCACAGAAAAAGATATCATAATTCTTGCTTCATTAAGCACTATCACATTACCTCAAATTACCCATTTTTATTTTACTGTTTATTATTTATGTATTATACATTAATGGTACTAATATAACAAGCAGGTGAGGCTCATCATGCCACCCTATAAATTAAAATTACCAGGAATTTCCATTGACTCCTCCAGTCAGGCAGCCAGTTCCCCCAACTTTATGCTTGGTGCAGAGGATATGACAAAGTTAATTTGTGTGTTTGCATTGAGTTAAACAATGTTTTAATTTACTTAATTTAAAATTTACTTCATTTTAATAAAATGTCTCAATGTAGAGAATCCCTAACTTAATGTTGGCTTAACTTGCAAGTTTTCTACTTTATGATGTTGTAGAATAAACATATATTCAGTAGCAAATATACTTTGAATTTTGAATTTCAGTGTTTTCCTGGGCCAAAAGTATGCAATGAAAAACTTTCTTATGACCCTGGGCAGCAGCAGTCAGCTGTAGCTACCACATTGAGGAGGGGCATCTACTGATTCTCTGTGGCGTGCTGTGTTCCTGAGTTGTGCTGTGTTGTGATTTGGTAGTTTAGGTACATGCAGTGCATTTTCAGCTTACAACATTTTCAACTTACAGTGGGATTTTGAAGATGTAACTTCTTTGCAATTTGGGAAGCATCTCTATAGATAGATATAATTTGCTTAAGTCATTTGTGAAAGCTGTTTCACACACTCATACACACACACACACACACACACAGGCACACAAACACAGGGATACACTCATTTGTTACTGAGTCTGTGTAAATTCTTAGGCCTTAGGTATAGATATAGGGTCAATGACATCATATTGTATTTACTATTACAAGCATCTGTAGTAGATTTTCTCATTTGTAAAATAAGGAAAATAATAATTGCACATAATATAATTCGTATAAGTATCATTATATATGAGCAGAAAGTAATTAACATATGGGCAACAAAATATTAAATAATAACATTGCATGAAAAATATTGCTGACATTACCCTTTTGTCTTTGTTTGATATAAAGTTAATTAATATTTTTTGTCATTTGTTTTAATTTTATGCATACCTTTAAATGTTTTGATGTATTTAGTTTAAAAATAAATATTTTAACTATTTGTATTTTATTCCCATACTATTTTTGTAATCCAACATTTAAGACTTTAAATGTCTGTAACACGTTTTGAAATTGTACAGAGAATACAGAAGAATGGGTAGTTCTGATTGGTGAGAAACTGTGTTTTCTTTTTTTTTTTTTCTAAATCTTATTTTAGAAAGACTCAATTGTGGGATATAAGAGGGAAATGAAAAATGGCAGAGATTTGTCTCTTCGTGTTTAAGAAACCGATATTCCCTGAAATGCAGGGGAGGATTAAGTCCATTATTTTGCAGTATTATTGAAAATCACTCTATTTCCCCTCTGGGTTTACGAAGCAATGAAAAACTTGAGGCCATCCAGTTCCTGGAAGGCATTAGGGCTGTAATGCCTTCTGTTGTAACCTTTCAGCCTAAAAGTAGTCTTGTGTTTTTCAGTTTCTAACTTATTGCCAGGCTCCAAACCCTTAGATAAGCTCAGGGATTTGATGTATCTAGAAAGACTCTTAATGTTGTCCTTTTAAAATCTGAGTTTGTGGTACTGGGTCTGTTTAATTCTCCTTAGATAAAGCAAATATCAAAGGCTAGTCACACCATGACTCTCTAGAATCTCTTCCTATCTTAGTGACAGATGGCTGTCCTAGAGTTTTAAGGGTTATGAAGATAATAAACATGATAAGTAAAAAACAAGAAACAATTTAAGTAAACTGTTATGTCATATTTCTAGGCAATAGCCTTTAAACTTTAGATTGTTCAGTTTGAGGATATTCTCTCATAAGAGTACCTATCGAAATTAAATGGGGGAAATGTAAATAAAGTTCACAGTATGCATACAGTAAGTAGTAGTTATTTTTGTTATCATCACATATTACAAAATTGTTTTTAATGATCCCTAATAGATAAGAATCAATGATTATAACAATTCCCTAATGCCAAATTAGTTTATATAAAGATATGGAAGTGATACATCCATAAGTACAGATATACTAATGAAGTTTTATTTGCATTATTTAAAGTTTGAAAAACCCCAGGTAAATATCAGCAAGATGAAGACCTTGACCAAGGAAGAATTTGATAAAGTAATAAAAGAAGGCCATGATGAAAATTTTTCTGGGCTTTGTCTTGCTCATTATATAATGATATGATTGAGATAAACTATTTTTAAAAAAGTGAGAGAGAGAGAGAGAGAGAGAGAGAGAGAGAGAAAGAGAGAGAGAGAGAGAGAGGAAGAAAAAATAAAATCAGATGATTGCCTTACATATCTATTCAAGCAAAATACCTTTTGGACCTTCAGAATTGTCCTGAGAATCACATGCCTTGCCCGAGGGCCTGCTCTTTGTGACCTCCAGGGCCATCTTTCACTGTCCACCCTGTGTTCTCACAGCTCAGTTGCTGACAGGAGGTGGCAGGTGCAAGATGTCCTGAATGAGCGAGTAGCTAAATGGAAGAGATAAGTGAAACCCAGGGTAACCAAGTGAGCAAATGGTGAATTAAAAGACATGTTTCAGTAGAAGGAGTTCTTATTTAACCTTGAAATGTGAACATTTTCTTTTTGAATCTCAGCCTGAGCCTGAATAACAAACACAGCAAAAAGAAAGGGGCAGCAGGGATTCTTTACCAACAAAGACCATTTCCAAGATTAAATGTGCATGGTTGTTTTGGTGAAAGAGTCACACCTCCAGAGGGAAGTGTGGTCTTTGCAGTCTTTGGTTTAAACCTATTTAACATGTTTTACTTTAGAGTCCAGAGTTTTACTCTTTTACCCAAACTATTGATTGGAAATGAAATAACATATCTGTGACGTAGGGGATGGGGTTTTTGGAATCCCAAATACAGTTATGGCCAAGAGCACTTGACTACAGTTTGCCCTGTGTAGCATGCTATGTCTACTGATTCTACATGCTAATGAAAAACCCATACTTGGACAATTATCTGTGGTACACAGTGAGGTGGTCTTCATATGAAGAAAAACATCACAGTATGTTTTGGATTGGTTACGGGGTATTTCCCAAAAAGTTCCTGTGTGAATGTAGGAACGTTCAGAAGAGAAAAGATTGGATTGTGAGAGCTGTAACCTAATCATTCCATCTTAGTTTGTATTTGACACAATGGTAAACTTTCATCTCTCTCTCTCTTTCTCTCTCTCTCTCTCTCTCTCTCTCTCTCTCTCTCTCTCTCATGAGACAGTGTCACAAGTTACAGACACCAGGAACCTGTATGTGTGTGTGTGTGTGTGTGTGTGTGTGTGTGTGTGTGTGTGCGTGTGTGCATGTGTATGTGAGTGTGAATGTATATGGGTGATGTTGGGGTTTAAGCCAGGTCCTCCTGTTTGCTAGGCAAGCACTCTACTGGTGACCTACTTTCGAAACCTGATAAACTTCTCTACAAGACACTTTCTTCCCCATGCTGTCATGGAAGTGGCTTGTGAAATGCTAATAGTGACTTAGGAACTACCTTTGAGCTTTGTGCCTCAGGGCTATTACTCAAACTACAGATTCACATATTCAAAATTACCCTTGAGCTCTGTTGTCATTCTCTCATTCATCATGCATACACCAACTGTAACTCATCTAAAGAGAGAATTTGAATGTCTATTTAATTTTCCTTTCTTTTATATATGATCTTTTACATTTTTCTCTTGAGTTGTTATTTTTATATTATATATAATTTTAACAATATTTAATTGATATATGCACATTTTGCCTACGTTGCACAGTCAGAAATAGTATTTATATAAGTTAATATTAAATAAGTGTTTGTTGACAAATTAACAAGTGGTGGCAACAGTTATTTAACCTAGTTGAATCCCTATGAGCTCATATAAGCAATAAAAAAATGAGAATACATGTATAATTGGTTTGGATAGAGGAGAAAGCATAAAAAAGTGAGATGATTTACATTAATTATGAGTCTGAAAAACACTTGGTTCATTAATAAAAACAATCTTTGGTGAGACCATTAAACAGAAGAAAACAGTGACATGATGTTTGTTAACATAAAATTACATAAAAAGAAAATTCATACTCTTTGTCTTGTCTCCTTCATTAATCTATATGTGTTCATTTTAGAAGAATGAGAGTTGGCCAGCAATATCAAAAAATTAAATAAAAAAAATCAATGAAGCCGATATTTAGGAAAATCAACTGAAAGAAATAGGAGATTTTTTTTTTAATTTTAGTTGTAGATGGAACTCAATATCTTTATTTTATTTATTTATTTATTTTTATGTGGTGCTGAATATTGAACCCAGTGCGTCACACATGCTAAGCAAGTACTCTATCATTGAGCTACAACCCCAACTCAGGAGATTTTTTTAAAGGTTTTGATTATTATTCTTTCAATATGTTTTTAACTGAATTTCTTGCATTTTTCAATTACCCTTGCTTAGCATATAATATTTATTAATATCCTTGGCTCTGTATTTCTAAATGTCCTTGTCTTTCTTTTTCACCATTTCCCTCAGTGACAATTGATCACGTTTGGTAGAGGAAAAAATTATTTATATGCTATTTAGGAGAAAAATAAATTTCTTACAATTCTGAATATAAAATCAAACAAAGGAATCAGCAGGAAAGCTCTGCACAGCAATTAGTGAAATTTGTTTGAATAGTATGGTTCTGAAAAGCACCTTTGGGGCTACACTCCACCTCCATGTCCCTTATAGATGAATTATATCATTGGCATTATTTGAATGAACCACAGAGATCACATATCACAAAGCAATCAAGAACAAGCTGGTTTGGAATCAAATTGTAAATTTTCAGTTGCAGCTGAAATAGAAGTGCTACTATTTGTTCTGTAAAGCAGTCTGATGGCCTAATGAGGTGAATCTAGCTCACCATTTGGAAAATCTTGAAAGCTGACAGAGGCAAGCATCTTGTTATGGAGTGGACACTGCAGAAACTAGTGCAGAAACAGCAGCTGCATGACCTGAGGCATGTCTTGAGCTTTGGCTGCATCAGTGAGAATAAGGCGACAAAGGGAACATCAGGAGGCCTGTATTTGCAAGGAGACTTTATTCTGGAGACAAATAAGTTATCTTAGCTTAAAGAAATAATGATGAGTGATGATTTTTTTTTTGAGCTTGCAGATGGTGATAAGTACCTAAGAATGCAAAAGCAACACAGAACCCTTCACACATGCTTATGACTGATTTGGCAGGACGACACCCCCAAACCCTCTCCAAGACATTTTGTTATTGGTGATACAA
This sequence comes from Ictidomys tridecemlineatus, assembly GCF_052094955.1. Classification (NCBI taxonomy): domain Eukaryota; kingdom Metazoa; phylum Chordata; class Mammalia; order Rodentia; family Sciuridae; genus Ictidomys; species Ictidomys tridecemlineatus. The sequence goes on from NC_135483.1 coordinate 85,504,547, forward strand.
TATGGTCCTGTGGAATAGAAGCTAATATCTTGTGGCTGTATATTCCTATTATGAGACAGTGTCACAAGTTACAGACACCAGGAAACTCAAATCTGCTTATGTTATAAATTTTGCTCTAAAACTTTAAAACACCCAAGATTATCACCACCTTTAGGACAGCTGTGTGAGCAGAGTAAAGGAAAACCAAAAAAGTGTCATATTTAAGTAACATAATTTTCCTTACTTCTCACTATTTTCCTGTATAAAACTAGCTGAAATGATTCTATATAGGATGAGGACTATTTCGGAGAACCAATTCCTGGAATACACTGAAAAAATTTAATAATCTATGCCCTTCCCATGATTCCCAATTGCTTCTAAAAATTTGATGTCTTCTTCAATAGAGGTATTTAGAGGTTTAAGCACTTACTGTTTTCTAGTAGTATTTATTTGGCAAATATTTTAGACATGTGTGAATTTTGTAATTTTAATATAACATGTATTAATAAGGATTCTGGGTTATTGAGTAGTGTAGGGAATCATTATTGAATTGAGTTATGTTCAAGCACAATAATTGACTGGACTTGATTGATATACTTTCCAATTATACAATGAAATAACAGCCAATAGCAAGTCATAATAAATTCGTAGTTTTAATAACAATCCATGAGTCTTCAATAAGTATTATATTTTGTCAAGAACAGTGGTGAAAGATGCAACTATTGCATGACCCCTTAAAATTTACTCTCCACATTTTCTTTTGTGGAAGAAAACTTTTACAAAATATGACTTCAGAGCTAATAAAAAATGACCAGAAATTATTCTGGATTTTTAAAATCTTAATTAATACTATTATTTTCAAGAAGAATTTCTATAAATTTGTTTTCAAATAAGATATTGATTTTTTTCAGGTTATACTTACATACCCCTAAAACTATGAGATTCAATTGTCTTGCCCTTATTTATCTGAGTCCTACAGCATGCAAAGCTTTGGGCTGCCATTGATAATGACTGAGAAAGCCCTTCTTGGCATTTGAATCAAATTCTGACTTTGATCATTCCTAGGTTGATAGGTGAGAGTCCTGTTTACTTTCATTTAATCTGTTACCCTAAATTGTCCTTTCGATCACATCACTAAAGCTCATACTTCCATTTTTCTGATCGACTTAATTCTCCTTTACTTTATAAGTTTATAATAGTGTGAAATTTAAAGTCACAAAATTGTAAGTGCAATAACTGAATTTTAAAACTAAAAAACCTAAGTTTGAACCTCATATTGTGCCATACAAAGTAATTGAGGTTAATTCTGTTGTGTTCCAGGTGATATTTTGGTTAACCGGTCATTTGGTATTATTAGTTCATTATTAAACAAGTTCAAATTCAAATTCCTGGCTCAAAAGACTTTTTTTTAATTTAGTTGCCTCAAACATCTGAAGCAGCTGCCCCTGGGTTGGGGGAATTGTGGAGTTGTTATCCAAACTCTTTATCTGGATAAATCTGATAAAAGCAGACTTCATTTATATGCTGTTTTTAGTATAGCCACTACCCTCTCTGGCATTTTCCAACTCTCAAAATTAGTAGTGACCTGCTGGCTTTCCCCACCTGCCCTCAGCAGTGGACAGTGTCCACATTTCCTAGCATCCATTTCCTTTTCAAATAGGAACTTTGGTGTTGCACATCAGATTTCTTACCCCACCTGAACTAACCCTCCATTCCTCACTCACAGTCAGAGTGCAGTTTCCTCTGACTCCCAGGAGCCATGAACCCCTGCTAGGTTCACTCCTGCCCAAGTAACCTCTCTAACCTCAATAACACCCTCTTGGTAGTAAACACTCTTTGTGTTTGTGACTCTAGAATTATATTCATTTTGTGTTTTTGCTTCAAAGATGACTTCACTTTATATTCAATACCAAACTGTCATTCTTTTGAAATGGCACATTAAATATTCTTCCAATCGTTTTTCTAGCTTTCATTGTTCCTGTGGAAAAGTCTATCTTTAGTATACATATAGTAATCCCTCCTCAGTCCCCGGCTGTCTTTCTTCTCTTCTCTTTGTGCTCTGTACTCTTCAATGGCATCCTGTTCTTTGTAGGTGTTGTATTCCTTTAACCTGCCAAGCTGGTTTTTTGTGTAGTTGTGTTCATATGAGTAACAATGTCCTTAAAGTAAATTAAAGAAGACACCTCACCTGAATAATCCACACAGCCAAGTAGGCCTCATATCTCACCTTTGTCTTGCATGATTCACAAGCATAAGTGAAAGTCAGAGCTCAAATCAGTTAGAAACAATCAGCAAAATATGATTCTAAAAGGGGGGACTTTACAGTGGAGTACATCGACTAAGATAACTCCATCACCCTAACCAATATTCAATCACATATTTCTTTGCTTTGCTTTGCTTCTGATTCTGTCCTAGACAAGCCTCCCCACCCCTTTCATTTCCTTGTTGGGTCTCTCAAAGTATCTCAGGTGTGGTGCTGCCCAATTCATAAATTGTCATTTGTCCAAATAAATTCTTTTAAATTTAAATATGCTTCGGTTTGCTTTTAAATGGTGCCTTGTAAAATTTCATTTGTTATCCCTTAAAATATTACCTCTTCTGTTTGCTCTGATCCCATGTTCAGGTTTTAATATGATACATGAAATATTATTGCTCTAACTTCTATTTTTCTAATTCTCATTTGTATCTTCCGTGTCTTTTTTTTTTTTTTTGTCTGCCTTGAGAAAAATTTCGACTTTTGCTCAATTTACTAATTCTTTGTTCATTTGTGATTATTTTGTTACATAAATAATCTTGTAAATTTTACTTTTGAAAGTAGTGTACTTATTTCTAGAAAGTTACCTTGGCTGTGTTTCAAAGGATGTAAGCTGACAAGACTTAGCAGACAAGACTTCTACTTTTCCTTTGTTCTAATTTCTGAGCATTCCTTTCATCAGTTAAAAATTGACTGAAACATTAAAAATATTTTACCAGGTATTTTTCATTAATTATAAGCAATGAGCATCATGCGCCAACAGACTATTGCTTAGAAACAAATGCATAGAGAAAGACCCATTTTGAGGTATAGACACACAGAGATTGTGTAGCATAGGAAGGGTGAATAAGAGAAATTCTTCTTCAAATCTGCCACCACCCTTGGAAAAATTAACAGTGGGGATGACTTGTTCTGGCAGTGCCCTCAAACAACTACAAAATACATACTCGGCTGAACTCCTGAGCGAAGTAGCTCAACTCCATGCCCAAACATTCTAGCTCAATATGCATGCAAAATTCTAGTTATAACTATAAAGTAAATATTCCACACTTAGAAATGATCTAGGTGGTGAAACAGTCAGGCACAGTATTTAAAATTATTGTGATTAATGTTTTAAGGATTCAGGGGGAAAAACATGCACAAAATTTAAAAACAGTAGGGGAATTTTAGCAAAGAAATAGGAAATACAAGAAAGAGTCAAGCAGGTCAAGTGCAGCGGCAAATGTGTGTAATCCCAGTGACTTGAGAGGCTGAGACACGAGGATCACAAGTTGGAGACCAGCCTTTGCAATTTAGCCAGGACTTAAGCATCTTAGTGAGACCTGTCTCAAAAAACTAAACCAACCAACCAAACAAACAAACAAAAAAGAGTTAAATTGTAATGTTAGAAGAATAGTAACGGCTGACAAGTACCTTTATGGAAGAAGTTGATGAGTAGACATCACACAGCTAAAGAACAAATTAGTTCAGATGCATGAACAGAAATAACCCAACCCCAAACACAGAGAGGAACAAAAGATGCAAACATAAACAACAACAAACACTGGCACACCAACTAGCAAAATGAGATTCATTAAGAACTGTCAGAAAGAGTCAAGCAACACATTCATAAGTGGAACCCTAGATAAAGGAAGAATGAGATAGAAAAGAAATTAAACACCTAGGATTAAAACATTTATGAAAAAAATGAAATCCAACTATGGATCCAGGAATGTAGATTATAGATATCAATATACACATGTGTGAGTACACAAATGACATAATTTTCATCCTGCTGCCCACTAGTACAATGTCATACAATAAAAATAATGAAAAAAAATCACAAAACTCAACTTGAGAATAAAATGCATGTTAGATAAAAATAATAATTAAGTGATACAATTGTGAATATCTCAAAAATGTGAAAGTCTCTGCCAACCCAGAATTCCGTGTATAGTGAAAATATTTTTCACAAAAATATGGACTTCTTTAGAGTAAAAAAACAGAGAAAATTTACTTCCAAGACCATCTACACTATGAATTGCAAAGTGTTCCCTGAAGGGCATTGGGAGGAAGGAATAAAATAACAGAAATGAGACTCTGTAGAAAAAATTGAAAATCAACAGATGTGTTTAAAATGAGGGGACTATAAAATGGTTTTTCTCATTTTAATCTCTCCTAATGATAACTGAATATAAAAGTAAACATAGTATCCATGTATTCTGTAGAAATGTATGCAAAGTAAAACAGTAACACCAAAAAATAAAAAGTAACACCAAGTGTATAAAGAGTGAGAAGAAAATATGGGGATACATTGTTGTAAACATAATATATCACATAAGAAGAAATAAAATCTTCTTTCCTATCTTCACTTTGATTGATTACAAAAATACACTGTAGATCTTAAATAAAAGGACCATAAGAATTATTGAGAAAAATCTAAAAAAGGAAAGAAAAAGATTAATACAATAAATGTTAGAAAACTATGTACTGTATATCTTATTATACAGCATATTTTAATCCAATCGCATAAAATTGCATTGATTCCAAGCACAAAAACAATTCATGCCAGATTGCATGAGAAAATAGATCTTGACTGTTTTCTGTTTACAAGAAAACACATTGTTTGAAAATAAATTTATGAAAAATACATATTACACAATCTTAATAAAAAGAAGGCTGCCTTGGTTATATGAAATCAGAAAAGTAGATTTCTAAACAGGAATATTACCAGGGTAAAAAGTTTATATGCCTAACAAAAAAAATCCAGATCAAGCAAGCTTTTCTGCCTAATATCCCTAAATATGTAATCATAAAATAATTCATTTTTAACATTTTTTCAAAAATCAAAAAAAAATTTTCCTAAGGCCATTTTCTGAGGCCAAAATATTACATGCATCAGACACAAAGATATGTCATTTTTTAAAATTTCTTATAGCAATATAGGAAAATCATCATTGTCTCCCTGGATTAAGCAAAAGTATTTGTCAAATATTTGAAAGTTATGAAAATTGAAAAGGATTAAAAATAAAGTTACCTCTATTTATAGAACATGATTATCTAAATAGAAAATTTCAAATAATATATTAAAACAATAATGAATGGAATATATAAGCTTTATATTGTTGTGGAATACAAGCCTATGGAAAATATGTACAATCCATGGAGTTTCTATAAACTAGCAATGGACAATTATGAATTCTAAGGGAAAGAAATTGACCATTTACAATAGTATCAAAAATCACATACTTACGCACAATTCTAAACCAAAAAAATGGAGGATCTGTAAGGTAAAATTACAAAGGAAGCTTTAAAAAAATAAAAGAAAATCTATTTCAGATCCATGGGCATCATCATTTAAAAAAAATAACCAAAGACAAATAAAGAAAAAAAAAAAACCCAAACTGTTACATTTACCTCACACTATGCAGTAAACATTGACTTGAATTTCACTGGGAAATGCTAATAGGTATGAAATGATTCCTAGTTTAAGGTCATCTAGACAGCGCCATCCCCAGGAACACTGGAGTCCATCCCCATGAGTCCTATGTCACTTTCGTTCTTTCCGACATGGCCTGATGTTGGAAAGCTCCAAACTCCATGTCTATCAGTGCAATCTCCTCATTTAAAGAAAACTGGCATTTGTTGGAAAGACGCATAATGACCCCTAAAATAAAGAAGGATTTTGCCTCTCTTGTCAGATAAATTTATTTTTGAAAAAAAAAATGTATAAATCAAGCTGAACCTTGCATATTTTTTTTCCAAAACTTACTTCCAGAACAGAATCAGAATATGCATGTCCTATGCCAACTGCCATTGGAATTCCACTTTCAGTTCTCTCAAAAAGTTTCTATGAGGAATAAAGTGTTTGATTTATATTTAGATGCCTATTAATTACTCAAAAGGCAAATAAACCCACCTCCTATAGTGCTTTCCTTTTTTTTCAATATTATAAGTTTTATGAAAGACCTGTTCCCTGGAAAAGATTCTTCTTTTAATTCATACACTCTCAGAATATTAATTTAAACATTTAACCTGTTTATATTTAACTCCTATAATGTTGACGTTTAAAAAATTTTTTTCACACTTTCAAATTTGTGTCTAGTATTTTCTACTTTATATTTCTTTGGCCAAATTTTAGACCTACTTACTGATTCTCATATGCATTGTTTGAACATGTTGTCTATTGAGTCTTTAATCAATCTGTATTTCCATATAGTGCATTTCTACTTAGCTTTTCTGTAACATATAGATTATCTGATCACACTGTGAATATTTACATATTTAATTTAACAGACCTAATCTGTTACTGGTGGTAAAATTTCACTGGGATATAATGTTGTTCAATTTAACTTATGTCAACTTGTAGTAGTCATAGTTTTTATTCTCCTAGTTGCTTTCCTAGTTGGTTCATTCCCCCAACTGAGTGCTCATCACCATTGTTCTGAAGTCTGTAAATAATAAGGGAGTTTTTAAACCTATACCCTGGTGTGGCAGGGGGTGGTGCTTAAGGTTCTAGGCAGGAATAGTGCTGTTTTCATAGGCTCCTCCTCCCACATACCAGAAAATTTTGTCTCAAAGAAGCTTCTTTGATTTGTTACAGGGCATGTCTTCAAGACAGTACAAATACTTAATAATCTTTCAAATATTTAGCAAGCCACTGGTTTGTTTGCTTCCAATGAGCTCCATATGGGGTATCTTGTTTCCTGCCATTTCCAGTGTTCAATACTGTCCAGAGTAATAATATACATTCAGTAATATTTGATAAGCAAATAAAGGAATAAGCATATGAATGTGTTAAATGAAAGAATCACTTATTCTTGATGAATACTTTTGAAACAAATGTTGACTCAGAGTTCACAGGTGCCCAATAGATTTTAGTTTTGGTGAATCTTCCTACAATAAGACCTTTTAATTAGCTTTCTTTTGTCATTGTTTTGTAAAATACACATCACACAATGTTGGTGTTGGTCTACTAAAAAATGTATGGGAATGAGAATAGAAGTAATATCATTTCACCATTATCGAAGGAATGAAGTTCGTTAATTGAGTTAGCTGGCATAGAAGTGCTACTTTATTCCAGAAAATATTTAGCTGGCAATAGAAAATGATTATGTTAACTTGGTATTAATATACAAATAGCCATACTGCAATGTGACAAATATTAAATAAATCCACCAAATACATAAAAGGAAGGTGGGAAAAGATGATAGTTCAGAATAAATGTTGATAACATACTGTGCAACTCAGGGAAAAAGTCCCTTTTAAAAAACACATTTATTTTGTCAGGTAGACATGCCCTGCTATTGCACGAACTTTGGGTCGGCATTATATGCACATTTAGTTTCTGACCTTGGGCCTCTCTGTAGGAGCTGAGGTTTGATCTAAACTGATCTAAATTAAAATAATTGAACATCAAAAGTCTGAACAAACATTGTTTTCCTTAAATCTATGTGCTAGTATTGGTTTCCAAACTTAAAATAAGTACCCTATGTTCCTTTTTTAAATAAATGTAATTAGGTTTATTTTAATTCTTTACTTATATAATGGATATTTGAGCCACAATTCTTTATTTCTTAAGGAACTGAGAATTTTGTTAGCAGATGTGGAAAATGTACCTAAACCAAAATATGCACATCAAAGCCATCTTATTTAAAAAGAAAAATACATTAGTTTTAAAATAATTTCTCATGTAATGCCAATCAGTAAAGGCTTTTATAAGAAATGTTGCATTATAAACAATAAGGATTTGTTAGAAGATGGCACTGTAGTCTCAAAAAATTCTGGTGTTGACAGATTCAAGAAAATAATTATTTCAGGGCCTAGCAGAGGTTGACAAGCAGTTGCAGGGGCAATGTGAGACAATGCTTCCCTGGAAAGAAAGAGACTGATCATGACTGTTTAGTATTTCACAAGTTTTGGGAAAATGCATCTAGTGAATTTGACTAGATTGTGCCTTGTCTACTGTTCAGAATATAATGCAAATTGGGAATTATGCTTGGAAATAAGCTCTTAAGCACATGCTGTAGTGTGGGATAAAGTTCTTACTTGGATGAGTGATATTCATTCAACTAGAGCTGATTTTATAGGGATGGAATATAGGCCAGAGGATTTCTGTGACACACATATAACCTTTCTGTAAATGTGCTGCCTTTATTTTTTCTATCAAATGAATGCTGGCATAGGGGTTTAAAAGGTATTATTCATAAATAGGATATAGTTACTCAAAGGGGGAAAAAACTAGCACATAACATACTGACCCCTGGGAAATAAAGGACCAAATCATTTCTCCTTTAACTCCAAAGGAAGCCTATATTTTTTATCAGTCACTTTTTCAGAGGAAGAAATTAGTAGCATTTTGCCATCTATCTCTATTTCCATGAGCCTGTCAATTTGATCTGAGTTTTCATCAGAGTGGGATTAGCAGCTGGAAGAAAGAGTTGTTTCATCTAAACATGCATCAAGGGGCAAGGAGGAACATCTGTTAAAGTTGACATAGGAAAATGTAGTTATTCAAAGAGATGCTTTGAACATTTTTACTGGAAAGGCATCTTTTATAAAAATTGTTCTAACGGATGCAGGATTTAAAATTTTATTTCATTCAAAAAATAATCTCACACAATAAAAGAATAAAAAGCTGTCTGTATGTGTTGTTAATTTAGGAAGAACTATTAATTAAGGATTTAATATTGAGTTCCAAAGAAAAATGCAATGAGATTTCAAATCTGTCCATGTCAGAATTTAATGTAAAGGAGTAATTATGCATATCAAAGATATATATATATATATATATATATATATATAATTTGGGGGATAATCAGTGACAATGAAAGAAAATATGTTTGATGATTCCTATGTCTGACCCACAAATAAAAATTATTTTAAAGAAATAGCTCACAAAAATATAACAGTAATAGTTACTGAGTTAGCTAATGATAGTACATACATATTTATAGCATATTCATTTCTGGATTCTTCTATATATTTAAAATATTTTATCATTTTCTTTTAACACAAAAAAAGATATTTGATTTAAAACAGTAAAGAACATTTGATGCACTAAAATGTGTTGGATACATGCAGATCAATTCTTAGGAAGATTACAACTTTCAAATCAGATGTGCTGCAAATTTAGGAGGCACCAGAGTGAAAAATACATACAATAGACAATTAAAATTTTTAAAAGGAAAATATAGGGAGCAAAATCAGTCATATATAATAGAAAATATAAACTAACTCAACCCAATGATAAGGTGCTTTCTTGTCAAAATTATAACTCACAAATCTTATATTTTCACAAATGGATGGATGCAATCCACTCAATTCCCTAAAGGGTTATATAACATAGAGAACTTCTGCGTACACAGAACAGAAGAGCACCAGAAGATATTGGTAATTTTCTAAGGCAAATGGCAAAGCTGCTAATTCAACCGTCTGCTTGACAATATTAGGGAAAATGTCAGCTATAATAAGTGAACGATGTAATTTCGCAGAGGAACCCACTATAGTTCTCTTGCTAAATTCCAAAATATAAGCACAGGAAATATTTATAGAACAAATGAGAAAACTCATATTTCTTTATGCTACCAACTTTCAGCATTTTGCTTTTTTTTTAATTTAAGCATTTTATTCTATGCTTCTAAGCACAAGTTTCAAAAGAAAATTCCAATCTACTTCAACTGGGTACAGAGAGAGATTGGGGAATTACTTTCTAATCCCACTTATTGAGGAATGTTGCCTTGATTAAAGTCCAAGTGGAAACTACCTTGGGGCTCTTGTGGCTGCCCTCACTATAAAGCACACCAAGTTAATGGTTTTCTTTATATTATTAGCCCACTTACACATTGACTGAAAAAAAAATTGTGTCTGGGAGGATACTGGTATTTCTGAAGGTTTTTATACTCTTAGTCATTCTATGGACAGTAGGATTTATTGTCACATGCTGAGCAACAGTTTATTCGGGGCTACACAATCCAGTCAAGAAAGGGACCAGGAAAAAGACAAACAGACACAAAAGTGGGAAAATGCTAGATCTCCGTGGTTGAATACAACCCTAGTAGGGAGGTAGTAGCACACAACAAGCTCAGCATATTTGTTATATATGTATAAACATCAAAAGAAATTATTGTGAGAAAATTTCTTCAAAGTAAGCAAAACCAAGGTCATGAGTGTAAGCAGCCCATAACTTTCTACCCTCCAGCAGCTGGTGTCTAAGGTCAAGAACTGAATAGCTCTGTGGTTGTGCATACCCTTCTATTGAAAAGGTTGTCACTATAGCCATTGGGCACTCTCAAATCCCTGCCTTCACACCAAGAGTTCCCAAGTAGCGGTTCCTGACAGAATTTTCCATCTGTATATTTTACAGGCAATTTCCAACTGACCCAATTAATTTGACAGGTCTGACACAAGTACTGAAAGGATTTTCCTGAGAGTATTTCTGAGCAGTTCAAACTAAAGAGACATGGTTCATGTTACTGAAAGAAGATCCTTTAAATACAAGGCTTTTGTGAGTGCATTCTGGTGGAATATGATTGGTCCTTATAAACATGGGAAATGAGGAAATCCTTGCCTGTTGATCTCTGACTTAGGTACACAAAATTTGGTAGACTTATCATGCCAAATTTTTTAAGATCTTCACTTACTCATCCCTTCAATCAAAAAGGACTAAAGAACCCAGAACTAAGTAGAAAAATTTAAATAAGTTAGTGTTTGTTGCTCTCTCTCTCTCTCTCTCTCTCTCTCTCTCTCTCTCTCTCTCTCTCTCTCTCTCTCTCTCTCTCTCTCTCTCTCTCTCTCTCTCTCTCTCTCTCTCTCTCTCTCTCTCTCTCTCTCTCTCTCTCTCTCTCTCTCTCTCTCTCTCTCTCTCATTTATTGCCTATTTGGGGCAATTTTCTGAGTTTGGTTTGGTGTTTCATTTTGTTGGTATATTTCATATATTATAAAGTCTATAAGATTCATTAAATCTGATGAATCATTAGATGACATGATACATATAAATTAAATCTTCACTTGATGAACACCATATGAAAGAGTAGGTTCCATAGGCTCATATTTTCAATTATTTCAATAAATACATCTTTTTTCTAAACATTCTGATTGCAACTGGTTACTAAATCTGCTTAAAATATGCTAAATGATCATTCTTTCACTGTTGGAAAAGGTAAAATTTACTACTAGTAATGTCTCCAAATATATGCAATTATAAATTTTGTAAATAATGCATCTTTCAATATGTAAAAGAATATTAATGATGATATAGCAAAGAATTCTTAAGTATCTACTCAATTTTCCAAGTATAAATGTTTTCAGAGAAATACATTGTATATTTCAGCTGGAGTTATTTTCCTCTTTTGAGACAAGCTAGAGAATGATTTTTTATCTTTTCAAAAAATCTTCAGATGTCACAGAATGAGACAAAATGAGTAGTGAAGGCAATAACTTAGATTCTCCTTGCAAAAAACTTAATGATTATCCCCACATTAAAGGAGATGGAAGATTTCTATAAAAGCTCTTCCTTTTGGCAAAAAAATCATAAATTAAAACTATTAAATCAACAATTTTTTTGTTTCAGATAATGCATACTTTGGGGATTCCTCCGAGGGTTCTGTGAGAACTTCACATCATATCTTTGCAAAGAGTCTGCTATCTGCTCAGCATCATCCTTTGTTCCACCAAGGGCCTTGATATAATTTCTGAAATGTTCTTATTGGAGTTTTTAAACCTTACTTTTAGAATGTCTGACATTCATAATAGCAAAGCTTGTTGTTCTGTTTAATTCTGAATCCCTAGACCCAGAAGTTCTGTAATCAGGAAATATGTATTGCTCACAATGAAAGTCTTCCTTAAACTTAACTTTAAAATGGATTTCTGGAACATGAATGTGATTTGTTTTTTATGCATATCATATTTTAATCTAAATTTCCCTTCTTTATTTGGCACACATAACATATTTGTGCTAAAACTCTTGTTTTGTAATCACATAACATTATCTCTCATAACTTTTTTCCCCAAGGATTAAGCTTATTTATTTACCTGTTATTTTATCCAGCTGGTCAGGGACTTTGAATGAATTTGTATTTCTTTCTCTTCAAAATCTAATGGTATGTACTTTTTAAAAAAGATGATTAATAATCATTTTAAAATAAATAAATTATGAATTACAGCATGAACTATTTGGCAAGATGTATTTTCTTATATTTCAAACCCCAAACAGCTCTTGATTATATTTTTAAACCATAATTATGTAAAAACCCCTTTAAGCACTTGATCTTAATTTACAAAAAACAAATTTAATAAAAAATAATTTGGGAGTCATCACTATAGATACACAGTCAACCCAGCTGCTATATTTATGTATACACACACACACAACATATGTATGTATATATACATATATACCTCCATATACACACATCTCAAGTGCTTTCTAAAATGCATAAAATAGACATTATATACATAAATATATATAAATATATGTACATATATATGTATATAAAATATATATCTGTATTAACAAATATAGGTGTATGGATGAACAAGTAGATCTTCATTAGTGTTTGCCTAACATTTTTTCCCATGCCCAATTTTAGCCAATACAAAAATGTCAAGGTGTCATGTTGTGGCTCAGTACTAAAGCACTTCCCTAGCACCCTAGCATATGTGAAGCATTGGGTTCAATTCTCAGCACTGCATATAAATAAATAAAATAAAGGTCTATTGGAAACTAATAAATATTAAAAGAGAAAATATTTTTCAAAATAATGTCAAGCTCAACAAAAATATTCAGGTATGTCCACTATGCAAAATGAAAATAAGGATGATTCTCTAGGTGAAGAATTCTTTTTTTTTTTTTTTTTTTGATGCTAGAGATCAAACCCAGGGTCTTGTGCATGTGAAGCAAGCACTCAACCAACTGAGCTATATCCCTATAGCCCCTAGATGGAGAATTCTTAATCTATTATGATTATCACTAAACAAAGGGGAAACTATTCACTTGTGATTCTATTTTTATTTTATGGTAACCAAAAAAGTGAGTTTTTTAAAAATATTTTTTAGTTGTCAATGGACCTTTATTTTATTTATCTGTAGTGCTGAGAATTGAACCCAGTGCCTCATACATGCTAGGCAAGCACTCAACTACTGAGCCACAACCCTAGCCCAAGGAGTGAGATTTTTTAAAATTAAAATTTTAGTGGACTATTAATTCAAAGAACATACACATTTTTATTTAATTAAATAATCACCTTCACTTTCTACCACTAGTAGAAAGAAAAATTACTATTTTTATAGAAAGCAATGGTCTCTGAGATAAGCTTCAACCCCAAATCAATATGGTAATGGAGTTGAACTATATACAATCCTGCTTTTGCTGCAGTTATTAAGACAATCATTTATTTTTATCTTTTGTTCTGTTAATAGAATATGTTACATTGTTTGATTTTCATATATTGAAAATGTAGTTAAATATAGCAATAGCTAGCACCACCTTGGACAGGCTTCAATCTCACTTATAAGTTACCATGATATCCAACCATGGAACTTCTTTCTATTTAAGAAAACAAGATTCCTCAATATTTTTAATGAATATTATTTAATTGTTTGATGAATATTGTTTAATATTGTTTAACTTGTTTTATTCTTATTAGCATCTCAGATAAATTCCAAGATGCTGTGGATTTTTACATAGCTGTATGAGAATGCTCTTGGCTCATCATTCTTCTAGCATATGTATCTAATATCTTTGATGCTAAAGGAAACAGTGACTCTATCTCTACCTGCACAGACTGTCAAAGAAATTTAAACAGCCCCCTAGGCAGCCCTCCTTTTCTTCTTTAATAATGACTTCACAGGTGTATGTTTACATCTAGGTCTCCATCCCACAAGTCAGTTTGATCTCCAGGTTTCCACTCCAGTTATAAATTACTCTTTCTGCCAACTGCTGATAGCATCAGATGGTGACTAGAAATTGTCCTCACTCTCTCATCCACTAAGCATTAGGTGCAGAAATCATACATTTTCCTGGCCTTATTGTAACAGGATGAACTGCATGCCTTGCTAGGGATGTTTCAATTACATTTCCTTTGTGACTTATCAGAAAAATGAAATTCACTTATCTTTCATGATGCATCTATAGAGATTTGAAACCTGTTCATGAAATATTCTGAACAGTTACACATAATAAACTATCAGAATGCTATAATGTGTCTGCTCACAGACCTTCCTCTCAGTAATATTTCATTTGTAAAAGCAAAGTCTTATTCTTCTGCAAGATATAAAAATGTCCCCGTACATATCTTTAAATAATAAAGTTTGTCAAATAATGTTTATGACACAGAAACCGCAGAAAAATAAGTTACTTGACACTTCTTTGTGGCTCCCTATATAAACAATATGATAAAAAGCAGTGACTTTTCTAACATACAAAAAGTAACTTTACAAATTAGAGAAAACGATGAGTGTAATGGCTCGGTTCTGTTGTTTGCTGTATCAGCTGTCTAATGCTTTCATCGCAGACCTGTGTAAAGAAATGACAGGAAAGGTAACTAATCTGAATGAGAGCTGTTGGAGATTAACAGTTTATTTATATATAAATCGTCCTTTGTTTATTCTTGAATTTTAACTGGATCTTAATTGTTTTCAGTTTCCTACTTCTTGTTCTTTTTCTGGTTTCTTCAGGTAGAAGTTGGGGGCAATTATATGAGACATTTCTTCTTTGATAAAATCAACTTTGACTAATTCTGCTTTTATTCTCATACAGTTTAAAATAATTGTGAATTTTTTTCCTTAAGTAATCACAAATAAATTTTAAACATTGACCCAGGTTGTTAGCTTCTTATTCTCTTTATTCTTTTGTGCAGCTCTTGTTTCTTTTCTGTTTTTTTTTCCAGCCACGTTTAAAGGACTTGCTTGAAAGATTTGTTGCAACGTTACCTTTAGGATAGGTCAGATGGTAGCCAATTCGTTCAGAATTTATATGTCTGGAAATATCTTTATATTGCTATAATTTTTCCAAAGATATTTGGTTAGCTATTAACCCAGAATGAGCCAACCTACCTACCTACCTTACTTCGATTCCTTCTTCTTTCTTTCTTTCCTTCTCTTTCTCTCCTCCTCTCTCCCTCCCACCCACCTGTTCTCCCTCCCTTTACTTCTTTCTTTTTTTAAGTGTGTTTATGTATTTAATATTAAAGTTCTTCCTCAGATGGGAAACCCTTGCCATCTTTGTTTGAATCTCTTCATGGAGTATTCATCCTCTCTCTCCCCTCCAGGCCAGCTTCTTTTAGGATGGTCTCTTTATTTCTGGTTTTGAAAAATTTGAATATGGCATACCTGGATGCAGTTTTAATTTATTTCTTATTCTTGAGGCTTATTGAACATTTGAATCTGAGAGTTTATGATTCATATCAAATTTGGATAATTTATGGCCATTATTTCTTTAAAAAGCTGCTCCATCACCTCCATTCTGGAACCTCCATTCCACCAAATTCCAGTCAGTACTGAGAAGTAACTTAAGTTTTTTCAGTTATTTTTTAAGGACATTTTTAGGAAGTTTTGAAACATTGTTCATTCAAGGAGTGAAAATGAGGGGAGATAATTATGCAGGTGACAATAATGAATCTAGCAGGAATGTGGCATCATAGAAGTTGCTTTCTTCTCCTAAAGCATATGACATAATACTAGATTTACTCAGACATCTTCTAATATATTTCATTTTGAACTCAAATATTCATGTCAAGACACAGAATACAGTTTCTATAAGTTATCAACAATGTGTTCACCATTGAAACATAAATTCCATTTTAAAAGACATTTAAAAGTATTTTATCCACTAATTTATCACTGTGTGAAAATTACCTTGCTGATTGTCAACTGTTTAACCTTGTTTATTTCTTTAAAAATCTAACTATATTTATCTAATATTATGCTAATGATACAAACATTATTTTTTTAAAAAAAATATGCAGCTGAAGATACTTTTTGGAGAAATAAAAAAATACATCAATATTCCTAAACTTTTAAAAAATTATTTATCTTCAATCGAAATAAATATAATACTGAAACAATAGTAAATTCAATTGTTCGAGTACTGGTGACTATTGATTTTTCTGAGTCTTGAATTTTCTCATTGTAACAGATGTCCTCAAATCTTTCCTATTTCTAGGTGTTTTCAACCCTTCCTTTAGCACTTAGTTCTTTTATAGGATCTCTTGATCCTTGTTAATGTTTCCAATATTTTCTTTCAAGTGTACAGCCCTCTAGGGACATTTAATATCTTCATGATTAATTCTTCGATTCTCTTTCAGCTCTGTTGGTTCTGCTTTATCTGATTATCGCCTGTCTTCCACGTAGGCTTTTTCCTTAGGTCTCATTTCTCTTTTCTTACAATGCATGCTCACTGACAGACACCAGGTACAAAGGCAGCCCTTTAAACATTAGTGCTTGGCTCTGTACCTGGAGGCTGGCAATACCTTGTCTTGGATTCTGGCAGTATTCTGTTTATCCCTTGGAAACAGGCTCCATTGCCCTTTTGGAAATAGTTGTTTTCTTCTTGGGGCTCTCCTCAATAATCCCTTATTCTTTCTCTCCATTCAGTGTGAAGTGGAGGGAAACAGATTTGAGGCAGTTAAGAAAAGAAATTCTCAAGAAAGAGAAATTCAGTTACATTTTCTTCATGTCCTCTAACCTCTGAGTGTATTTTTTTCCTAACTAGAAATTAAGTATCTTAATCTGGCCAAAGAAAAGTCTTGCAAGGTCAGTGTATCTCTATGATTCAGTCTTCAGATTGGACTGACTTGACTTCCAAAAGCTGGGATTCTCTCACAGGTTTAGGTTTGGTTTTCAAAATATCAAGTTCCTTCTTACAAATGTTGCATCCTAAATAATTTAACTATGGAAAGTAAGAAATACTGTCAAGACTAATACTTCAAATGAGCATTACTTTAAAGGGCTCAATTTATGTAAGCCTTGTTATCAGTGCTCTCCATTCTGCAGAAATGGTTATGCCGCTGCTTTATCTGGAAAGGAATAAACAAGGGTAATAATGAAACAGATTAAAAACCATCTTTACAAAATTCTGCCATCTTAACACTCAGATCAAAAGTTGACAAGAAAACATATGTCCTTTAATAGAAGCACAATTAATAGCTTAGTCTACTTCTCTTTTGCAAAAGCACATGTGATTCGGGACATTTATTTTACCCAGTGTACATAATAATCAACTTAGTATTGAATTGCCTTTTATTTCAAGGGATTGAATTTTAATATCTGATTGCTACAGAAATTATTACTACAACTAAATCTTTACACCTAAATTATATTAAGTAGAAAAAAATTATTTATGAAGCACGAACCTAGAATACAACTAAGCCCCAATATATATTTTACAAAATAATCAACTTCGTCCTTACTAAACTACAAAATATTTCGGGTATATTTTCCTCTATAAATAAATTATACTGATTGCATTTTCTTGCCACTAGTCGTTACCAAGAACAGATGATGACGAGTATAGTTTTAATACAAAAAGTAAAAATAAAGCCTATGGCATGTGCAAAATTAAATTTAGTACTGCTTTCCCTTCAGTTATTTGTTGAGTTGTATAATAGGAATATCCAAGTGGAAATGCACACACATGAAATATTGAAGCCAAATATCATGAAATTCATGTATTTCCTTTCCTGTAACAAATCTGTAACTTATGGATATAGAAACTGAACTTCTTGATTTATTCTGAAAGAAAAGAAAACATTTTCACTTGGAATCAGAAGCATAGTTAAATAGAAATGTGTTAAATATGAAAAAGAATTCATTGACTAGGCCACGTGTGTAGAAATAGTAGCATCTCTTAAATAATGCATTATAATGAATAAAAAACTGGAATAATAAATAAGTAGTATGGGAAGAGCATGAATAATTCAACAAATTTCAAATGTCAATTCTGAATATTCTGAAGGGAAATTAAGAGTAAAGGTTGACACTGCATCTTTAATTCACTTTCCTTTTCCTCAGTCATTTCTTTAAAAGTAATTTTTTTAGTTTAATTTTTTTGTACCATACACGAGCAGCATGGGTTTATACTCAATAACAAAAACACTTCAGATTAACATATATGCTTTTAAACAAACTTTAGAAAGTAAAATTGAATTAAAATAATCTTTTTTTCCTTTTTTTTTTTTTTTTTTTTTTTTAGGATTGTCTGTATAGCATACGCTACTCGGGTCCAGCAACACATGATGTTTTTAGAGCAGACCAGATTCACACGGCCCTTCTGCATCAATGCCATTGTGCACATCAGACAGGCTTTGAGGCACTCAGTAAATCTCAAGACACATGTAGGATTATCTTTGGAATCTAATTGGGCAGTAGACTTCACTTCCTAAGTTCCCAAAGAAGATTCTAAAATTATGTAAATGTGTTTGCAGCTGTGTGCACTAGGCTGCTATGATGTTGTGCACACATGGAGAGAAAGCTAGGTGAGAGAGAGGAGTTACACAAAGACCCCATCTCCTTGTCCTCACCCTTGTCATGCAGGGGGATTTTCACATATTATTTCTTCGTGGCATCCTTTCTTTTTAAATAATGTCCCCCGCCTCTGCTCCATGTTCCTGCTAAGAGATTTAATTACCAATGTTACCCAAATAACCACAGGGCTAGAGTTCATAATAACCTCAGTCCTTAGGATTCAAACATTGAGCAGATCCACTCAGATGCATGGAAGTTGGATTTCCATTATTATGATGGCAGCACCCTCTTGATAATTCTGTTTTCGGCCTTTGATATTCTTGAAGCTACATACTTGGTCTGTAATGATTTATTTGGGTTGGTTTTTTCATTGATTCATTTTTTTATTAAACACAATATAACTGGGAAACATCTCTTCTTTTGCATAAAGCCATTCAAATTTAACTGATTTCAATTGTTACGAAAAAAAAAATCATGGAAAGAGCAGATTGTGTGCAGAAAACAGTCAGAATGACCAGAGAAACATGGAACATTTTAGCAGAAAAATTCAAAATCAACATTTAAAGATTTATGGAAAGAGTCAAATATTTAAAGCCAATGAGGGAATATTGAGTTTTTAAAAATGCAAATTGAAAAGTTTAGAGAAGCTTGTGTATTCTTATTTACCCTTGATCAATGGCCTCCCTTGCTTTGCAGTGAGGTGGAAAAAAAGAGAGCCTATATTTTCATGGTAGGTCCTGGGTGACTGATAAAAGCAGAGAAGACATTATTCCCTGTGTTAGTCATCTTTGTGTCACTGTGACCAAAATACCTGATAAGATTCACTTAGAAGAGGGAAAGGTTTTTGTGTGTGTGTGGCTTATTAATAATTCAACCAACTACCAAGATACATAATCAATGCAGTTTATCAATGTAGCTGATTTCAATGCATTCTCACCGAATTGAGAAGGAAATATACAAAAGTAATCCATATTCAATAGCATTTGACAAAAAAATAATAAGAAATAAACTTTACCAAGGAAGTAAGAGATTTGCACACTTAAAAGCATAAAATATTGCTTAGGAGATAAAAAAGACTTAAATACAAGGAAACACATTCCATGATTATGGATTGCAAGACTTAATAGTGTCTTAAGACAATAGCATCAGTAATTGGTTTAAGATTTAATATTGTCTTTAACAGATAACACTACTGTCAGAAGTAAACTAAAGTGTCAATGTGTTCTTCATCAAAATCCTAATGACTTTTTGCATATGCAGAACAATCAATTATCAATTCAACACAGAACTTTGAGAGACTCATAATAGCCAACACAATCTTGAAAAGGAAGAAGCCAGGCTTGGTGGCACACACTTTTAATCCCAGTGGCTCAGGAGTCTGAGGTAGGTGAGTCACAAGTTTAAAGCCAGCCTCAGCAACTTAGTGAGGCCCTAAGTGACTCAGTGAGTACTGCCTCAAAATAAAACATAAAAGGGCTGGGAATATGGTTTAGTGATTAAGTGCCCCCAAGTTTAATTCCTGGTACAAAAAAAGAAAATTAAATAAATAAAAACAAAGAAAAAAGAAAAATTCAATATAAGGTTATGTCATCTACACTAGAGCTATTAAGTTAGGTAAGAACAGATAAGGTTAATCTTCTGCATTCAGTATAATTAATGTTCCAGCTGATAATATCAATTATGGAATATATAGCTAATGATTTAAATTCAAATAAAATTTATATGGATTGTCAAAGTATGTAGAATGAAATACATTGATTTAGTTTTATCATTCAATACATATTAAACAATAAGGCAATGATGCCAGATTGGTTAAATTAAAATTGCTGCTTGATATATGTTATTTTCTGAGGCTGCCTGTCCTTGCTAAATATAATTCAATGGTCATTGTATTTATGCCAGCCTTTGGCAGCAAATTTGGAATCAGCTTTTTGCCTTTGCATAGTAATTTCAGATATCTGACAAAAATTTAATTTCTTCATTGTTAAAATAATAAACCCTCCAAAAATGGCCTTCCTGCTGAGGTTAAGACCATAGATTTTGTTACTTTAACCTCTATGTTAGGCCATCATCATGTTACTTTTTTTTTCTTTAATTGGGCTTTGAGGATAAAAAAAATATGCCACACAACCACCAACTTCAGCAAAATGCTGCTGTCAAAATTTTATTCACACTAAGTGGCCTCAGCATGCCTTCCTGTGGGAACGGCAATGGCTCTCTATCAAATACCAAATTGATTTTAAAATTGCTTGGATGGCTTCTGAGGCAGAGCAGTCGGGAGCTATGTGTTTATCTGAGACGGTGTCAGTGCATGAGCCAGGCTCTCCTCTGGTGGGAGTGGAGCATGATTATGCCATTTCCTAGCACAGAAGGGATTAAAACCTCAGGCTCAACGTTGTAACCTGTGCATATGCTGATCACAGCACAAAATCAGTCACACACAGGGAATATTTATATTCTATGTAGAATTCAAAAATTATTCTATGATGAATCCTTTTTTGCTTAGATTCTGATACAGAAACAGGTCAGATATAATACACAATAAAGGATAGGGGCTAGGATGTGACTCTAGAGTAGGAGCCCTTCCCTGGCATGTGTGGGACCCTGGGTTTGAGTGTTTAGTGAAACAAAAATAAAAATTATAAAAGTTAAATAAATAAGTAAATAAACAGAAGCTTGAAGGGAACAAAAAGTTTCCAAATTTCACTACTCACTTTTACATTTTGGGTTTCTGAAACAAAGAATGAACCAAAAATGCTTGTAAATTCTTCCTTTCTGCTCCACCTCTGGAAAAACTGATCAGAACTCTGGGGCAGGCAGAAAATTCAACATAAAATTCCTTGGGGATATATGGGGACAACAGTCTTGGTCCCTCCCCCTTATTATAATGTGAAACTCCAAGGCTTTTCTGCACCTGCATGTCATTTTGTAACTGTGTTGAAGCCCCGCCCCTGACTCCCCAGAAACCTTAACTTTGGAAGCCATAAAACTTTTCAAATAGTCTTGGCCACTGTGAGTGGAATAATCAGTCTCCACATCCTAACCAAATTGTGGGTGGGGATTTATCTTGATCTTTCTAGGCTGAGAACAAGCAGATGTAACACACACATGGCTGAGTATGGAAGGAAAGAACATACATAGTTTCAAGATTTAAAAGATAATGTATTTTAAGCCTTCAGTATTATGGTTTTTTAAATATGTATCTCAAAAATATTTCAAAACAAGACATTTGGTCATAACTTTTGAAGTTGAATATGATAGGATATTAAGAGTGACATTGGTAATTGTAAATAGAATGCTTAGCTCCAAATAAATCATTTTACAATCCTGTACTCTAAAGAGGGGTACAAACAGCTGGAGATAAAATGTTATCCAAGTATTATTAAACTGGGAGGCCAATTAACTCTGCTACCCTGACATAACCCTGGCCATATGTAACAGAGTCCTTCCCCTGGACCCAGGAATGTAAGCTGAGTTTTCAGTAGGGAGTAATCAGATAAATACATTCTCAGGAGTAGAGGCATTCATCTTCAAAAAGTCAGGAATATTATACTTTTCCAGCTCTCTCACTCATGGAATGATAACAGAATATTTTTAAAAAGCCAGGTTGTTGTGAAATTCCTTGCAGACTGAAATAATTTTAAGGGATTTACTGTCTGGTTATCTCCAACTAGAGTCTATTTAGGTAGCGGATCTGACATTGCACTTTCAAGGTTGGAGAAGAGACATTGAAGAGATAATGGAAACTCTGCAGATGCCATACTGTTCAATATATATTTTTTTGGTGTAAAAATATGTTTTCTCTTTGATTCCTTTCAAAATGCAAGTTGTTCATTTCTAAATAAATACTCTTAGAAATATACAGATATGCAATTAATGTAGAGACAAGTCATTTTTGATGTTAAATACACTCTTATTTGTGATTCCTTTCCTGCAGACTAATGGTATGTAATGTGAATTCTTACATTTTTAAATCATTTTTGCCTGTTATACCACCTGATTGTATGTTCTATGGTAAGATATATAGTTGTTAGTGTAAAACCTGGTGTTAGACATAATAATATTTCAATTGCAAATTCCATGCTCCATTTTACTGTGTAGATGTTAATAAATATTTTGCCTTAAGTGGCTTGTTAAAATTGCTATTAAAATTTCTTGTTTAAATAAAGGCATGCTTAATTTATGTTGTGGAGTATTGGGACATCTTGAAACTTTCTAGGAATAACACATATTATTTAATGGTGCATTCTTAGATAAGTGGTGTTCCTTATCTGGACCTTAATTTACTTATGTAAAATTATAAGCTGTACTATATCATTGTGACTCTTGAGGCCCTCTGAAGATGGTTTTTAAGTAATTGCCTCAGAAAAAAAATTCTTGGGTTTGAATTTCGGTTTCATCGTTTTATAACTGTGGTTTTAATAAATTATTTAAACTCTGCCACATTTCTGTCAGGGATACTTAATAATAAGTACTAAATGCTTACAAAAATACCTGAAATAAAAGTAAACCCCTTTAAATATAAAGTATGATATTATGAACTTCTGTGTTCATAATGTGCTCTAAAATTTTAGAAGAAATCAACTGGTAGACCACTTACCAGATAAAAAAAAAAACGTATCGTGAAATGATTTGTTTCAGTAATAATAAAGAACAGTATACTTTATAATATAAAATAAACTCATTAATTTAATTGAATGACAAAGTGATTCTTCAAAGTGTTGTAAAGACACTACAGTTACAAAATCATTACTAAAATCTTTAGCTTATTTCCCCCTTAATAGATGGATTTTATCCTAGAATATTATCCATTTGGTAAAGTTGAACGCTATGCATTCTTTAGATCAGAAAACATTTCACTATTTAACAACAAAAAATCAGGAAAGCAGATGCTACATGAAACTGAATCTCATGTCAAAGGGAACAGTCATAGTAACAGCACTGTAAGGAGGCTTCAGGAGTCAATCTGCTAGATAATATTAACATGAAAATATTCTTAAAAAATGTAAAATTATTGACAAGTTATGAATGTTTACATAATATAATAAAAACATCTTAAGTAATTTTTATTGTACTTGTACTTCTCAGTATGACTTTTAATGGGGTGATACATTACAATTTTTTCCCTTCTGAAGTCTAGCAAGACTGCTATTTTTAGTTTCTAACAAATACAAAATGAAATATTTTCACTTCATTTGCCATTTCAAGTTCTGTTTTTCATTGTTCACTCTAGGCTAAATGGAACTCACTCATGTCTTAGTACTCAAGAAATTTCTTGGCACAAGTGCAAAATTGAAGTATTTAGGTATGATTGAGAGTTCATAGAGATAGGCCCTGAGACTATTGATGCATGATTGTGATTAGTCATTCCAATCATTTAATGCTAAAATCACACATTTACCCACAGATCTCTGAATTCTGTCTATAAAAAAAATTGCTGGATATATTTATATGATTTACTTTTTTGTTCTTCTTCTCTTCCTCCTACCCACCCACCCACTTTCTTCTTCTTACAAAAACAAGGGAGTGCCAAGCTAAGGTGTTGTGGTCTAAGGCACTGGTAAAGATACTCCAGGTTAATGGAAGTCTTTTTCTCTCTCCCATACTGTTTGAGAGCTGATGTTCCAGGTCTCTATGCCACTCGCCTGTTTGCTGACTATGAGACCTGAGATCTCCATCTTGGTCCAGCTCTCCCCCAATGTATTCAACACTGACAAGGCCAAGGCCTGATTGCCATTTCTAGGGTGCAGAGCACAAAGAGAAAAGGGATGTGGAAATACACTTCTGCCAGGGGCTCAAGTGTTCTGTTTGCAGGTCAAATGCTCCTGTCTGAGTGTAAGGAATAAAGTCTGCATGCCCTTGAGGAAGAGGTGGGAGAAGTATTTTTGATAAACAATAAGAGTCTCTGTCACGCTATGCTCATTTTCTTACTTTTAAAACAGAGGTGTTTACTTGGTATTTCAGGCATTATTTAATGTTTTTAGGTAGGAAAATTGAACACTAACAGTATTCTGTCCCATTAATGACTTGCTACAATCTGTGTCAAAATAAATTGATAAAAACATTATTCACCTATGTACAAAATCTGTTTTTCTCACCAACAGTGACACAAGGACAGATACAATGCCTTGAAAGTTCAGCATGCATCAGTATGTCTGAAATCATCTATGGATGTGTCAAAACTTTGGTTATGGCATTAAAAAATAAAGCTAGCTGAATTAATATGATTGTTTTTGTATCTTCTAAGAGATAGAATAACTCTCAATGAACTGTGCTTTGATGATTACATGGTGATTTATCTCAGGTTTCTGACACTAAAATAAGAATACATGCAAAGAACAATATCTACAAATTGCATATACTTTAGCCAAGTCTGACCCAGAAGAAATAATAATTCACTGCCATGTGATATGAGTACTGGTATCAGAAATATGAACAATTAACTTATTCAAAAAGAATATGAACACTATTTCATATATGAAGAGTCATATATCGATCTTTCATTGCCTCCAAAGAAAATCTATATTCTCTGCTAGGAAGTTTTTAACTCCATTTAATGAAACACACTCTTTCAGTAGTTGAAATTTGAAATATAACAAGTGGCTTGGAAAGAGGGAAACCCCAGTCACATGATGCTGCCATAAAATAGACTAAATTTTTACTGTTTCATATAGGCAAGACCCATGCATTCTCTTTGAGGTATAATAATAATACCTTCCTAGATCAAAGTCAATATAAGGATATCAACATTTTTAATCTAGAAGGAAACTATAATATAAATACTATTAATCAAAATGTAGGATTTTGAGATTCATTAAATGCAAATATTATTTAAAATATTTACAAAATATATTTACTAATTATTATAAATAATGGAGCAATTTACTATTAAAAACAAATTTGAGGGCTGGGGCTATGGCTCAGTGGCAGAGCACTTGCCTAGCACATGTGATGCAATGGATTTAATCCTTAGCACCACATAAAAATAAACAAAAAAATAAAGGTATACTGTCCATCTGCAACTACAATTTTTTTTTAATTTGACAGTCTATTAATTTCAGATGAGTCAATAGAGTGATATTTGTTAAATAGTATATTTCATAGTTAATTTATTCAAAGTATATTTAACTGAGTTCCTAAAAATATCATTTTGTGGAGATTTTAAAGATGAATTATTGATCCAGAGATTGAGAAATTTACAATTGTAAAATTTGGTTATAGAAAATTTGCTAAAACTCTGGTTTTATTATGAACATCTGGTCATTCCCGTAATTACTTCCCAGTCTGGTTAACAAATGCAATTACAATATATAATGTGAGCGATAAAGGCAACATTCTCCCCAAATTTACTTAAGGAATATAACCCATAAAGTCATATTTTAATGTACATGTTAACTTTCAGATTTATAATAAGAAAATATTAATTAGATTTTTTTTAAAAAGAAGGCCAAGATGAATGTCTTGAAGATGTTTGAATTGGATCTATGCATCTATGTCCTATGGAGACTTTGGACTGTGTTTGGGGAACTCTGTTAAATGTCTCCACTCTTAAAGGTAAAACTGACCATAAATTTTCTTTCTGAAAAGATATTATTTCACAAAGCAAAGATACCAAAATTGTCTATTCTTGTTCAGTTTGCAGCTCTCTAAGATCCTTGATGATACATGATGTTCTTCATCATGTATCATCAAGTTAGACTCAGTTATAATTTATACTATGGAAAAGTACTTGAAATTTAATTTGAATCCAAGGAATTCTCTCTTGAGTTGGGTTACCCTAAATAATAGTTGGATTGTTAATTGAGAGGGAAAGTCAAATAAATGAAGATCATATTGTAAATAATCCTGTATTTAGCTTCACATCACAAAATATATCACAATATAATTGACGTGCCTCTTGTAATTCATGTTGGATTAAATTTGTTTTAATGTGTTCATGAGGTCATTAAGACATTACAATAGGTGAGTATGGCTCTTTCTGCCCCTTTATCCTCCAGCTTGCTGTCATGTAATGACACAGCAAGAGGACCCTTGCCAGATGCCTGGAACTTGATTTTGAAGATCCCACCCTCTATGATAGTGACAAAACAAACTTCTGTTCTTTATAAATTACCTAGTTCGTGGTATTCTGTTACAGCATCACAAACTAAAACACAGTCTTCATTTTTTTTCACTTTTGACCTGAATTTTAATTTTCCAAATTATAACCAGAGACAATCCCAAAAAAATAAAAATGAGCTCTGAAGCATTGCTATAGTGCATCCATCATTAGCAGAGCTCCAGTCCTCCAGTCCACTGGGAATGTAAACACAAAACATGTAAACATATAGTAGCAACCATAAAAACATCTCTTGATTTATCAGTAAATTGTCCATGGACCAGCTGCAAACAGAGAGAAGTCAATAATGACTTGTAAAGAGAAAGTAAATATGGTACACTAGCTATCTGCAAAATTTTGGAAAGTATAATAAACATAAATATACCTAAATATTTTATGATTAGTTTTGCCTACTTTAAAAAAAAATTATTTTAGTTGTAATCTGTGTGATTGATTGCTTGTGATGCTGATGAACCTGAATCCATATCCATTATCAATATTTGACTTGAATTGACTGCATAATGTATGATGTATTACATTACCATCCTTCCCTTCTATTACTTTGTTTTCACGTAGCAACAACACACATTTTTGCTCTCCAAATAACTGGAAATATGAAATCTTTAGAAAGTTAAAAAAAATGAAAGAAAAAAAGAAAGAAAATGGACAGTATCTTCTTTTCAAATACTTTTAATGTAGGGGTTCTGTTTCTGACCCTCTATATTTTTACCAGGTATTATGGTTTAGATATTAGGTGTCCCCCAAAAGTTCTTGTGTAAGAGAATGTAAGAAAGTTAAGAGGTGAAATTCTTTGATGATGAGAGTTTTAATCTAATCTAATCAGTTCATTAATCCACTAACAAGGATTAATTTAGTAACTGTGGGTGGGTAGAGTATATATGGAGGAGATACGTCTCAGGGGACATGCCTTTGGGGTGTATATCATTTTCTTACTGAGCAGAGCATTCTCTGCTTCCTGATGTGATGTCCAAGGCCACTATCCTCTGCCACACTCTTCTACCATTATGTATTGCCTCACCTGGAACCCTGGGAAATGGAGTCTGCCATCTGTGGACTATGACCTATGAAACTGTGAAGTCCAAATAAACTTTTCATCCTCCAGTTGTTCTTGTCAGGTCTTTTGGTCATGGTAGTAAAAATAGCTAACTAAAATACAAGGTCTGGAATTAAGAGACAGTGTTTGGAAATTAAAAATTTCCTTGTTCTTATGCCTACACTTGTTGCCTGTTAATTTTTTTTCATGGAACTATTATTGACAATTGATGAATTATAATTGAAGTTCATGAAAATTTCTCCTAGATATTGAGAACTGTTTTCACATTTCACAATTTTCTGTGTTCATAACATCATTCAAATAACTTTCTGCATTTTCATGAAAATGTTCCTGGGTGGTGGTTGTAGAATCACATAAAGAATCATGATTCTGGAAAATGCCTTGACAGGCTTACTCTTTTGTTTTCATTGCTGGTTCCAGCTGCAAACAGAGAGAAGTCTTCAACTTGACTTGGAATTTCTCATAAGAACAACTTGGAAGAGTGAAGGTTTACTCGGGGCTAAAGATTTCAGCGGTTTCAGTCCACTGACAGCCAACTACATTGCTCTGAGCACAAGATGAGGAAGCACACCATAGAAGAAATGCCCAATGGAGAAAATCTACTCAGGTCATATTGGTGTCAGGAAACAGAGAGTGGGAGAGATGAAGGAAGGGGCTGCTAGAAGTGCCATCCTTCCAGGACATGCCCTCAGTGACTTACTTTCTACAGGTGTACTCTACCTGCCTATATAGCTACCACCTAGTTAATCCATCCAATCTTGGGCAGACTGATTAAGTTTGTGATATCATAATTTGACCAATTTAAATTGGAAAATTTCTTCATTGACAGGAATTTTAAAGGGAAAAACTCACATCCAAATCCTATTATTCCATCCCTTGCCCAAAATACTCATGTCTCAATTCGACATGCATTTAGTCTATCTCCAGAGTCTCCTAGTCTTAAGAGTTTCAGCATTACCCACACGTCCAGACCAAGCCCACAGTCTTATCTGAGACTCAAGAAAACTCTTGGCTATAAGACCCAGTAAAAATTAAAAGCAAGTTACATATATTCAGTATGCATTGGAACAGAGTAAATATGCTCATCAAAAAGGGAGGAATAGAGACATAAAAAATAAAGAATAGGGGAAAAGCAAGACCAAAACCCAGATGAGCAAACAGGTCCTGTAACTCTGTGAAAAATTTAGGAGACTTGATTGCAAGATATAATCTCTCCAAAGGGCTCCAACAGCCCTCCCTCTTTGGGCTTTCTCATAGTGCAGATGCACACTCATTTAGCCTAGCTCTTTCTGCATCCAGCAGTTTTCCACCTTACTATCATTTATTAATTGCTTGGGTCTCCATTTCATCTTTGGCTTCACCTTTACCTTTTCATGAATTTCCTTTTGAAAGAAATCCTTCAGGAATCCCAAACCTGCCACAATTTGCCTGGCCTCCTCACCCTGCCTTTGAAATCTCAGTGGAATCCTCCAAGGTTCCTTAACTTGAACATTCTGGATTCCTGTAGAACCAGCACCATGTAGATGATGCCAGGGTCTGCCACCAGTTTATACAGGACCTGGACCCTTTGATGTCCTGGCTGCAGAAGCCTGTGAGTGCCTGAATAGCTCAGCATGATGAATCAACTTCCGAGGTCTGCTTGTACAAGCTGGGTGCCCCAATGATCTCTTTTCAAGGAATTGTATCATCTATATCCTGGAGCCTGTAGTGAATGTGGTATTGCAAATGCTTGATTTGTCCTCAAGGTATATTTTTTATTGTTTCTATTCAAAGTACTTAACATCTCTTCCGTGGCAGTAATTTCTTCATTATGCTCAACTTCCTTAGTTCAGCCTTACCTGCACTTTTCTGCCAAACTGCAATTATTTTTAATCCTTCAGCTCTGTTATTTTTTGCACCAATTTTCACAATAAACCTAGATAAAAGTTACTAGCAATGTCCAAGCCAGTGACTGAATGTTGTCATGTCTTGAAATTTCCTCCACCTGATTAAATAGTGCATCACTTTTAAGTTTAGCCTCCCACAAAGTCTCAGGACATGGGCAAAATTTGGCCAAATTCTTTGCAGAATATAATATGATTTGCCTCTAGTCCAATCCCACTAGAATCCTCTGAAACTCATGAGCACAGTGTGTATTCCTATCAGCATTCTACACTTCTGAGTTTCTAGCAGAATCACCTACTAAGCTTTGATCAAACAGTATAAAGCTTTCCCAGGTTTCACCTCTAAACTTTTCAAAATTTCTCCTATAAACAATTTCTAAAGTCTTCTTGTTCAATTTAGTCCAGCAACCAGCCCACACTTGGTAACAATTTTTGTTTTAGTTTATTTTGCTGTAGCCAAAATCCTTGACAAGAAAAATTTAGATGAGGAAGGTTTATCAGGGGCTTGTGATTTTAGACGTCTTAGTCCATAGATGGTGACAATATTGCTCTGGAACCAAGGTGAGGCCAAATGCCACGGTGGAAGGAAATGGTGCAGGAGTGCTGCTCTGCTCGTGGAAGCCCAGAGACAGACATGGGAAAGGGGCAAGGGGTATCAGGGAAAATGAGGCTTCTGGGACACATACCCAGTGACCTATATCTTCCATCCACACTCCACCTGCCTACAGTAACAAGCCAGACAGGCCATTCCAACTAGTTGGACTGATTAGTTTTCAGCTCTTATAATAATTTTACCTGTGAACCTTCCTACATTAATAGGAGCTATTGGGGATACCTCATATACAAAGCAGAAAAGTCCCCCTGGATAAAATCTGGAAAGGGTCTCTGCAGAACTGAAGTTTAAAGCACCTTTGGGGAAGTCAAGAGAGGAGGGCTAAGGTGAAAACTAGCTGAAAAACCTATGTGTTGCAGCAGATAACTAAGGTTATTTCACAAGGTTCAGCAGGGTTATTAGAGTGTTTCATGCATAGGCAAAGTAGGTGTAGTTTCAGATTACCTGTACAGTGTAGTTATTGGGTGAAGGGTGTCCCCAAAAAAGGGACATGAGTTTGGGTAAAGGTCAAAGAACTTCATGCAAAAGCCTTGGCAAAGACTGTAAGAAATCAATGCTTTTAGTATCAAAAGGAACAAATTCCTTAGTATTGATGGACAAATCTGAGCAGGACATCACAGCATTCAAAGCAATTATAGGCTTAAATGACTATCTAATTAGTCAAAATCTCATACATTTTCTTTTGAGGGTACTAATTATTGTAATATTTTATACAATAAGTTACAACCATACTACATATTTATGTATATAAAATACACATCAAACCTCCATATCCATGGGTTCTGAATCTGTGGATACAATGGGCTATGCACAAAATATTTGAAACTTATTGTATTTGCATTGAACATGTAAGGATTTTTTCTTGTCATTATTCCATAAACAATACAGCACTAAAACTATTAATATAATATTTACACTGCATTTGGTATTACAAGTAATTCAGAGATGATTTAAAGTATACAGTTGAAAGTGCATAGGTTATATGCCATTTGCCATTTTTGACAAGTGATTTGAGCATTTTTAGATTTTTGTTTCCAGGTGTAATGTTTCTGTAACAAATGTCCTATGGATATTAAGGGACAACTTCATATATCCTATAAGTACAGAATTTAGATTGGTAAGTCTGTGTGTAAAAACATGGTCCCATTAGTTCATATGGTCAACTAAAAAAAATAATTTATTATTGGTAAAATATAGATATTTAAATCTAATCTACCAAAGAAGAAATAAACATGTTAGGTTTAATAGTAAGTCTTTTTATTCACTTGACTTTGAAACAAATTTCATAAAATGCATAGCGAAATTTTACTGTCTTAACAATTTATGTGCACACTTCAGTGTTACATTCAATTTGTTGTGCCACTATCCATCTGCAGTATTTTCATCTTGCAAAAGAGAAACCCTCCTTATTACACAATACACTCATTTCCTCCCTTTTTCTGACATTTTGGGAATTTTCCATTCTGTTATATTTCATGTTGAATTTGGTACTTTAGGTATGTCACATAAGTGGAATCATATAGTATTATCTCTTTGTCTGGTTTATTGTATTCAACATAATGTCCTCAAGGTAAACCTACGTTGTAGCATCTGTCAAAGTTTTCTTCCTTGTTTAGGCTGAATGTAGTTTTTATATGTGTATATATCATATTTTAGTTATCTATTGAGCCACTGATGAACAACTTGTTTTGTTTTCATCTTTTGGCTCTTGCAAATAATGCTTCAAAAATATGAATGAACAAGTATCTTTTTGAGAATCATCTTCTGGTTCTTCTGAGTATGCACTACAAGTAGAATTTCTAAATCAGTAATTCCATGTTTAAGTTTTTGAAGAGTAATCGTACTAATTTCCATAGCAGTTGTAAAATTTTTTATTATCTCTAACATTACAAAAAAGTGTCCAATTTCCTTCAATTCTCAATAGCACATTTTATTTTCTATATTTTTTTTTTGTATTTTGATAGTAGTCATCCCCACAGTATGAGGTGACTTTTCATTCAGGTTTTGACTTAAATATCTCTAGTAATTAGTGATGCTTGCTGAGCATCTTATCATCTATTGATTGACTATTTTCTTTATTATTATTATTATTATTATTTTTATTATTATTATTATTATTATTAGTAGTAGTAGTAGTAGTAGTAGTACCATACATTAAACCCAGGGGCACATTACCACTTATCCACCTCTCTAACCTTTTTAATTTTTGAGAGAGGGTCTCACTAAGTTTCTTGGCTAACCTCACACTTGTGATCCTCCTACCTCAGCATTCTGAGTCACTGAGATTACAGGTATGTGTTGCCACACTCAACTTATTTGTGTATTTTCTTTGGAGAAACATGTAATCAAGTCCTTTGCACGTTCTTAATTGGGGTCTGAATTTTTGTTTTCATTGCTGTGTTTTAGGATTGCTTCTTATATTCTGAATATCAACTTCTTTCCTGATACATGATTTATAAATATATCCCCCATTTAATGGATTACCTTTTCATTCTTTGATTGCATCCCTGATTCACAAAAAGTTTTAAGTTTAATATAGTCTAGTTTACAAATTTTTCTTTCTTTGTGTTTTTTATATTATGTGCAAGAAATCATTGACAAATTCAAAGTCATGAAGTTTCTTCATGTCTTTAAAAATGTGCATTGTGATAATTCTGTTTGCATTTTTTCATCTTCATGTCTATTTTTTTCCGTCTTCCTGCTGTATTTTTCACAGCAGTTGAGAGCAAACATCGCTAGATTCTTTCAATTTTCCTAAACTTCACAAGGACAATCACCTGATGTCTGCAAGATCTACACTTAAAAAAATGCAGAGAAATTCTCTTGAACATGTTTATTTTCTGTATCAGATTTGCTCTTCTGTCTTCATTTTGATTTAATTTTAATATATATGAATGGCAGTAACTCTGCTGTTCTGCTATAGACAATCAAAAGAGATATAAAGTTTTCTAGCAAGTAAAATACTTATGCAATGCTATTCAGGAAATATCTTTAATTCCAGGAAAATCTTTATCTATGTTATCCCTTGGAATAATATGATTTATTGACCCCTGATTGCCATTCCACTCTGAAATATCCACATTGTCTCTAAAGGTTCAGAGCTACAAGACATTCGCTATTTTATATTTTGTCATCCCCTTTGAAATTAGGGAGCCTATTCCCTGCTATTAGTTGTGGCTTGAAAAAAGAGCTATTGTTGATACCTGCATGGCTGTCCACTCAGCTTCCTGAACTAGGTGGTGGGTGTTTAGGGGATTGGAAAAAACACAGGCAGATACAAAAATAGTAAATAGGCAGGACTCAGTGGTTCAGCCTGCCTCTGGTGAAGGCAAACTGACCACAAGCCAGCTCAGAATATTTATTATATAGGTTTCAACATCAAAATTTTTAATTGTGAGAATTCTTCTTTAAGATAAACAAAGCCAAAGTTGAAGGGAAAATAACTCCATTACAGCCTATCTATCACCTTGCACCCATAACTGTACTTCCAGGCAGCTGGCCTTTGAACTCAGGGCTATGATCTAGGAAATTCTAGTACAGAATCCCCTTCAAGTAGGATGTCACCATCCATTGGGGAGTGTTTGACAGGCGTCTCTGCACTTGAGAAATTCCAAGGGGAGGTATCCCCTCTGTCTTTGGTCATTTCAAAGCAATGATTCATTCATGGATGCCAACAAGCTCTACTGACCTGAACATAGTCAGAATGCATTTCACCAGCAAACTTCCATCCAGCTCAGTGAATGGAATGGGACTGTCTTTTCCAAGAGACAGTCATTTTGTGGTTTCTTTTATACAATGATTTCTTCACACTGATAAAGGAAATCTTGCATCTTCACTTACTGAAGATAAGCCATACATTTTTAAGGTCTCAGAGTCATTTTAACAGTGTTTTATTGCCTGGTTCCTCAGAGAAAGTCAAATCTTAAACACAGGAGAGTCCTTCCACATGAACCAATTAATATTCCTCATCTATTTTACATGTCTGCTCCCTGTTGCTCCAGAACTATCCCAGTCTAGTTGTAAACAGGATCTCCATGCTTGTTCATGTTAGTCAGTTACTATGGTTGCTCCCATTGGCAATCCATCTCATACATAGCCTCTTCAGTCATGCCAACAGAAATTTGAAAACAAAACAAACAAACACACACACACACACACACACAAAAACATTTACCTTGTTGCCAGGAGGTGAAGTGAGGGTGAAATTTTGAGGAGGTAAGTATCCTGTTAAACAACATCTTTCTTAAGTTTCTCTGGAAAGGAATTGACACTCTTACACATTCAACTAGAAAAGCCAGTGATAAAATCTTTGTATTAGAATAGTATATGATAACTGATATTTACCATCTCTTTTTGTCCCACATTTACCATTTAACCGGTAGGTAAATTTAGGTCATATTATAGATGATCTCGTGACCTCAGCTTCTAGATACTAAATGTGGAAATCCAAATAAAATATATTTAAAGGAAGAAATAAAACGATACACATATGTGATATTGTTCTAGTTCACTTTTTTGTTGCTGTGACCAAAAGATCTGACAAGAACAAGGTGGAGAAGGAGTCTGTTTGTATCAGATTTGTTCTTCTGTCTTCATTTTGATTTAATTTTAATATCAAAATATGGTCTGAGTCCATAGGTGGCCAACTCCATTGTTCTAGGCCCAAGAGGAGTCATCAAGACAGAAGGGCATGGTGGAGGGAAGCAGAAGGAGCTCTTGCTCCCCAAGGATAAAATATGAACCCCAAAGTCACACCCAGTGGTCTACCTTCCATCCACCCTCTACCTGCCTACAGTTGAGTTGTCACCCACTTAATCCTATCAATGGATTAATCCACTAATTACTTTGTAGTTTTTCTAACCTGATTATTTCACCTCTAAAATTTCTTATAATTTTTTTTAACACATACACGTTTGGGGTAGACCCCATATCTAAACCATAACACACAGAGAGAAAGAGAGAGATGTGTACAGAGACAGAGAGAAAGACAGAAACAAAATTGAGAGTTCATCTTAGAATACTAAGTTGAAATATAAATATTTGAATTTTAATAAATGACCAACTAACCCTAACCTACAACATGCCCCCACTAGTATGCATAAGATTCAGAAGAAAATAAAAGCTTATGCATAAGAAATGAATTTGCCTACTGAGAACAATTATGAGGATATGATAATTAACTTTAAAAAGTAGAATACAGTTGTAAGAGAAATCAGATTTGAGGAGTGAAACCATAAATAAGAGAATAAAATTTAATTGGTAAAATGTATAGAAAGTGCTTCTATACAAAATAATTATTAAAAATGAATAAACTAAAATTTCTCTGGAATTTTTTTTATTCTCATTACCATTGATATCTTCAAGGAGAGGTTGGTTTGGCATTTGTAGAATATTTTTTGATCAAATATATGTACTTCATGAGGGGCTGGACAATATAACAGCCAATTTTCTTTTGATTATCATACCATCATATACTACCTAGCTCCATTATTAGTTATTGGTTAGTATATTTAAGGAAATCTGATTTACAGAGAATGCATATTATTGTCACATTTGTCAAAATATAAATCATGTAGTTTCTCCATACTGGTTTCCTAAATCCCTGTATTTCCACTTTGAATTATATATTTGTAATAGGAACACCAATTGTTATTCATTCACAAAGGCATTTTCTTTCATCACATTTCAAACTTTTTTCAACATTATATTATGCAGGAAGATATGAGAATATTCTTTTCATTAATCCCTATTTCTAAAGGCAAGAACAAGGTTCCCAGATCTGTTTGGATCCAGCTGGGTCACCTCCAAAGTACCATCAAACCATTGATTCCAGAGGCTTCTATTCACAAGAAAGAAACACTGAAGCCATCATGCAGCTGTATCCTAGGAGGTTGTCATGGTAATGCATGAGCATGACCCTACAAATGCAGATTCAAGTTTGGCCACATCCAGTACAGTCAACAAAAAGATAACATCCAATAGCCAGCTGTCAGTACGTAAGATTAGCAACGTGTGCATCTAGAAGGTACATCAAAAGAGAGAAACATACATACCATGTGCAAAATTGGAATTTGCATATGGACAAATTCAAGTGCCACCACTGGTTTCAGTAGATGATGGAAGAGGGGTTCTTTTCTTTTCTTTTCTTTTTTTGCTTCTTTGCTTGATTTTTTGTTTTCAATTATTTTAGTGTAGTGTTTTACTAAAGTAAAACATATATATATATATATATATATATATATATATATATATATATATATATATATATATAGTGTGACCTCAGATGACTTTACATCGCTGTAAGCTTAGGAGATTTTATTTAACTTTTTCCATATGACACCAATTTTTTGAGGAACAATACATCACCAGTTTTAAGATGTGTAACACTGGGGACAGAAATAGGAGGAGAAAACTGTTTTATACTTTCCTAAGGAAAGAAATTAAATGGCATGGCAATGCAAAATCCCTACCAGATCTGCAGTCTGCAGGCATGATATTTCTATTTCTCCAAATTACCTGGCATGAATGGTCAAAAAGAAAAAAAAAAAAAAAAGTGACAGTGTCAAATTGTCAAATGGGAATGAGAGCTGAAAAAAACAAATGAGGTAATATCTTGTTTTATTCTTTACTTCAAAACTAGAGTGAGGAAATGAATAATTCAGCCTCCAAAATCCTAAATCTTGAGAGGAGATGTTAAAGCTATGAAATCTTCCCAGTGACACTTGTTTACTAAATTTGTCTCATGGTAGACTACTGAAGGAATTTCAAATACAGTTTTGATCAAAACAAAAAGAATTTTTGATGTTGATTTATTAAAATGTATAAGGAGTTTGTCACACAGAAAAACTTCTTGGTCTAATAGTTCATATTGAAAAATAACTTACATATGGTCCTTAATTGTTCTCATGCTAGATATTAAAAAGATTGTATGATTTTGCTCCTAACTTCTTTGACTCAAAAAGTAACAAAATTTCATCTATTTGTAGTGAAATTCAATATTTTTAAATTTTTTTTATGATTTCAAACTCAGAAGATTCAAAAGAATCACATATACAGAGTTCACATGTACTCTTCACCTGCTAATAAATTTTAAAGATTTTACAAAACTGCTTTACATTCATTCTATCGTCTATTTTCTTTCTTTCTTTCTATCTATCTATCTATCTATCTATCTATCTATCTATCTATCATCTATCTACTTAACCATAGATCATTCTCAAAAACAGAAAATGTAACGATATTGTCATTTAATCTATAGACGCTGTTCAAATTTTGCCACATGTATCCATAATGTCATTTCTCACAAGTTTTCCCTTGGGTTCAAGATCTAACCTGGGTTCAGCCATTATATTTACATTTCAAGTCTCCTTAACCTCTTTTTTTTCCTAAGAATTTTATTTTCATGTCATCAATTTTAAACAAAATCTAATAATTTTGTGTAATTTTTCAGAAATGAATCACAGCTAAAAAAAACTCTCAACTGAGTAATGTATCTCCTTAGTCTTTTAAATCTGGAATTGAGGCTGGAATGTAACTCAGTGGTAGATCATAGCCTACTATGCACAAAGCCCCATGTCAGATTCCCACTACCAGAAAAAAAAAAATCTGGAACCTTTGTTTGTCTTACTTTGCCTTGATAATTTTGAAGCACGTTGTCCAGTTACTTTGTGGAAGGTACATTTTGAGTTAGGCTGATATGTCCTAATGGTTAGGTATAAGCTATGCACTCTTTAGCGACACAAGAATTTCAGTGCATCCTACCAAGAGGCCTGTGATATCTATCCATTCTCTTCATGGTTATATTAGATTTAATTCATTACTCAGTTAAGATTGTGTCTGCAAATTTTCCTCATAATAGTGTTAATATTTTCCCTTTGTTATTAATACATCTTTTTATTCCATTTTAAATTGTTAGAATTTAACAACATAAAAATCTTTTTAATCTTAGGCTTTTCACTTAAAACATCAACTTAGATTTTCAGTCAGCCTAGGAATTATGTTATTTGAAGGAGAATATTTAATGCCTTTCTTTTTATTGCTACAGTTGATATGTGCATCTGAACGGTTCAGTTCCTTCCATCATTGTCCCTGATGTTCTTCAATCTACCTATCATTCCCATGATTTCAAAATACTAAAGTTAATTCTGATCATTCTTGAATGATCACGAATCTATCCACTTATTACTACTACAGATATTATTACAGAATTTCGCTGATGTGCTTGGAATTATTAGTGTGCACGCATGTGTGTATGTGTGTGAGTGTGCACATGTCCTTGTTTCTCTGCCTAATGATATGATTATTCTGAGAAAAGTGCTTGTGTAATTATTCCTACCTTTAGCTCAGTTCTTATCAGGTGTAAATGGCACTTGAGCCACCTCCCACATTGTGTACCTGTAGGGATAACTATTTCTGCTGTGAATGGTCACTCCTAGAACAAATCTCCAAAGTGTATGGTGCCTCCTAGTCTCACACTGCACTGCCACGACCCTGAAAGGTGTTTAGTAATGGATATGTGAAAAACTGGATACCTATGTTTCCATATCAGCACATACAGAGGTAATCTTGTCTATACAGCGTTACCCTCTCTTGTAACTAGTGATTCCAAGATTGCAAGATTTTATAATACCATTATTTTGCCCATTTCAACTACTTTAGTTTGTCCTTATTAATTAGGTTGAAAGTTTCCTTCACATAACAGAAATAAATTGTTCTGTACATGGAGGCAGATAGCTTCCTCCAGCTAGCACTTACTCTCTACAATCTCAAATCCCTAAGCCTATCTTGCCTTCAATCATCCTGTGAAGGTAAGAATATTTTTGTAAAGGGGATTAAGCATGAGAAATCATTTTCACTACATAAATGCTTTCCTTCATGGTTTTCTATTTTCACTATTTGCTAACTTTTTTTTAAGGTAAAGTCTGTGTACCTTCTATGTGAAGATTTTAAGGATAACATTTAAAGAGTTTTAAAAAGTACATATGCCCTTGAAACCTGCTTTCATATTAAGTTAACAAATGATTCCTTTACTTTGGGAAACTCCCTCTTATCAGTTCCCAGCTTATTTCCACCCATTTACCTATAGAAAATTACTTATCTCAGTGAGTGTGTGTGTGTGTGTGTGTGATGTACGAAATGTGATATATTTGTATATGTGTGTGATATGTATCATATATATTGATATATATATGAAATTGGATATATATATAATATATGTAGTATATATTATATGTATACACATATATATGCAATTATATGGAAGAATGAAGTAATGTCATTTTCTGATAAATGGATGAAACTAGAGACAATCATGTTAAGTGGAATACACCAGACCCAGAAGGAAAGGGTGCAATGTTTTCTCTCAGATGTGGAGGTTAGATCAAAATAAGGGGAAAAAAAGAGAAAAAGGGAAAAGAGGGAGGGGGAAGAATTTCATGGAAACAGAGGAGAGATCAATGGAGCAGAGAAAGGCAATTGAGGAGGAAGGACAGGAGAAGGGAGGAACTGTGGACATGAATCTGACCAGACTTTCCTATGTACGGAAATGAATATATCCCAGTGAATTTCACCTTTATATATCTCCATAATTCACTGATTCTAAAAAAGTTATAAATACACAGAAGAAAGATCAATAAAGTTGAGAAAAGGAAATTGGGTGAGGGAGAAAGAGAGGGAAAGGTGAGGTATTGAAGTACTAGGAACTAAATTGGAGCAAATTTTATTCCATATTTATATAATTATGTCAAAATGAGCCCCTCCTTATGTATAACTAAAATTAATAAAAATTTTAATAGACACATGCACACACACAAACATATACATGCACAAATAAAAGAACTTCTATGTAGTAAGAGAAAGCAAATTTCTTATAGAACACAATTTACTAATTCTGACTCATTGCGCAAATATATTGTCATAAGATATTGTCATTTACTTCTAGCAGATTTAGGGCTTCATTGCTTAAGTTTATGATCAAATTAATGTGTGGTAGTTTTCAGCATGCAAATCTTTTACTTCATTCACAAAATTTATTTCTAAATAGTTTAGTATTTTAATACTATAGTAAATAAAACTTTTCTTCATTTTCAGATTATTTATCACTGAACAGTATAGTTAATTTTTGCTTTTTGGTTTTATATCATGCACTATTATTCTAATTGTGTGTGTGTGTGTGTGTGTGTGTGTGTGTGTGTGTGTGTATTCCTTAGGATTTTCTACATACAAGATGATGTCATATGCTTGCAGAGATAGTTTTGTTTCTTTTTTTCCAATGTGTATGCTTTTTTATTTCTTTTTGTTGTCTAATTGCCCCATATAGAATCTTCAGTACAACATTAAGCGTAAGCAGTGGGAATAGAGATCCTTCTCTTTTCCTTATCTTAGGAGAAGAGTATTCAGTTGTTCTTCACCATCAATCATGATGATAAGCAGATTTATTGAAGATGCCCTTTGTCAGGTAAGAAAGTTCTCTCCTATTCTTCATTTGTTGAGTGCTTTCATCTTGAATAGAGATGTTGGATGTTGTCAGATGCTTTCTCTGTATTTATGAGATATTATGTAGTTTTAGTCATTTATTCTGGTAAGCTCATATATTATTTTAACTGGTGTGTGTGTGTGTGTGTGTGTGTTGACCTTGCATATGCTACCATGTGTTCTAAAACTGGACTATAGCCCCAGCCCCTTAACTGATATCTGATATTACCCTGTTTCTGAATTCCTGGGATAAACCTTGTTTGCTCATAGTGCATAGTTTCTTTCACATATTACTTGATTCAGTTTTAAATTTCACTTTTTTCAGAACTTTGAGTCTATAGTTTTCTCATGACAACTTTAAATGGTTTTGATATGAGGGTAATATTGACTTCATTAAGTGATTTGAGAAGTGATTCTTCTCTTTCTCTTCCTCCTCCTTCTCTTCCTCCATCTTTGTCACTTTTTCTTTTAATTTTTTTTATTTATTCTAATTTGTTATATATGACAGAAGAATGCAATTCAATTTATATTACACAATTAGAGCACAATTTCTCATGTCTCTGGTTGTACACAAAGTAGAGTCACATCCTTCATGTTTTTGTACATGTACTTAGGGTAATGGTATACATCTCATTCCACCATCTTTCCTATCCCCAAACCCCTTCCCTTCCTATCCCTCCCCTTTGCCCTATCTAAAGTTTGTCTATTCCTCTCATGGCCCCCCATCCCCATTATGAATCAGCATCTTTCTATCAGAGAACATTAGGCTTTGTTTTGGGGG
Organism: Ictidomys tridecemlineatus; assembly: GCF_052094955.1. NCBI lineage: Eukaryota > Metazoa > Chordata > Mammalia > Rodentia > Sciuridae > Ictidomys > Ictidomys tridecemlineatus. The sequence continues at coordinate 85,546,143 of NC_135483.1, forward strand.
GATTAGCTTACCTCACTTAGCATTATATTCTCCAGCCCCATCCATTTACCTGCAAATGCCATGATTTTATTCTCTTTTAATGCCAAGTAATAGTCCATTGTGTATATATACCACATTTTCTTTATCCATTCATCCTAGTGAAGTGTATCTAGGATGGATCTGCAATTTAGTTATTATGAATTGTGCTGGTATAAATACTGATGTTCTTTGCCACTTTTTTCCCCACTTCTTTTTTGAAAGAGTAGAATAAATATGGTAGACATCACTAGTGAGGTATCTAGACCTGGATTTTTCTTTGTGGGAAGACTTTTATTAAAAGCTCAATTTTTTTACTTACAGAATTTTTTAGATATTAAATTTATTTTTTTATTTAATTTTGGCAACTTTTATTTTTCTACCTAGAAACAAAATGTTTTATATCATTCTAGCTAAGTTATCCATCTCATTGACTCTGTTGGCACACAATTGCTTAAACTATTCCTTTTAAACCTTCTTAATTCTGTAAGATCATGCCCCCGTCTTTCATACATGATTTTTCTAATTTGAGTTATCTTCCACTTTCTTTTTGTTTTTATTCAACCTAGTGAAAAGATTGCCAATTTTATTGATCTTTCCAAATCACCAATTCCTATTTCTTTGTATTTTCTATGTGATCTATTTGCTGTCTACATGTTGTTGTTATTTTCTTCCTTATATCTTGTCTGTGATCAGTTTGCTTATATTTTTCTATTTTCTAAATATGAAAATTTAGATTATTGATTCAAAATTTTTCTTTTTTTAAAAAAAATAGGTGTTTGCAGCTATAAAATTTCATCTGAAGACAGTAACCGCTACTAGATTTTGTAAGTTTTTTCTATATTTTTGTTTTCGTTCATCACCAAGTATTTTCAAATTTTTTTTTGAATTTTCTCTTGGACTCACTGATTGCTAGAAGGCTGTTGTTTAATTTCCACATTTTTATAATATTCTTATTTTTTCCTGTTATTTCAAATTTAATTCCATTGTGATCAGAGAACACACTATATGTGCTTTCATTCATTTTGAACTCACCGAGGCTTACTTTATAGCCTACACTATGGTCTTTACCAGGGAATGTTTCAAGAGAACATGAGAAGAAACGTCTTTCTGATGTTTCGAGGTGAGATTTTCTGCAGGTAACAGTTCTACTTGATTTATAGTGTTTTTGAAGTGTTCTATTTTCTTGTTGATCTGCTTGGTTGTTTCATCCATTACTGAAAGGGAGGAGTAGTTCATCTTCATTTTTAAAAATATCGTTTTTTATGTAGGGTTCTGACATCACAGACATATTGTATTTTTTTCTGTAATTTAAAGCTGATCCATAATTTAAATGCCTTTTGAACTTTTGTTGTTTCTGATAAGGAATCCATGCAATTGTTTCTATTCAGACAATTTGGTGCTCTGTTTTTGAGATTTTTTTCACTTAATCTTTGGGTGTGAGTAGCTTAACTATGATGGTCCTATAATTATTTTCTTTATATGTTATCTTTTTTGTTGTTTGCTAAACTTCCTAGATTTGTTTATATTTTTTCATCCAAAATAAAACAAATTTTATTTTGGATGATGAAATTCACTGATTAAGGGCCAATTGTGTTTGTTACCAAATGCCTTTATGCCATTTGTACTTGTTACTGTGTTTATGACATTCAATGAAATAATATGTATATGTATATCCATGCATATGTGTAAAATGATTTGTTGTTCTGATGAAAACAAAATTAAAAACCTTGGCGAGGCTACATGGTTGAAAATTACTGAAAAATACATACTTACATGTTCGCAAAACAACTGTGAAAAAGCTGGGAAGAAAATTACCCAAACCTGGAAAAGTTCTACACTAAATTACTTTGCAAACAACTTTAAGGACAACAATACTACAATAAATCACTTGGCAAACAAGAAACCCAAATTGGAAACTTTGGTGTGATCTAACCAAATGACTGCAACAATTTCTGGTCAATTAACTTCTACCCTGAAATATTCCATACTTTTCACAGTGCCAAGGATGAGTCTAGATATAGTTTTCTTTAAAAAAAAAACAATTTTCTTCTAAATTAACCAGGTTATGGCAGGGGAAACAATATATAAATAGAATATGTATGCCAAAAATTAAGGATGTGCTCAAAAACTGCTGGAAACATTTTGAAAATGCAAATGGCTACCTTGAAGGAGCTCCCGCTGGCCAAACATGAGATGATGCATGTTTTGAAATGAGTGATATAGGAACAGATTTTAAACCATTCATAAACCCAGAATTCATGAGTTCATATTGAGAGTAAAAAATAAAGAGATAAAGAAGTAAGTTTTTTTTTTAAATAAATGGGAAAAAGAACTAATAAAAATGACATGGAAGGATTATTAACTTCTACCCTGCAATATTCCATACTTTACACAGTGCCAAGAATGAATCTAGATATTGTTTTCTAAAAAAAAAAAACACACTTTGGGTTTTTTTGGAATCAGTAAGGATTATAAAAAATAAACCAACCACTATAAAAATAATTTTCTTCGGTAGAATTATATTATCAATAATACTAAATACTTTTGAATAAGAATTAAATAGAAAACGGGATATTTACAGGTTCTCAAAGTCTTCTCTGAGAAAGAAGAAGACTTGCAATGAAACCTCTCCATGGAAAAACTTCACAGATTTATCCACCTTGAATACATAGAGCGAGTATCACCAATTTAGGGACAAAGTGATGTCAAATATTTCTTGATGTGATATAGTGAGGTTATAATTTCTGTACTGTTTCTGTGAAAGAGAATCACTTTTGTGATATTCCTGCCAAAAATTCATTAATTAATCTGATTATTATAAAGCATCAGTCAATGTCAAACTGAAGGGCTTTGGAATTGGCACCTCAGCTGGTCTCTACTCTTCAAAATGTCAATGAAAGACGAAGGACAAGATCTCTTCCAAACCAAGGAGACAAAGGATGAATGGCAACTACTGCAATTTCAGTGTACCTGGAATTGATTCTAGATCTGGAAAGTGCAGTAAAGAATGTTAGAGAGACCACTGGGAAATCTTAATATGTTCTATGTACTGGATAGTAATGTATCACCATTGTACTCCATAAACTTGATAATTTACATTGGAGTTGTATAAGAGAAACTCCCTTTTCTTTGGAAATACTGAAATATTTAGAGGTGGAGAGTCACACTGTATATAATTCACATGCTGATGATTTGGAATCAGTAACCATAGTAACACTAATTATAATAAAAATAGCTTTGCCTATAGAGGAAAAAAATGATAAAACCACCAAACTAAATCAAGAATATTAAGAAAGTCATTGTGCCATTCTTGCTAATATTAGATTTTCTTTTAAACTAAAATCCAGAATTTAAAAATCAGTTTTCTTGTCACATAAATTAGGTATTTTTTGCCCTAGATTCCTTCATTAGCTGTCTATTTCCATCAGAGTAAATTCAAAATTTTAAATTGTCCAAACTACCACTCTGGCTTTGTTCAGAGCCAATCTCATTTTTTTTCTTTTTTATTTTTTTATTTGTTTTAATTAGTTATACATGACAGTAGAATGCACTTATATACTTTGATGTATCATACATAGATGGGATATAATTTCTCATTTTTCTGAGTATATATACTGTAGAATCACATTGGTCATACAGTCACATATATACATACAGTAATAATGTCTGTCTCGTTCTACTGTTTTTCTTATCCCCACATCCCCTGCCTTCCCCTCCTTTCACTTCCCTCTACCCAATCTAAGGTAACATTTTATATATATATATATATATATATATATATATATATATATATATATATATATATATATATATATATATATCATTACAATTCTTAATACATATAAATACTACACTTTTTGTATTTCTGTTTGTATATAAAGTATGTTGACACCCAATTCAAGTCTTCATAAATTTATTGAAGGTTGAATCATATATCATGGTGGTAGAGACCACAATTTCATTATCCATTTGTCCATCAGTGGACACAGGTTGTTTCCATATCTTGTCTATTGTGAATTATGCTCCAACAAACACTGAAGTGCAGATGCCTTTCCCAGGTGGTGATCTCATTTCCTTTGAGTCTATGCCTAGCAGAGGGTTTGCTAGAGGCTCTATTAATTCCGTTAAAGCCTCCATACTACTCCCACAATGTCTGCATCAATCCACATGCCATTAGTGTGTAAGGATTACCCTTTCTCCACAGTCTTGCCAACATTTGTTATCTCTTGACTTTTTGATAACAGCCATCATAAAGGGTGTGAGGTGAAATCTCACAATGGTTCTCATTTGCATTTCCCTAATGATTAATGATGTTGAGCATCTTTTAATATACATAGTGGCCATTTTTATGTCTTCTCTGGAGAAATGCCTGTTCAGGTCCCTTCCCTTTTTAAAAATGCATTATTTACTTTCCTGCTATTGAGTTGTGTGAGTTCTTTATAACTTTTTTTTTTATTGGTTGTTCACAACATTACAAAGCTCTTGACATATCATACTTCAAACAATAGTTTCAAGTGAGTTATGAACTCCCATTTTTACCCCAAATACAGATTGCAGAATCACATAGGTTACACATTCACATTTTTACATAATGCCATACTAGTCACTGATGTATTCTGCTACATTTCCTATCCTCTACTATTCCCCTCCCCCCCATATTCCCTTTCTATCCCATCTACTGTAATTCATTTCTCTCCTTATTTTTCTTCCAATTCCCCTCACAACCTCTTTTATGAAGTTTTTTATAACAATGAGGGTCTCTTTCCATTTCCATGCAATTCCACTTTTCTCTCTCTTTCCCTCCCATCTCGTGCCTCTGTTTAATGTCAATCTTTTCTTCCTGCTCTTCCTCCCTACTCTATTCTTAGTTGCTCTCATTATATCAAAGAAGACATTTGGTATTTGTTTTTTAGGGATTGGCTAGCTTCACTGAGCATAATCTGCTCTAATGCCATCCATTTCCCTGCAAATTCCATGATTTTGTCATTTTTTAGTGCTGCGTAATACTCCATAGTGTATAAATGCCACATTTTTTTAATCCATTCATCCATTGAAGGGCATCTGGGTTGGTTCCACAGTCTAGCTATTGTGAATTGTGCTGCTATGGACATCAATGTGGCAGTATCCCTGTAGTACGCTCTTTTAAGGTCTTCAGGGAATAGACCAAGAAGGGCAATAACTGGGTCAAATGGTGGTTCCATTCCTAGCTTTCCCAGGAATCTCCATACTGCTTTCCAAATTGGCCGAAACAATTTGCAGTCCCACCAGAAATGTATAAGAGTACCCTTTTCTCCACATCCTCGCCAGCACTTGTTATTATTTGACTTCATAATGGATGCCAATCTTACTGGAGTGAGATGGTATCTTAGGGTAGTTTTGATTTGCATTTCTCTGACTGCTAGAGATGGTGAGCATTTTTTCATGTATCTGTTGATTGATTGTATGTCCTCTTCTGAGAAGTGTCTGTTCAGGTCCTTGGCCCATTTGTTGATTGGGTTATTTGTTGTCTTATTGTCTAATTTTTTGAGTTCTTTGTAAACTCTGGATATTAAGGCTCTATCTGAAGTGTGGGGGGTAAAAATTTGTTCCCATGATGTAGGCTCCCGATTTACTTCTCTTATTGTTTCTCTTGCTGTGAAAAAACTTTTTAGTTTAAGTAAGTCCCATTTGTTGATTCTTGCTATTAACTCTTGTGCTATGGGTGTCCTGTTAAGGAATTTGGAGCCTGATCCCACAATATGTAGATCGTAGCCAACTTTTTCTTCTATCATACGCAGAGTCTCTGATTTGATATCAAGGTCCTTGATCCATTTTGAGCTAATTTTTGTGCATGGTGAGAGGAGGGGATTCAGTTTCATTTTGTTGCATATGGATTTCCAGTTTTCCCAACACCATTTGTTGAAAATGCTATCCTTCCTCCATTGCATGCTTTTAGCCCATTTATCGAATATAAGATAGTTGTAACTTTGTGGATTAGTCTCTGTATCCTCTATTCTGTACCATTGGTCTACCCGCCTGTTTTGGTACCAGTACCATGCTGTTTTTGTTACTATTGCTCTGTAGTATAGTTTGAAATCTGGTATTGCTATACCACCTGATTCACACTTTCTGCTTAGAATTGCTTTTGCTATTCTGGGTCTTTTATTTTTCCATATGAATTTCATGATTACTTTATGTATTTCTACAAGCAATGCCATTGGAATTTTGATTGGCATTGCATTAAACCTATAGAGGACTTTTGGTAATATCGCCATTTTGATGATGTTAGTTCTGCCTATCCATGAACAGGGTATATCTTTCCATCTTCTAAGATCTTCTACTTCTCATTTTAGGGATCTGTAGTTTTCATTGTATAAATCTTTCACCTCTTTTGTTAGGTTGATTCCCAAGTATTTTATTTTTTTTGAGGATATTGTGAATGGAGTGGTTTTTCTTATTTCCATTTCAGAGGTTTTGTTGCTGATATACAGAAATGCCTTTGATTTGTGCGTGTTGATTTTATATCCTGCCACTTTGCTGAATTCATTTATTAGTTCTAGTAGTTTTTTTGTAGACCATTTTGGGTCTTCTAGGTATAGAATCATGTCATCTGCAAATAGTGATAATTTAAGTTCTTCCTTTCCAATTTTTATGCCTTTAATTTCTTTTGTTTGTCTAATTGCTCTGGCCAGTGTTTCGAGAACTATATTGAATAAAAGTGGTGATAGAGGGCATCCCTATCTTGTTCCTGATTTTAAGGGGAATGCCTTCAATTTTTCTCCATTCAGAATGATGCTAGCCTGGGGCTTAGCGTAAATAGCTTTTACAATATCAAGGTAAGTTCCTGTTATCCCTAGTTTTTCTAATGTTTTGAACATAAAGGGATGCTGTACCTTGTGGAATGCTTTTACTGCATCTATCGAGACGATCATATGGTTCTTATCTTTAAGTCTATTGATATGGTGAATTACATTTATTGATTTCCGTATATTGAACCATCCCTACATCCCAGGGATGAATCCTACTTGATCATGGTGCACAATTTTTTTGATGTGTCTTTGTATCCGATTCGCCAGAATTTTATTGAGGATTTTTGCATCTAGGTTCATCAGAGATATTGGTCTGTAGTTTTCTTTCTTTGATGCGTCTTTGTCTGGTTTCGGAATCAATGTGATGTTGGCCTCATAGAATGAATATGGAAGGACTCCCTCTTTTTCTATTTCCTGGAATAACTTGAAAAGTATTGGTATTAATTCTTCTTTAAAGGTTTTGTAAAACTCTGCTGTATACCCATCCGGTCCTGGGCTTTTCTTGGTTGGTAGTCTTTTGATTACTTCTTCAATTTCATCCATTGATATTGGTCTGTTCAAATCGTGTGTGTCCTTCTGACTCAGTCTGGGCAAATCATATGTCTTAAGAAATTTATTGATGTCTTCACTATCTTCTATTTTATTAAAATATAGGTTTTCAAAATAGTTTCTAATTGTCTTCTGTATTTCTGTGGTGTCTGTTGTGATATTGCCTTTTTCATCCCTTATGTTAGTAATTTGAGTTCTCTCTCTTCTTCTCTTCGTTAGCATGGTTAAAGGTTTGTCAATCTTGTTTATTTTTTCAAAGAACCAACTTTTAGTTTTGTTAATTTTTTTGATAGTTTCGTTTGTTTCAATTTCATTGATTTCTGCTCTGATTTTAATTATTTCTTGCTTTCTGCTGCATTTGCTATTGTTTTGCTCTTCCTTTTCTAGGGCTTTGAGATGAAGTGTGAGCTCATTTATTTGTTGGTTTTTCCTTTTTTTGAGGAATGACCTCCAGGCGATGAATTTCCCTCTTAAAACCACTTTCATTGTGTCCCATAGATTCCGATAGGTTGTGTCTGCATTTTCATTTTTCTCTAAGAATTTTTTGATTTCCTCCTTTATGTCTTCTGTAACCCTTTGATCATTCAGTAACATATTGTTCATTTTCCATGTGATATTGGATTTTCTCTTCCTTCTTTTATCATTAATTTCCAGTTTCAATCCATTATGATCAGATAAAATGCATGGTATAATCTCTACCCCTTTATATTTATTGAGGGTTGCCCTATGGCATAATATATGGTCTATTTTTGAGAAGGATCCATGTGCTGCTGAGAAAAAAGTATATCCATTCGATGATGGTTGGTATATTCTATATATGTCAGTTAAGTCTAGGTTATTGATTGTGGTATTGAGGTCTATAGTTTCTTTATTCAACTTTTGCTTGGAGGATCTGTCCAATGGTGAGAGAGGTGTGTTGAAGTCACCCATAATTATTGTGTTGTGGTCTATTTGATTCTTGAACTTGAGGAGAATTTGTTTTATAAACTTTGAAGCGCCATTATTTGGTGCATAAATATTGATAATTGTTATGTCTTGTTGTTTAATGGTTCCTTTTAACAGTATATAATGTCCTTCCTTATCCCTTTGGATTAACTTAGTCTTGAAGTGGATTTTATTCGATATGAGGATGGCCACCCCTGCTTGCTTGCGAGGAGCGTGTGTGTGGTATATTTTTCCCCAACCTTTCACCTTCAGCCTGTGTATGTCTTTTCCAGTCAGGTGAGTCTCCTGGAGACAGCATATTGTTGGATTTGTTTTTTTGATCCATGTTACCAGCCTATGTCGCTTTATTGGAGTGTTTAAACCATTAATGTTTAGAGTTACTATTGATATATGGTTTGTACTTACAGCCATATTTGATTATTTATCTCATTTTTTTATTTTTTTAATTGCGTTTGTTTCACCATGATTAGTTTTCCCCCCTCCGTCTGTCTTTACTGAGGTACTTCCCATTGTTGGCTTTGGTTATTGTTTTCCGTTTCTTCCTCGTGAAGTGTTTTGCTCAAGATGCTTTGCAACGCTGGTTTTCTGGCTGCAAATTCTTTTAGTTTTTGTTTATCGTGAAAGATTTTTATTTCGTTGTCGTATCTGAAGCTTAATTTTGCTGGGTACAGAATTCTTTGTTGGCATCCATTGTCTTTCAGTGTTTGAAATACGTTATTCCAGGATCTTCTCGCTTTCAGCGTCTGAGTTGAGAAGTCCGTTGTTAACCTTATTGGTTTACCCCTGAATGTAATCTTTCTCTTTTCTCTTGTAGCTTTTAATATTTTCTCTTTGTTCTGTATATTGGATATCTTCATAACAATGTGTCTTGGCATTGGTCTACTGTGATTTTGTATGTTCGGTGTCCTGTATGCATCTACAATTTGAGTAAGCAGGTAGAATTCAAGGAAGGGGGAATAAGAAAATTAAAAAGAGATGTAAAGACAGGAGAAAAGAAGGATAGGAAAAAATAGAAGATTAAAAGGGATTTAAAGAAAAATAATAATAGTAGAAATGAAAAATGAGATTTAAAAAATAGAATAAAATAAAATAAGATGGATTAAAAAACATTTAAAAAGACAGCAAAAAAAAATTATAAATGCAGTCCTAGAGTTCGATTAACTGCTCTTCCAGTGGGTGGAGCTATGCCCATCGGGCCAAGTTTCTCCTCTCAGTAGGTGGGAGTCAATCACTGTGCAGCGGTACTTCCTTCTGGATTGGGCGGGTCTCCATTCCTGCTGTTTGATGTGTGGGCGGGGCCTTTTGCAGAGCTGGTCAGGGGTCGTTTGCAGCACTGGGTTGGCAGGTGGAGGGTGGTCGTCTGCAGCTCCAAACCGCCAGAGGAGGTTCACAGAGTCGAGCCCTCGGGGCCGGGCAGGCAGCGCCTGCTCCCCCACTCACTGCAAGGGTGTAGGCAGCGGCCGCTTGGCGGTAGCCAGCGGCGGTTCACAGAGCTGGTCTGCGGGGGCCCAAGCAGCCAAGCAGGCTGCGCCGGCTCCCAAGTTCACTGCGCTGTGTGAGCAGCGGCTGGTTGAGGTTCACCAAGCCAGCCCGGGGGCGGGGGGGGACAGGCAGACAGCCAGCAACTGCTCCCAAGTTCGATGTTACGTGTGGGCGGTTCACAAAGCCGGGCTGAGGGGACCCAGGCAGGCCGCTCCTGCTCCTAAACTCCCTGCAGCGTGTGGGCGGCGGTCGGCTTGGGTTCACAGGGCCCACCCGCGGGGGTCCAGGCAGGCAGCAATGGTTCCCAAGAACAATGCAGCCTGTGGCCTGCACCGGCTGCGATTCACAAAGCCAGCTCGCGGGGACCCGGGCAGGTCGCTCCTGCTCCTAAACTCGCTGCCACGTGTGGGCAGCGGTCGGCTTGGGTTCACAGGGCCCACCCGCGGGGGTCCAGGCGGGCAGCAATGGTTCCCAAGAACAATGCAGCGTGTGGCCTGCGCTGGCTGGGATTCACAGAGCCAGCTCGCGGGACCCGGGCAGGTCGCTCCTGCTCCTAAACTCGCTGCCGCTTGTGGGCGGCGGTCGGCTTCGGTTCACAGGGCCCGCCCACGGGGGTCCAGGCGGTTAGTGTCCGCTCCTATGCTCACTGCAATGTGTAGGCAGCGGCCATTCGGCGGCCCCCTAGCGGGACTTTGCCCCTGCTCTGGGTTGCCGAGATTCAGTATTTTGTGACAATCTGACACCTCCTATTAAACTTACTAGTTCCAGGAAGGTCTCCTTTCAGAGGAAATTTGCTTGAAGTTTCCCAGCAGGACGCATGTGGGTGTATTAATGAGTCTCTCTGATCCCCTTACCACGGAGGCATTGTATGTGCTGCCTCTTCGCTGGCAGCCATGTTCTCCTCTCCCCAATCTCATTTTTATAAGGATTTTCTTTCATCTTCAAGAACACATCGAGAGATCATGACTTTAGGTGCTCTTCCTTCTATTTGCATATCTGGTTTTCTTCCTTCCTTTCCTACATCCATCCTTCCTTCCTTTCTCTCTCCCTCCTTCCCTCCCTCCTTTCTTCCTTCTTTCCCTTCTTCCTTCCCTCCTTCCTTCCTTCTTTCCCTCCTTCCTTCCTTCCCTCACTCCTTCTCTCCTTCATTCCGTCTTTCCTTCCCTCCCTTCCTTCCCTCCTCCCTCCCTTCCTCCCTCCCTTCCTCCCTCCCTCCCATCCTCCCTCCCTCCTTCCCTAGCTATCTATCATCTATCTACCTATCTTCTAGCTCTCCTTTTTCTTTATTTTATAAAGCTTCCACATTCATGATCAGCAGCTCCTTAGGGAAGTTTCAGAGAAAACTTTTCTTATTTCATCACTTCTTGTCCCCATCACAGTCCCTCAACTGCTTTTCTTCACAGCACTTTCTAAACTGACAGTTTTTCTATTTAATCATCTTCCTAAAGTTTGCTTGCTTATCAGTCATTTTTATTTCAACTTTCATGCTTCTGAAGGTCAAAAACCACAAATGACTTGTGCACTGCCCTACTCCCACTCCAGTGCCTTCAAAGCATGGAACCTCCTACAAAAAGGGGTGTGACTGGATACTGCATGCCAATCATGCATACAACACAGGGCAAGCTCCTTTCTATTCCACCTGGTTAACAGCTCAGGGCTTTCTCTCCCTCTTCTTATTCTAATGGTCCCCAGAAAACTATTTATGGAGTTTCCTGCTCTGCATTATAGGTAAACTTTAGAAATCCAGGTCTAAGGCAGGGTACCTTCAATTTTTGAGTTCTTCATACGGCAAAGTGATTTTCCAGCCTCTGGGATTTGAAGCTGATGCATCCTGATGTAGTCCATTCCACCTGAGTGCCTTTCAGAGTTAGTAAACCTTTTCTCTTGATTCTCTTCCACCTGTCATTGTAGCAGCTGTAGTTCTGGGTCCCCTCAGAACTAATTTAGCTCTTCTTCTACATGACAGTGTCTTCTCACTGTTGATAGTTAGCTCTTCTGTAACTGAGGTTTTCTCTTATCTGAGCTTTTCTTCATTACTCTTTTCTCCTTTGGTCTCATGGAAAATACTTCCCCCTCCTTTCCAGAAAATGAATCCATTTTCTTTTGTGCTGGAGTATTTTCTCTATGTCAAAGGGGGATGACAGGTTTTTCTGTAGCCCTTCTCCCAAGCAAAAATGAAAAGGATATGATACCTAACCCTGCCTTTGTTAATCAGTTAAATGGGTCTTTTCCAAGAGAGCAAAGACTATATTCCCTTTATGAGCTCTTCAAAGATTTTCTTCAGCAAGGTACTTGCAAAGCATTCTTTCTTTTATTATGATTGAGTGGACATAAAGGAAATGACTGACTGCAGCCACATGAGGGGTGCTCAGATTTTGAACGTTTACTTTATGTCACTTACAAGTTCCATGCCATTTCTTCCTATCAAACTTCCATTTGGTTAGAATTATCCCCATTTTCCAGATCAGGAAATGAAGGTGTTAAAATAATTTACCCAAAGGCATGTAATAAATAAATGACAGTGTATGGATTTTCACCTTTATTTTTACATCATGGTGACTCTTTAATTTTTTGATTAATATATAATAAATGCACATATTTATTGGATACAGTGTATATTTCAACACATGCATATAATTCAAACCAAGAAACTGATCAAATCAGGGCCATTAACATTCCCATGTCCTTCTCATTTCTTTATATTCAGAGAATATAGATTTACATACACAATAGAATATTATTCAGCCATTAAAAGAATTAAATTCTGTCATTTGCAACAAAATGGATGAAACTGGAAGAAATATGTTAAATGAAATAAGTCAGACACAGAAAGACAAATACTTCCTATTCTCTCTTATATATGAAATCTAAAACTGTTGGTCAGGATGTAGAAGAGGGATTACCAGAGTTTAGGAAGGGTAAGGGGAATTGTGAATAGAAGGATATTGGATAACAGATATCAAACTAATTTTAACTAAATCAAAAGTGAAATTTAAAGAAAAAATATTATGAAAAAATTACTCAGATGCTGATACTGAGGTTGCAAAATAGAATGGACATAAAACAAACCACTAAACAGATAACCAAATATAATTAAGAGGAAAGAGATCTGGAGGCAACATTGGGTCACAAGTGAAATATTAGCATCTACTTGTGTTGTGGTTGGCACATGGGTGATGTTTTCAAGTAGTATTAGAGTAATGAAGGTGAATGAAATTTTAGGAAGTAACAAAACATCAAAATAGAATAATTAGCATCTAATCCTCTCAATTAGTTAGATTCTTTGTATAGTAGTGTATAATATTGATCATCAGTCTTTAAAAGATGGACATCACTACCCTAAGAGCATGTATGAAGAAGACACTAATGGCGTGAATATACATTGTATGCAAGCAAAGATATGAAAAATCATGCTCTTTATGTGTAATATGAATTGCAATGCATTCTGCTGTCATATATAACAAATTAGAATACATTTTTTTCAAAAAAAATATTCTAGTATACTTGGACAGAGTCCAAGAAATACAACAGAAATAATGAAATTCACAAAAATACGCTAAAATTATTTGCTAAATGAATACACAAATTAATGAATAAAATTGGTCCTTTATACTGGAACAAAAATACAAAAGGGTGACCTAATTACAATCTTGAACAAAGTTGTTCTCTGCATCTGTGGAGACATTAGAGGAGACCTTAAAAAGGGATCTTGTATTAGAGTTTAAGAATAACATCCCTGTCCTCAAAATAACACAATATTGAGATAGTGGTGGGCAGATGTTCATAAATGATGTACAAAATGAACTTTTCTAAATAAATTGGACTTCTCAGATCAGAATGCCTTGACCTAGACTGCAATTCACACTGGGACCTGTTCTAACTCTACTCTTCTGGCCACAATTACAAAATCTGATTTGGAATTGCAAGACAAAAATAAATGCTTAAGACACATTTATCTCAGAAGTTTTTGAATTTTTCCATTCTAGTGATTCAGTAAAAATCTAGGTTCCACCCACCACCCCCATGGAATCAGGTTAATGCTTTCATTGATTACTTCCTAAAGTTAAAAAGAACTTGGTGTTAGTCTAAAAGGGAAAAGGAACATAATCAGAAGAAGATAAAAGGAACCCATACTGAAAATTGAACTTCTTTCCCTTGTTTCTTTTCTGCTAATCACATTCTGGAGCATGTCTGAAGTCTTTGGAACCACCTAATTCAAGAATACCTTGATATCATCCACCCATTGTCTTAAAAAAAGAATCCCTATTCTTTTAAATATGTCCATAGATGTCCCACTAGGTATATTCCTAAAATTAACAACTGTTGCCTGAAGAAACAGCATATTCATAACAATAATAGTAACAAGTGACTTCTGAATTAGTCAAGGTCCTCTGAAAAGAGGGAATGAAAGTGGGAGAGGCTGGAAAAACTAACAGACCACAAAGCATTTGTGATCCCAGGTGAAGGAGAAAAAGGAGGAAGGAAGCTTGGGGGAAACATATCAGATTTAAGGAAAACTCAGCAAGACTGTGCAAGAGCCCCGGGGGCCAAAGCTCCTGATAGAAGGAGGCTGCCCATCACCAGGTCTACCTGAAAGCCCTGTCTTGGAGTCCCTGCCACACTGAGTCAATGGCACTAACAGAGCTGTGGATTTCAGAACGTCCAGCTGACACCCTGACTTAATTTTACTCTCTTCACCCTGAGCCACATTCCCACTTCCACCAAGGCAACAGTCTCTTTTGACCCAAGTCTGTGCCACTCACTATGCTCAGTGCTCTGGATGAGTCGGTCTGCAGAGGACTTGCTCATTTTCCACAGTGACAAAGTGGCAAAGAACACACTTCAGTTCTATCTCTCTGACTCTCTGCTCAAAATCCCTACTCCCTGCCTCCCACTGGAGTGTTCTACCTCGTTCCACAGCACACCTTCCTGATTACCCTTTTAAAATATCCTAAGTGAATAATCTAGGCTATAATTTGGAGCTATTTCTGCTTGCTTTTTATTATAATGGAGAGGGAAGGAACAGTTCAAGCTAACCTTTCAAATTTTTAGAAGGGTACTTTGGTCATTCGTTCTTTTTGATGAACAACATACATTCTCATAAAAGGTTTACACGAAACTTGTGATCCAGTGCTACAATTATCACTATGTACCCGTAGCTTCACAGGGAGTGACACCACCCAGTACCTGTTAGATTCTGGTGCTGACTCATCACCATACATTGCTCCTATTTCTGGACATCTGGAGCACAACCTATGTCTACCTCCTGTGGGTGTACCTCCCCCTCCCCCCATAATCCTGCAGTGTATTTTAGTGTCATCTTTTCCAATAATACTTCAGTTTCTCATTGTATATTTTTTAATGATTGCAGCTGCTTTTATTACTTGAATATCAGCTTGATCTCATTTAGAGGTTTTACAAATATGCTTCCTCTGAGCATGTCAGCTGCAAACATTAGGTCCAAAACCCAAGTGTGCAAACAAAAGCTTCACCTGTCACGTATATTTCCTAACTGTCTCCGATTCCTTTCTGGACATTATTTTATCAGCTGCTTAATCAACAGTAAGTAGATTTTTTTTAATTTTGAAAATTATTTTAATTAAGGTACAGTTTACATACAATGAATCAGCTATTTTAAAGTACAGCTCTGTGATCTGTCTCTGCCAATAAGGTATGTGACACACAACTATCAAGATAGAGAGTAGTTTCTCCCACACACACCAATTCCCCTGTGTACTCTTAACACACCTCCCTCTAGCTTCTTTTTAAAACTTATATTTCTCTATCTTTGTAGTTTGGGCCCATCTGAGATACTATACAAATAGAATAATAAGTTTTGTGACCTTTGTGTCTGTACTCTTTCATGTTAATGAGATTTATCTCAAATGATAGCTAGTGATAGGAAAGAAGAAAATTATATTTGTTCCATAAAGACTTAAATAAACATACTTTATATGGCATACAATTCTCATGACTTGTTAAATTTCTACTGTATGTTGTACCATATACTTGCTATTTTGCATATATCATCTCCTTTTGTCATTATTACATATAACGAATTTATGTATTATGCCCACTTTGCAGATGATAAAATTGAGGATCAGTGAGCTTGTCTGGTATCATTACTAGTGCACAATTCAAATTCAAGACTGCCCAAATTCAGAGTCCATGGGTTTTCCCTTACCTATTGACTCACAGTTTAGAATATAATCCAAAATACCTTTCTTAATACTATTGTTCATGGGCTTTCATTTTTAAAGTCAAACAGCTATCTTCAATCTGCACTATTGAATTAGAAAATGTTTTCTATTGTAGATATTATAAAACTGAAATGCTAAATGTTTTAACATTTTTTTCTGTTCTATACTACTTTGTTTCTTTATACTTTATGGCCTAATTTTTTATATTCAGTCTACATATAATCTTGCCATGATCAAAAGATCTGTTATTTGTTTACAATATGAAGCACAAATTGTCCCAGTCATTTTCACTTGTTTTCTATCTATATAAGTATTTCAGCATACAAACAATGAACAAATATTAGGATATTGCTTGCATATGTAAAGGTCTAATGTTTGCATTTTAACAACATATTAGTTTTAATTGTGAAGTACCATGTTTAAATCACACTGTAAAAAATAGCTGATAGGTATATATCTCATCCAGAAGGCATTTTACAAACAATTTATATAAAATAAGCATTGATGATAAAATTCAACATGATTTTGCATAACGAAACAGTCTTAGGGACTAGGGGATAGCTCAGTGGAAGGACACATGCTTTGAATGCCTTGGAATCAATTCCAGCAAAGGAATAAAAGGTGGAAGGAAGGAAGGAAAAGCCTTAAATTCAGAAAATAGGAAACCTTCACATCTACACAGTAATGGGCCTTATGAATTTATATAGATGCTCCAATTTTTCCACTCCACTTCATAATATTTCATGCAGCAATAGCTTGAACAAACTACATCTATAATCCTCATTTATGTTATAGCTTGGACATTGAAGTTAGGCACCATTAATTTAAACCTAAGCCTAGCCTTTATTTTGTGAATTTATAGTCCGATAGCATACTTTATATTTCTGAATCCAACTTTCTGTTTCAATTTTTTTCATTTTTATAACTCAAAAATAATAGTAATAAAACCTCCCTACCATTAATAATTTTGTAATCCAGCAATTTGAAAAAAGCTGAAGAATTAAAAATGTATATATTTTAGGCAGTTCTATGCTACCTGAATTTTCTTTAACTTGCAAGTGTTGGGGTATAAGTTATCAAAGAAGAGTTAAAAGCAAATTTTTCTAGTCTAGGATCACTTGTACCTCCTCATCCTCCAATTCCCATAATCCTAAGGTCCTCTGCAGTAACTGAATCAATCCTTCAAAACAGACTTTTCACACTTGTGGTTAAATGTGGCCTCTGTAATCCCCAGAACCTTTATACTCTATACCAACCCTTGAGCTCTGCTCTCTGCCCTTCCATGGCCACAGTTCTCTGTGCCTCCCTCCCCCATTTGACCTCAATCCTCATGCCACTACAATAGCTTTGCAGTCCTGCTCAAAGCAAAAGGTTGAATAGCTCTCACTGTATATGAACGTACCTCTGCGGGGCCCTCAGAGTCCCATCATTGCTATATAGTTAATTTTCTTGCACAGTATTCCTGTCATCAAGGATGTGGTGATGGGATGGACTGAGACATTAACCTCTCTAGGATCACAATCACTATTTCCCCCAATCAATGAGTTCTTATTGCTGAACCTACTTTGCCCAGCACAGATTTCTTAATCACTCAAAGCAAGTTCTCAGGTTGTGAAGCCTGACTTTCCACATGCAGGTTTCATTTCAGTGTGTGCTGTTCCTCCTCTGCTACCACAGCCACCCATCTTTACTTGACATCTGCGTGCATCTGAACCCTCATTAAGCACACAATTTGAGAGATTTTGCTTGTTTGTTTGTTTTCTGTTTTATGTCTCACCTCCAATCACATCTCCATTTATGTGACTTAACAGAATCAGGTGTTTGGCCAGGATCTGAGGCATAGTTATTTATCTCCCCAAAGTTGTGTACCTCAGACCCATACTAATGTAGATAACTTTGGCAAAAACAAGGGCTGATAATTGATGTGGATGTAAAATACCAGACATTATGGTGAATATACAGGGCATTCTTTCTTTGCTCCTAGGAGGCAAAGATGTTTTAAGTCATAAAGCATTTTGTTCTGATTTTTCTTATCACGTCGTTATGATTCAATTCAATTGTTGTTTACTGAGTGAATAAATAAATGTTTAAATAACATAATTAATAC
The DNA here is from genome assembly GCF_052094955.1 of Ictidomys tridecemlineatus. NCBI lineage: Eukaryota > Metazoa > Chordata > Mammalia > Rodentia > Sciuridae > Ictidomys > Ictidomys tridecemlineatus. Next base: position 85,564,232 of record NC_135483.1, read on the forward strand.
TTACTGGAAAGACAAATAAAATTATATCTACCTGAAAATCTCATATCTTACTTGCTTTGTGACTCATTTTCTAAGATACATAATGAAAACATCAATATAGGGGATACTTTTCTAGATTCCCTATCTATACTTTTCTAGATTCCCTGTTAGGTCAATGATATGAATATAGGTAAAAATCCAAAGATAATCTAAGTAATGACTTCCAAAGACTGATTAAAACTCAGAAAAAAATTTAAAAAAAATTTTGCAAATAATGATTGACATCATAATTAAAAAGGTAAAATTATCAGTTACATTAAAGCCACTATACAATATACTGATTTAAAAAAAAACTGTAAGTTTTATTTGACTGTAAAATGAATTTGGTTCTTCAGCATTCATCAAATGAAATATAATATTTGTTTTGAGGTAGCCTGTTTTTTTCATTTCACATTATTCAGAGGGGCAAGATGTGTCTCTGGCATATTTTCATTTTAAATGTCCAAATAACTTCATCTTATAAGAAATGTCATTTTCAAATTAGCAATTATAAAAGATGAAGGGATTTAATATTTCCAACTCAGAGATGTTTTAAATATGCTGTTTTTATGAAAACTTTGATATTATTATGTCAAGTTTCATAGACAATCATGGCCTCTTTACACAGGTTATCCCTACAATCACAGTAAAGCTCATCAGTCTTCTAGAGCAGGAGGGATGTATAAATATTATGAAAGCAAAACAGCATCCTCATATTCTTAGTAACCAAATCCAGCCAAATCTTGGATGACTTAGTTCTCAGGGTTTCTAATTTGTCTATAGTAGTATCTACAATTGATCCAATTTATTCTGCATCATGCCATGGTCAGGCAAATCTAAATGGTAAATAGCCCAAAATGATCACTAGTTTTGACATTGTAAAGAAAACTTAGAGGAGTCACCTTATTAGGTTCAGAGAGCACCTGTGTGTTTTACAATGGTTATTGGTTTGAGGTACTTCATTTCACCTCAGCCAAGTGTTGGCAGTTATTTAAATAAAGGCAAATATTCTTGGAGGTGTATTTCACATTGATTTATTCATGTCTTTAATCCTTCAAGAAATTGCATTGTTATGATAGCATTTTAGGTCTTTTTATGTTAAGTCACTATTTCTAGTTATGTTCAATTTCAAATACTCTGAGTAATTAGTCCAAGATGGTTTAGCATAATTCCTAGTAGCAATTAACTACTGAAAGATGGCAGTGAGCTGATATATAGGCTCTATTGAATAAGTATTTCCTATGTGAACAAACAGGAATATAAGATTATTTTACTAAAAAAAAAAACTTAAATAACCTCTTTCTACAACTCTTCACCTTGGAATGAATGATCAGTTAGATGCCAAGTCTCTTGTTTAATGGAAATCCAAATATGTGCCCATAATTCCTTTTAATATTTTCAAGATTTTGAATTAAAATAGATAGCTGTAAGAATTATCTTCCTCTTTCTCTTTCATCACACAGAACTTTTGCCCAAGAGCCATTCTCATGGAACAGCCCCCCATATTTAAGTAATATACACTTGCCTCTAAAGGAGAGCATTAAATCATACTGGTTTTGGTGTGGTCTACATAGCATCCAGTAACCAATATCCATGAGAATGAGGTAGGCTAGTAAAACTAAAGATTGCATATAACTAACTGCAAGCAGGGAGCCTGCTTTTAAACATTAAAAAAGCTGAGGAGACAGAGATAAGTCAATGAAAGAGTGTCTTTATATAAGTTACACTTGCAAAATAATAAACTGTTTTCTAATTTAAAATAATTATTGCAAGCCTTAAAGTAAGTTGGTTTATAACTATAAATTATTTTTTACTTCAAACTAAAAATATTACATTTATTATACATAAACATAAAAGTATATTTAAGCCATTTAAAAAGAATGCCAGGACATATCAAAAGGGTACTAAGAACACACCAAAAAAAATTATGTCTAACTTTATATCTATTTTGGTAGAAAAAACATCTAATAACTGTTTTAGAGTTATTGATTACCTTTACTTGAGATATTAAAATGAGAGTTTCTAAAATTATCAGTGATCCTCTCACAGAAATGGATATTTTTAACATTTTGTTACTTTTAAAATATTTTAACACATTTTAAATATTGTATCTTTTGACTAAGAACTAATCTCAGAAGCCAGGATGATTCTGCTTTTTTAAATACAAATTTTGCCAGGTGGAGTGGCACACACCTGTAATCCTAGCCACTGGGAGGCTGAGCCAGGAGGATGACAGGTTCAAAGTTATTCTCTCAGCAACTTAAGAGAGGCATTTAGCAACTTAGGGAGACACTGTTTCAAAATAAAATTTAAAAAAAATGCTTAAAAGGTCTGGGACTGCAGCTCAGTGGTAAAGCATCCCTGGATTCAATCCCTGGTACATTCTCAGACCAACCTTTATCAGACATTAGTTGGGTCATAAGATCTCCTCCTGCCAGAGGAGTCCTGCCCCAAACCCTGGAGAAAGGAAAACCACACAGAGAGGCCAAGCAGCATTTGAAAATACAGGCCTTGTGGGCTTCCCCACCCAGTCTCTGAGCAATCAACCCATGCAGTGAAGTCTCAAAAAAAAAAAAAAAGGCGGGGCTCAGAGAGCTATTCCAGGGGGAGAAAAAAGAGGGAAGCCCCATGCCCCCTCTGATACACCTCACTCTTTGCATCTCCTCCTCTGTATCTTTTATAATATCATTTTTGATAAACCACAAACATAAGTAAATGTCTTCCTGAGCTCTGTGAGCCACTCAAGCAACTTAATCAAACCCAAGAAGGGGTTGTGGGAATTCTGATGTATAGTCAGTTAGTTAGAGCACAAGTAAAATGACCTGGGGCTGGATACTGACATCTGAGTGGAAAGGGGGTCAGTCTTGGGGATGCGGCCTTCAACCTGTGGAATCTGAGGCTACCTCCAGGTATCTTCATGTTGGAACTGAATAGGATTAGAGGTCAGCTGGTATCCACTGCAGAATGGATTGCTTGTTAGTGTGTGGGGACAATTGTTTACACAACTGGCGGCAGTATTGGTTGTGGTGTGAGCAGACTACAAACAAAACAGGTATTTGTTTTCCTTGGTCTGCAGTTGTCAAAGAAGCTGGGTAGTGTGCGGCTCGGTTTTTGATCCGAGGTCTCAGGGTGAGCCCTCCCCCGATGCCAAAGGCTGTTTTATGCTGTACAGATGCATAAAATCATATCACACATGTTGGGAACTGACATCTTACAGAGACAATAGCACAGTAATTACTGATAGTCGTTAGCACTCCAAGCTACTGAAAATGACCCATAAGACCAGCTGCAATGAACTGGGAAACATGAGGAGGTCTGCTGATCAGAGAAGGCAACAATTTTCTCAAAGCACCAAATAATGATGAATAGTCAGATTGTCTAATTAAGGTCACACACAATAATCCAGACTCTAAGGTCCCCCCAACTCTAAAATTCTGTGAGATAACAACGGCAGCTAACGGTTTTCCCCACAATGATTCTGCCGGACATCTTGCCAGGATAATTAATTCTACCTCAGAGCCTTCTGTGAAATGACTTTAGCTACCTGTAAATAAGTAAATAAGCCCATTGGAAGTCAGGGTTTTTTTTTAAAAAAAAAAGTCCTTCTAATTTGCATGTCTTTGAAAGAAAATGAGAACAGTAGTTACAACGCTGATTCAGAGAATTATATAAAAATCCTAAAACCGTACTGTTTTCCCATCCCTTTGACCAATGTGAATTGGTATCTTCCTAAGAGCCCACAGCTGTGGAAAGGATTAAAATAAAGTTCACACTTTATTTGCTAAATGGTTCACTGGGGAATAGTGACTACATTAGAGCAGAGAGTTCTCATCTTACCCTGTAGACTATTCTTCCCAATTACTCTAGCACAGATTTGTATTAAGGTGTTTAATGAACAGAAGCTGCTATTTATAGCATTAGCTATAAAGGAGTACACAGACTGCATCTAGAATTACCCAGCAGCCTCAATCTCAGTGCCCTTTAAAGAACTCTGTCAATCAAGTTTCTCAGTTTCACCAGAATTCCTGCAATTGTGGTGAACAGACCATTTAAAACTTTTTTTTAAAATTTTTTTTGAATGTGTGGCTACACTTGCTTCCACAGCACTGGAATGACAATTGCACTGACCTACACAGTCATATTGTCCCAGTACAATTATTAATAGTGCCAGGTTTTCATTCAAACAATTGATTTATAAGTTATATGCTTCTCTTGCCTATAGATGATCCTCCCAAATAGTTAGGGAGAAAATTCTGCAAGATGGTGAACTTTGAAATGTTGAGAACCACCACTGTCCACTCCCTGCATATAGAGAAACAAGAAAATATTTCACCTGGGAATACTCTCAGATTGCACCCCTGTAATTGAGAGTTTACTACAAAGATAGAACAATACATAAAAGATCAGGATGCAACTCTGCAGCCATAGGCACATCTCATGGAGAGTTCAAATGCCTTTTAATATGCGATATAACTGGCACTCCAATTTTTCTTAATACTATTCCACCCCATTCTATTGTAATAAGCAGGCATCCCATGCTAGAATCCCCTCTAATGTTTTGCTATAAAGATGACCTAGTCTCTGGATTTTACTTCTGATATTAATGACTGAATCCTGAATCGCTTATTAAGTCCTTCCAGGCCATCACCCATCCATGGCATGGCCTCTCAGGGAGGCTCAGGTTTATGTGTGTGTCCCGCTTTCCCTCTGGTCAGCCTCTGACATCAGCCCCCCTCTCTCTCTACAGCCAGGAGGAGTCTGAGTCCAGAGCCTGAATTACCAGACTTGAGGACAGGAACTTGACCATATTTTCTGTGAGTGAAATGTTCAAAGAACTAAACATTATCTTAATTTGATCTGCCCCATAATCTTCGTCCATCCATGGAGATGAAGATATCATGACTAGCTTGCTCCCTTGGCATCTCTTTTCTGGGGATGGAAGCCTGAGCCTCAGGCAAGCTAGGTAAGCACTCTACCACTGTGCTACATCCCCACCTTCTTCTCTCTCCCTCTTAATTTCCTCTTCTAGCTCTTTCTTTTTCTTTAAATTTTATTGGCTCTTTTTTGTTATACATAACATTAGGATTCATTTTGACATAATATAAAAGCATGGACTACAATTTTCTCTCATTTGGTCCCCAGTGCTTCCCTTTTCTCTCCCTTCCTCCCTGCCCCTGTTCCCTTCCCCCAACTCTCCTGATCTTTCTATTCTAGATCTTCTACCCCTGTGCCTAAGCTGTATGAGGTGTAGAATTGTTCTATGGGATCCATGCCATTTTTGAGGGCCTCTCTGCTACCATGTGCCTGTAAGCTTGCAAGCAACTCTCTTTGAGAGTCTGGGTGACCTAGGCCACCTGAGGTATGTGGTAACATGCCCTTCCCCTCTACATTTCTAACACTATGGAGCTATCACTGTGTGGCAGGCATGAGAACTCCACGCTAAATATTTTACTGGCATCTTTTCTGTTGGTTTCATAGCAACCCCATGACATAGAGGGTCTTATTATTCTCATGGCAGGGAAACAACTGTTGCTGGGTTTGAAACTACTTGAGTTTGCTTTAATGTGGGGAAAATGAAAACCTCCATGTTTTGCAGATATTTAGAATAAAATCTCTGGTGAATGACAAAAGCTGACTTTTCCTTTTCTTCGTGTGTTTGTGTTCCAGAACTTCCCAAGAGAATAAATGCTAAGGGATTGTATTTGCACAATTCTACGCATCATGCTCAGATACCTTATGATGCTGCCTTCTCAGTTATTTATTTTAGTTTGCTATTTCTGGCAAATAATATACTAATTGATGCTAAAAGGAACCAAATAAAAGCTAGGTTTCTGAGATGGACACAATAAGCTCATGTCCACCAGGGATCTAGTGGCCTCTCTGTTCTGCTTGACTCATCAAATAATAGAGATATTTTCCAGAGGTACCTGGAACAAACTTTCCACTTTGCATATGATATATCTGTTTTGACCACAAAGCCATGAACATGCTGAGTTTGCATGAGTTAACAAAACCCATTACATAATCATGATTGTCTGAATTTAAAGGCAAGGAAACACATTTAGAAAGTTGACACATCAAATTTATTTCCACCTGGTAATTTCAAGTACTAATTATTAAAATCTCAAGTACATATTTCCATACCACAGCTAAGTTTGGACTACAAAAAGTCGCTGACATAAAATACAAGAGTAAGTACATACATCAAATCATTCTGAAAATAGTAAAGTATCAGAGTGTCATTTTGATGGTACAGAACACAATGAGTCGTTATCTGTAAATAAATTTTTTAGCCATTTAGTTTTCCATCCCTCTACATTAAACTTGTTATACTTATTCTAAGAGTCCTGAAATTCTATTTATTTCATTTACAAAGGAGGACATCAAAGCCTATAGATATGCATGATTGGCCAAATCATTTGCTATTTGATTACTATTATGACTAAGAATCATTTTACATTGACCTTTAACTTTTATTTATTTGATCACAAAGTACTTTGCATTCAACTGCAGAACAAAAGTGCATAATAAACAATTCAAAAGAACTCCCATTTTCTTAAGCCACCAACCTTCTCTTTTGCCATTATATCACCCCATTATTACTTAGTCATTTTTTAAATGTCTGTGAATTCTCTTCTTATAATAGTGGACTGACAGTTCAGTGATTTTCTAGCAGTTCTCAACAATGAAGCATCAGGACAATCAAGGATTATTTAAATTCATAGAGGTGCAATGTATAGTACAAAATTCAAGTTCTCCTTTATCACCCAGGTTAATCATATCTTAATCTTCATTCAAACAGACTCTAGATAGCAGAGCCCAAAATTTCCCATAGATGACTTTCTTTTTCAAGGGATGAGCTACTAAACAGAGCAAGTTAGAAAAATAGCAAGAAAACTGGGTAGTTGCTAAAATAAAGGCTGCTTTCAAGTTACATATTGCTAGTCAAATCAGGGCAATGTCAGTTTGGTAGGTGTTTACACTTTCAGGACCATGGTGGACACTGAGTAGAGATGAGCAAGTTGGCAGCACAGAAGACAGCCCTCTAAATATAAGCAAGACAGATTCAGATAAAGGAAACAATATAGAAAGGAGTATTAAAGCATTAAAATTAAAATAGTTTTACCAAGATAATAAGAACAAAGTGAAAGGCTTCTATTTTTAAAACTTTTGTTTTGGTTTCCTTTTAAAGAAAAATGATAAAGGCAGGGGATGTAGCTCAGTGGTGGAGAACTTGTTTAGCATGCATGAGGCCCTGGGTTCAGACCCCAGTATGGCAAAAAAAAAAAGAAAAAAGAAAAAAGAAAAAAAAAGGACACTAATAAAAATTGATAAGAAAGGAGGAAATTAGGTACATACTACTAAAGAGAAAAAAGCTACTAAACCAACCTATATGGTTTGGTCTTCAGAAAGGGCTCCCAAGACATTTCAAAATGGAAAAGAAGAAAATTCATTGAGCAAAGACAAACCATGTATTCACAGGAAATGGCAGAAAGTCTCACCAGGCAATGTGAACATGAGTCCAAGGTGAAAAAGAGCTTTGTTTTGTAGAACTTCAGATTCAGAACTGAAGCCACCTCTACATCTCTGCCTTCCCTGTTACTATCTGTGTTCATTTTGTGCAATGTAGTCTCTATTGCCACTTTGTTTTTAAAATATTTTAAAAAGATATATGCCACTAAAATAAATTGAATAACAGATCTCTCAACATAACTGTAATAAAATTTTACATCAGCTCTGGATGGAAGAGAATGAATCCGAAGCTCTCTTTCCTGGTCTCTGGGGATGCCCGAGGTCATGCCCTCCTCCCATTGCCCAACCCAATTCTCTGTTCTGTGTAAGCTGAAAGATTCCTTTGAAACTTCATTTCAGGTCAACTGCTGTTTCTTGCTTGCAAGCTTGCTAAAAACCAAACTCTCCTTCCCATTACCCCTTGACAATGTAGTGAGGGGCCCCAAAGCATCCTCTTTATCTCAGTGATTTCATACCTAGGCAGCATTGCCCTGGATTATAGGGTATGTGGATCAGCACTAGGAATCCCCCAAATAAAGTGGGACCAAATTGTCCATAATGGTCAAATTACTTTTAAACATATGGTAATCAGGGCTTTGATTTAAGCATCTGAAAGTAATATACACACTATTCATATATAATGTGCATGATACATTGTTTTTAATCATACACTATTTCCAAAAACTCCTATTTGCATTTGGGAGAAAACATCCTGTTTCTTTCAAATTTAAATCTAACTTTATATGCTTACATTTCTTGGGACCACTTAAACTTTTAGACTTTGTCTAATATCAGCCTAGATTTTAACACAAAATATGATTAAGTAAAGCAAATAAGAGGAGATTTATAAAGCATCTATTAAGTGAAAGGTTAGTCTAAATAGTTTATCTGTAAATGTGAAAACCTAATTATTATTTAGTAATTGGTGAGGCTTGTTAGGTCACAGTTTTAATGAATCTTTGGGAAAAACCATCCTCAGATGCAACACAGAAAAACATTCTCTGTAAACTGATGTCACTGATTAAGGATTCTCATGTGAAAAATAAAAAAAAAGTTTTACCTTATTTCTGTCCAAGAAGAGAACACCCCCAACCCCTTGAGTTGATTTGCAAAAATTTCTCTTATTTCTAAGTACAGCTCCTACAAATAAGGAGCAGAATCATAAAAGAAATAGGAAACTTGAGTTATTTTTTCTCTCTTTTAAGGTTTAGTGGATTTTTTAAGTGACAAATGACTATATAATGCATAAATAGCACAATGTAATAAGGTTTCTTTAAGAAGTCATAATCAACCAAGTGTTTGCACATGAACTTTACAGCTGACTACACTCTGCAGTTCATAGAAATTTGGATCTTTAGTTTTATTCAAATTTCCCATGGAATGTTTAAATGATGGATGTGTCTGGGACATTTCAAGGAGTCTTCCAAAGCTCCATCTGCCAGGCCATCTGGATTTGTATCCACAGAGAACTACTTGGTAAAGGATTATAGACTATGACTTAAAATAAAAGAAGAGAAAGGAAGGAAGGAAGGAAAAGAAAACAGCAAATTGTTACATGCACACAAATACAATTATTTTCATACAATATTTTATAAGAGGAAAAAGTTCCAAAACAGAAATGCATTTTCTGAGTTTTTCACCCATAATTCACAAGACTTACGATGAGTACTTGGCCTTTTTCTGTAAGATGTTTAAATGGCAGCTGTTATGGGTGCAGGATATAATTTGAGCAAAAGCTTTTGAGGACAATAGTTTGTTTTGCAAAGGTCAGGTTTCTTATATACTTGTGAATGTGTTCAAAAGGATTTCTAGCTAAATGTACCACATTTCATTGAGAATAAATTATATAAAAGCTTTCAAATTAAACCAAATCTATAGAGAATACTTTGTAGGAAAACCCAACACATTGTTCACATTGGATATTCTTTTTGAAAAGGTTGGTTGAAGTTGACAGAAAATTTATGAAATTTACTTATGTAGATACCAGATACTAGTTAAATCTTGTTTCATCACATATAACAGATGTGAAAATATTTGAAAAATAAATAGTATCTACTTCTATTAGAAAATGGGAAAAAAAAAGAAGTGTTAGGGTATTTTTATCCCAGGCCTTTCTTCACTCCTTTGTTGATGAGGAAACTCCAACACAAGTAGCTTTTGTTACCATTAGATAGCAAAGTCTAGAATAGATTGTGTAGGTATGGAGATACAACCCCCATTAAATAAAATTTATTACTTTGGAAAGTTTTGATGAATATACCTCCAGTTGTAGACCCACTACAACTATCAACATCCACACCACACTTGTCAACCTGCTATGGTGTGGATATCAGTTGGATATTTGAATATCCGAATAGTTCATGAGCGGGAAGCTTAGTCCCCCAGGGAGGGGGTAATATAAAGAAGTGATGGAACTTATAAGAGGTGAGGCCTACTGAGATGTGCTTAGATTGTCGGTAGCCTCACCTTCGGAAGGGATTAATTAAGTGTTCACAGGACACTTGTTAGTTTCCATTAGAAAGGGTTGTTATAGAAAGCAAGATTGTACCCCATCTGAACTCTGATTTTTCTCTCTTGCTATTCGGTCTTTGCCACATACATTGTCCCACCATGATGCCATTCACCATGAGGCTCTCCCAAGAGCTGAGCAGGAACAAGCACCATGCTCTTGGATGTCCAGAAATAGGGGCTAAATAAACCTCTTGTATTTATACAGAACCCAGTTTCAGGCACTTTTGTAGAACAGCAGAAAATAGCATACATGAAGTTTTCTTCTGTCCACTGCGGTCAATTCTCTCTATCTCAGCCTTTGGCTTCTTGTTTATGTGTCCTATAAATTTTCCATTCTTAAAAAATGTCATGTAAATGAAAACTTTCAATATATAATCATTTGGGTCTAGTTTCTTACAATTAGCATAATCCTTTTGAGATTAATGCATGTTGTTGCATATATCATAGTTGATTACTTTTTATTGCTGAATACTATTCTCCAAACTAGATGTTGCACAAATTATTTATCCATTCACAAGTTGATGGACATTTGGATCATTTCTACTTCTTTGTGATAATTTGTCATACACATTTTCATATGTCTTTGATTAATATCTAGTGAGTAGTTTTGCAATGTCATATGTAAATTAAGCATTCTAAAACATTGCCAGATTGCTTACAGCTATACCATTGTGTATTCCTTCAATTCATGAAAGTTACAGTCATTTCCACAAGCTCATCAGTACTTGATATTCTACGCGTGTAGATGTATATTCTTAATCAAATCCCAAGATCTTTTGTGTAAATTGATCACATTTTATTGTGAATTTTATGAACATGCAAAACACTAGAATTGCTGAAACAATTTTGAAAAACAAGAACAAATTCAAAGGACTTGAATTTCCTGATTTCAAAAGTTAATGAATTAATATTTTGTGGTTTGGGCAGAAGAAAAAAACACATAGATTAAAGTAACAGAATAGAAGGGGAGAAACAAAGCTACATATGAACACTCTGGAATGATTTTTGACAAAGATGCCAAGGAAAGTCAATGGGAAGGATAGTCTGTTCATTGTTATATTGCTACAAGATTTTTTAAAAATCCTTAGCTACTACATTTAGATTTAAGATCCATATTTCATTAACTAATATGTGGTTTAAGGTAAGGATTTAAAAATATCTACATCATGGACATCCATAAGAGTAGGATTCTAATTAAAATAAGTCATACTTCAAGTATGTATAATATGCCAAAACACATTCTACTGTCATGAATATCTAAAGAGAACAAATAAAAATAAAAAAAATGTGGAAAAAATTATTGAGAAAATGAAAAGACAGTGATAAACCAGAAGATTACATTTGTAAAGCATCCAGATAATAACAACTTGTCTTTGGAATGTATAAAGAAATCTTACGACTCAATAAGGCAAAAAAATCAATAGAAAATATTACCAAAGAGGAGCACAGAAACTCTTGGAGAAAGGCAGATTTCGTATAAACACATGAAAAGATGTGTGATATCACAGCCATTAGGAAATGCAGGTAAAACCACAGAGAGATACCTTTCTAGATTATATGAAAATATTTTACAATGAGGTAAAATAGTTAAAACATTTGGGGGAGAATTTGACTCAGTATATGGCTTTTATTCTGTCATAAATAAAATAGACAAAAATAATCTAGGAAAAAAGCTTTGTCCATTAACATATAACATAATCATCTTAAACACAACTGAGACACAAAAAAGACTAATCCAGATTTTAAATGGATGCTCTTATTTCTGTTTTCACTTTTTAAATTTAATAAGTTCCAAATTAGACTCTATATATTTCAAAATGATGAATTCTGGCTTGTTTCAAGTTCTATACTTAATTCTCATAGAGAAAAAAATATCGGTTCTTAATTTTTTAAATAAGTAAATAAAACTTATGTTGTAAAATTTATATAAAAAAAGTCAAAAGTAAATATATAATTAACTGGTTAACAGAAAACTTAAAATATTAGCAGTCCTAATTTGCATTTTTCAACAGTGAAGCTAAATATTTTTCTCATGGATGTAGCACTTATTGATGTATTCTTCTCTCCTCCAAAGTGTCATCTTTTTTTCTGTTAAAATTTTGGCAAATATTATTGCCAGTTTGTTCTTTTCCACAATTCTTTTTAACAGATTATTTCAAAGCAAAAGAGTCCTTATGTTCAGCATTATACACAGCAAATCTTCCTCCATAATTTTCAGCAGTCTGGAGCTTTGGCTACATGAAGTCAAAACATCTGATTGAAAAGTAAAAACTAAAAGCCGGCTTAAAGTTTTCTCTTAAAGACACTTGAATTGAGTGGAAAGCCAAACTGAGCACTCTTGGACTGTTTTAGTTTGCTTGAGGCTGACTTTACATCAAATTGACTTCTACTTTTTAATTCAACTTTTTGTTGCCAAATACATAGAGAATTTCATTCATTTATCTTGTAACAAGATATAGGAGTTTTAAAAAATATTTTGAAGATATGATGTTTGCAACCCAAAATAAAGTGTTTGCATGTGAGTGCTTAGACTGACAGAAAATGACATGGATTTCATGAATCTAGAGGATTCTGATTTCATCAAGGACATTAAATTACAAACTTTACTTTGGTTCTGCCACTTCAGCCAAGGTGGAGTAATAAGAGCTGAATTTATTCTCCTCTTTTTGGAAACACAAGTTGTTTGATTATATTCACATCAAATATACATAATAGGCAAATCCTCTACATAGTAGATGAATAGCTAGGGACACTGGGCAACTAGGAGTGCTAACAGTACAGGTTTTCTTTTTTTCTTTTCTAGTGGTAGAAATGGTTTGAAATTAAATAGTACTGATGGCCCTACAGCTCTCTAGATATATTAAGTGAACACTAAAACTACTAATTTTGCATGTGTCAAAATAATATCAATAAAATTGTCATAAAATACATGAAGAAAAATCTGATAAAAATGCAAAGAAGGCAAATTCAAAGTTTTTCCCAGGGATTTCAATATCATTCCATCAACAAATAATAAAACAACCATAAAATAACAAATAGAATTTATTAAAATTATCAATAAATTATATCTAACTAATATTTAATGTATATTTCACAAAACAATAACCACATGCACATTTTTTAAAATATATTTTTAGACATTGATGGACCTTTATTTTGTTCATTTATTTATATGTGGTGCTGAGAATTGAACCCAGTGCCTCACACATGGTAGGCAAGTGCTCTACCACTGAGCTCCAACCCCAACTCCCACATGCACAGTTTTTAAGAGCACTTGGAATAGTTTCCAAGACATTCCTGACCATAAACTAAATCTCAAAAATTTACTAGTATTCAAATGATATAAAGTATGTTCTAAGATCACAAAAGATTTAAAGTTCAAATCAATTTCACAAATATATCTGGATCATTCCAGAATATTTGAAAATTAAATGACATATTTCTTAAAAATTCAAGGGTCAAGGAAGAAATCAAAATAGAAACTAGAAATGAAAATGAAAATAAAAGCCTAATATATCAAAATATATGGGATGTGGCTATAGTAGTACTCACAGGAGTGTTTCCAACACTAAATATGTACAGAAGAAAAGAAGTCTCAAATAAGAAATTCAGTTGTCACTTAAAAAATAAAACTAAAAAAAGAAGAGCAAATCAAACTCAGAGAAAAAAAATACTAAAATAATCAGGAATGATTAATGTGGACACTAATAAAATTGAAACATAAAAAGGGGGAAGGGCAAAATCCCTGATGCTATGTGTTCCCTTGAGAGAATCAACACAATTGATGAATTTCTAGCCTGATTAAACAGGAAAAAAATGCAGAAAAAGTTGAGGAGGAGAGAAAACAAATAACAATGTTAGAAATGAGAGAAGTGCTATCAGCATAGCTTTATGCATATTCAAAGTGCAATTTGTCTATTTGAATCAAACTGACAAATTACTTGAAAAACAAACTAATAGACCTCACTTAAGAAGAATTAATAGCCCTATGTCTACCAAAGAAATTACAGTTTTAGTTAAAATTCTTCCCACTACAGAATCCTTTTGACATAAATGTCTGTGTTGAATTATACCAAGGATTTTAAAAGACCAATTTTATAAAGTTATTTAATACTAATTCTTCACAAAATCTTCCAGAAATTTGAAGAAAATAGTTAACAATTTATCCCCTAAGACCATGTCACCTCTACAAAAACAAAATAAAGGTATCTTAAGAAAGGCAAACTGTAAATGAAATTCCTTCAGGTATGCTAATGTAAAAAATTCTTAATAAATGTTTAATAAATTAAATCCAAACATATATTTTAAAAGGATTGAACATTTTGACCTGATGTTTTTATCCCAGAAATAAAAGATTAACTTAACTTTTGAATGTGTTTCAGCACATCAACAGAAGAAAAAAGACATAGATAGATAGACACACACACACACACACACACACACACACACACACACACATCTGATTGCATTAATAGAAAACATTTACTCAAAAGAAAATGTTTAAGAAAATTAAAATTATCTCAGTAATCTATAGTAAACTAAAATCTTCTTAGTTTATTAAAGTATAACTACAAAACAAATATAAAGCACAGTAGCATCATAAATAATATCAAAAGAGTAGATGCTTTCCTGATAAGATCTGCTCTCATCATCTGTTCACCAGCCAAGAGGTAATTGCTGCCATATTATCCCAGATAAAAGAGAGAAAAGGCCTGTGAGTTTCCAACCTATAGGTTGGAAATAAGTCAGACTAACTGTATTGATAGATGACATGAGAATCTATGAAGATGGTAAAATACAATCTACTAGAAAATTCAGAACTAATGGAAGAATCAAGCAAAGTTATAGGACATAAGCCCAGAACAGAAAAAAAACCTATTCTATAGCAGAAATTGCAATAAAATATATTACTATTTACCACAGTATCAAAATGTATGAAATCTATTGGAATTTTTTAGACAAATGTAGGAAAAATCTCTTTATATTAGAAATATTATGGTAGGAGCAATCAAAGAGCTACATAAATGAAGAGGTACAGTGTGCTCCTGTTGAAAACTCAATATTGCTTGGATTTTAAGATATTAATCTAAAGATATCATACTATCTCAATCAAAATCTTAAAGAAGCTTTTTCATAAAAAAAAATCAACAAAATGTTCCTAAAGTTCCCGTGGAAATGAAAAAAAACTGAAAATAAGCCAAATTTAGGTGGCATGGTGACACAGGCTGAAATTCCAACTGCTAGGGAAACAGAGACAGAAGTATTACAAGCTTGAGGCCAGCCTCAGCAACTTAGCAAGATTCTGTCTAAAAACAAAATTAAAGTAAGAAGGGCTAGGGATGTAGCTCAGTGGTACAGCCCTTTACTAACATGTTCAAGGCACTGGGTTCAATCACCTGTACTGCAAAACAATAGAAAGTAGTCAGGATTCAACTGAGTGACCTCAACATTTACTACAAAGCTTCTTATTTTAAAGGTAGTTCTAAAGACAGTATAATTTTGGTGTAGAAGTAAAGCATAGATAGATCAACAGAGCAGGATAGAATGTTAAGAAATAGACCCATGATACATGGTCCATTAATTTTGCATAAAGGAACAATGACAATTTAATGTAGAAAAGACAGCCTTTTCAATAAATGATGCTGGAATTATATAGTATATTAGTTTCTGGGGATGTCATAACAAAATGTGACATTTATAATAAAGCATGAGAGTGTCTTAAACACAGAAATTTTTCTCTTAATTCTGAAATTTAAATTTTTAACAGATCTCACTCAAACAAAAAATATTGTATTTCAAAATAGACTTTTAAAAGAAGAAAATGGCAATCCATTGAGGAAAATATTTGTAAACCATATATTAAACCAACTATTTGTATCTAAAATAGGTAGAGAATTCATACAACTCAAAAAGAAAAAGTCCAACAGCCCAATTTTAAAATGTGGAATGTTGAATTGAACAAACATGTTACGTAAGTTAGCATACAGATGGCAAATTATCACATCAAGATGTGAGCTTCACCATAGGTATTAGGGAAGTGCAAACTAAAACCATAGTGCAATGCTACCACACACCCAGTAAAAGGGTTGAAAATAAAGAGAAGGGGTGCACACACATTGGAAAACCTGTGAAGAAACTGGTCCCTGCCAGACACTGGAGGTGAGAACTTACCACGGTGCAAATGTGTGAGACATTTTCTCAAGTGCTGAATCTACAATATTTGCATCCCACTCCCAGGTTTTCACCTGAGAGAAATGAAAATATATGTGCACACATGAACATCTGTGTTAGCTTTATTAGTATTGGCCAAATTTTGGAAATAATTCACATGCCCATAAACTTTTGCAAAGATAAATAAATGTGGTATATCTTTAAACTGGGAAACTACTCACCAACTAAAAGGAATGCATTATTGTTCCATTTAACTATAACTCTCAAATATATTTGAATAAAAAAAATAACGGAAAGAAAAACAAGACAGCCATAGCTTGGGATTGCATTCGTAAAAACTTTTAGGGAATACAACCTAACCTCTAATGACAAAAAGTAGATCAATGCTTGTCTGAGGATGTTTGGGAGGGGAATAAAGAACAGCAGGGATGCAGTTACAGTTTTGGTATAATTTAACATATGCATTTTCTTGGTGTTTCCATTATCTTACCTTTTCTAGTGTTTAATTTAAATATAAATATAAATCAATTGTGGTTAGCAATCATGATAGGATGTCTGGGAGCTTCCAAGAAAGTTTTTCTCATAGATTAAATATGAACAACATATAAAGGACCAACAAGAATAAGAGCCCCTTTTTCGGACTCTAAATGTTGTCATGTGTTTTAATTAGCATTTTTGCTGCTGTGACCAAAATATCTGACAAGAACAATCAGGGGAGGAAAAGTTTATCTTGGGGAATCATGTTTCAGAGTCTCAGTCCATAGATGACCATCTCCATTCCTCAGGGCTTGAGGTGAGGCAGAACATGATGGCGGAGGTGTGTGGTGGAAGAAAGCAACTTAGGCAGTGACTACCAGGAAGCAGATAGAGAGGTCTGATGAAAAAGGACAAAATATTTAACCCAAAATCATGGCCTCAGGAACCCACCTCCTCCAGTCACACCCTATGGGGCTACAGTGATCAGAGAATTTATGCACTGATTGGCTAAGGCTCTCATAACCCAGTTATTTCACCTGTAAACCTTCTTGCATTGTCTCACACATGAATCTTTGGGGGACACTGCATATCTAAACCATAACATTATGTAAAAATGAAATTTATCTATTATAATCATAAGAGAGAGAATTGCTTCCATATTCTAAAGATGGCAGAGCTGAAACACAAAAATAACTAGATTTCAGGTGAAATTGCCAAATGGCTGCATCCACCAAACATAGAAGCTCCCTTCCTCCACACCCTTTATTATAAGAGAATATAATTGCCTTAGCACTTATGTAGCTGATGGGGAGTTTTTTTGACACATTAAATATTCTGTATAAAATGCAATTGTAAAATTTCCAATATAGTTTGAAAACTATCTCATCACAGGTATTCATGTTGACCTAAACTACAAATTATATTAGGCATCACCATAATTCTTTCTTGAGGGTGTCTCCGGCATACAGGGAAGCACCCAGTCCTTGGCTGACTGAGTGTGCAGAGTGGTTTGCCTAGACACATGTACAGTGTTTGTTCCTCACCCATCAAGAAAGAAAGGTGATACGGAACGACAAGTCCCATGATGACACATTCCTGAAGTTTTCATTATCCATTTTCCTTTTTTACTCTGACTCCTCTCCTGAGACACATGCAAAGCTGTATGACTTCTCCTTTTATAACCATGGTGATTTACTTCTGGAGGGTACAGGAATAGGGGTTGCCATGGACCCATGGTCTGCTCACAGAATTAAAACTCTCCGTTAACTCAACAAGCTGTTTTCTTGAAGAGTTATAGTGCAGAACATCTTCACTCTGGCTTCTCTCCTTGCTGGTGGTCTGTCTCTGTTGCCACCTATCAAAATTGACTTCACTTTTGCTGTGACCCAAGATGATTGTTGTGTGTGTGTATGTGTGTGTGTGTGTGTGTAAGTGCACGCACATGCATGTGCACACATTTTCATGCACATGTGTGTGCATGTGCTAATGCTGGGGATTGAACAGCAGAGGAACATGATATTTTTTTGCTATTATTTTCATTCCCTATTCATATATGTCTAGTCCACTAGTCTAAAAGGAAAATATTTCATGACCCAAACAGTGGATTGTAGAACTATTTGATATTTACTCAAAAAAAAAAGTAAATCATATTATGGGCAGGGGGGGAGGAATCAAAGCCCTCTAAACTAGTAGAAGCCAGTTGTATGAGAGATATGATGATTTTAGGTGGGCGGCAGGAGGCAAAATTTTATCATCAGAGCTATTACAAGTTCAATGTGTCAATTTTTAAAGCACTCACTGAATTAATGAAAATTCTGTTAACATGACTGTTAGCTGTTTCTGATTTATTGGAAAGGAATAGGGAAGAGAAAATCATCCAGAAACAAGCCTAATGATTGTCAGTAGGAACAATGCTGGCTCATTTGTGACCTTCCACATAATGACTGCTTTCATCATGCCTCCTGGTAGATTGGTTTGGTTTCAGCTATTACGTTTGCAACAGGCACTGAATTCCCCTAAAGGTACTATGAACTGCTGATACAAAACCCCAGGAACTGAGCACTACAGATCAGTTTCTAGTAACATCTGATCTGTCTTATGTTTCTGCTGAAGTAAATTTACCAGCAACACAGAGAGAGAGAGCTGTCAAGAGTGCCCGTGGCACTGGAAGTGAAT
Source organism: Ictidomys tridecemlineatus (assembly GCF_052094955.1). NCBI lineage: Eukaryota > Metazoa > Chordata > Mammalia > Rodentia > Sciuridae > Ictidomys > Ictidomys tridecemlineatus. The sequence goes on from NC_135483.1 coordinate 85,583,096, forward strand.
AATCATGTTTAGGTTGTCACAGAGTAAGCAAGCCAAATAATGTTCTTCCCTAAAATAATGCCTGAAATCTTGACCGAGATTAGACTTCTCATAGCCTGGCCTGAACATAATCCTTATATACATTTTCCTTTGGCAAACTCAACCTAAACAAATCTTAGACTTACTGGATGTTGATATTCAGTTCAGGAAGCACAACACCATGATAAAAAATACTTGATAACATAATAAAATGCACTGCATAATATAATTAAAATATTCTTAATAAAGTGTGATTATGTGTTATCTTCAGCATTCAGAGTCATTTTATCCATGGTGCTTATTAACCATGATCATATATACATGCATACATATGTATAAATGGGGAAAAATCAAAGATATATGTATATACACATAATCATGTATTAATATGTAAACACATACACATATGAAAAATGTCAAAGATATATGCTTATATAATAAAACACAAGTTCACATGTATTCACATATGTAAGAGAAGTATCTTGAAACTTATTTCCTTCTAAAGTGACTGTACATAAATTTAATAATGCATTTGGAACGATAAGTTCTACTTGGGATTGAATGGCTCCTCTAATTATGTGGATTAAAAAAATAGCCACATAAGAATTATTTTAATTCAAATGTTTTAAAGGAAATTAGAGAAGTATACATTGACACTTACACTTAAATAGTGCTTTAAAATTTATTTTTCATACATAACCTTTTCAGTTCCATATCCAGTAGAGGCCATCCTTTCATCAGAGAGGAAAACATGACCCACAGGGGTTAATGCATGGGTTTGATATCAAACAACTGCTTTTATAAAACCAGACCAAATAGTAGTTGAGTAAAGTAATATCCATTTTTAAAGAAATTTCAGTGAGGCATTCAACTTAACCAAAAGGAGAATTTTATACCAGTAAAAACAATCAAAAATATCTGCCCTTTAAGCTGTGGTTTTTATATACAACTTTTAGACATAGAGACTAATAATGATGTTTCTACCTGTAGAATAGTACTTGATGACACCAAGTGTTTTAATTTTCAAAGTGTATCCTGTTGAAACTTCCCCACCAACATTATTTGTGAATAGTTGCAAAGCATGCTAATACATTGGGAAAGGATCCAGGAATTTCTTTTGTTATGCTTGGTTCATTCTTGTCCTGATTTATGCTACTGGAACTGATTTCTAAAGTCAAAGCAGAGAATTACATGGACTTCCCAATTTTAGAACTGAGAATTCTTTCCATTTTAAATAGGTACCAAGTTATCTACCTAGAGCATCTGGGCATATCATGCAGAATTCCTCCTTCTGAATCTTGCCATGTTGATTCTTTATTATGAATATAGTTCTGAATCTTTTAAAATAGTAGTGCTACATTAATGTGCTTCCCAACATTTACCACAGTCTGTAAAAAATGTGTCCAGTTGGGAAAAAGTACATGCATTTTGCTATACATTTCATTCAAGTCATCTGTGTAACTACTTAATTATTTTGAGGCTTTTTTTAATGTACTACCTATAATCTAAAATCCTAAATCTATTGTATCTCCAAAAGTCTATTTAACTTACAATCTTCTAGCAATTATTTAAAAATTGCACAAATAAATGTTCTTTTAAAATCTCTAGGAAAGGAAATTATGTACTTCTGCAATATGTTACAGTTTGATGTCTTCTACTCAGGGGTAATAATGGTATGAGGAGAAAGGGAAAATTAAAAATGATTAATAGGATCATTATTATACATTTTAAAATGCTAAATGTTAATTTTACCAAAAAGTATGTGTGCTACAATTTCAGAAAATATGAATGTTGTGATAGAAAAGAAAGACTATAATGAATCTTTTAAAATAATTTTAAAGTGCTTCAATGCACCAATACTTAATTTAAGGATTTGTTTTTCTTTCCCAAATAAACTAATTAGAAGTACAAATAAAAGTGCTTTAAATTTCAAGTTCATATATCAAACCAAGGCTGTAACTGAACATTTAACAGGCAGTTTCAATATAATGTATCCCTAAACAGAATCCTTTTCCCCCACTCCTACTAAAAATGACCTACTTGCATGTATCCCCTGCATCAAAATATAAGTTTTGGGAGAAAAGAGACATCATCTGTTTTATCTATCACTTATTTTCAATTCTAAAATCAAAATCAGTGCTGGATGCATGGTAGTCATTTAATAAATATCTTTTCTTTCATTAAATAATAATAGAACATTAAACAATGACTCAAAGTGAGAGGCATTGGGTTTCAACCTATGATTTCTTGATCCCTTTATACTCTTAAATATAATTGTTCACCTCAAGTCTTTGTTTATGTGGGTTATATGTATAAATATTTTCATAATATAAATTAAAATTTTTTAATATTGTTACCATCTAGGTGTGCTGGGTTTGTTGTCTGCATTCAGCAAAGAACTGAAGAACAGGACACAGAGATAAAAAGCAAGAAGTAGATTTATTTCAAAATCAACTTATCCAGAGAGAAGGAGCCCCAGATCTTGGAGAATTTTGGCATATTCTTTTTATGGTCTCTGGACTTTCTTCCATTCCTTACCTCCTCACTGTTATTGATTGATGCCCCCTCTGTCCATGCATCTGCTTAGTTTTTCAAATGGATCCCCCACTTAGAAGCATCAGCATAGAATTATCCGATTGGGTCCCCACTTACATCCAGAAGCACTTTTGTCAAGTGGGAAGTTAACTTTATTTGCAGAACCTCTCCATACTCCTTTGGTTTGGCCCGGCTCCTGACCTCCTCACTGGACATCTTTCCTTGGCAGCCTAAGCCCTTCTACATCTTCCTTAATATCTCCTAGTGAATTTCATAACAGAGTAAGAAAACATTTTGATTAATTTTTTTTAAAACTCTACAATTGGGCATAGTGGCACATGCCTTAATCCAGGTGGCTCTGGAGGCTGAAGCAGGAGGATTGCAAGTTCAAAAGCAGCCTCATCAATTTAGCCAGGCCCTAAGTAACATAGTGACACTCTGTCTCAAAATTTAAAAAAAAAAATTTTTAAAGGGGTTAGACTGTTCCTCAGTAGTTCAGCACCCCTGTGTTCAATCCCTGTTTTTTTTTTTTAATTATAATTATCTAAGACCAAAAGGTAATGAGATAAGTGGCATCATATTACATTTGTAAAATCTTCTGTAATGCTGTTTAAAGTAAGACAGCACAGCTGGGCTTCCATATCTAATTCTACAGTCAATTCATGTTATGGGACAGAGAGAAATGCTTTTATAGCCTTTTAAAATAATTGTGAAAATTTTTCTTTGATCTTACATCAAAACCCAACAATTTCTAGTTAAAGGTTTATTATAACGTAGAATCGAAATGGAAGTCCACATTTCACACAATAATATCCATGTGAATGTTTGTTGGTTTTGGGTGTACCTAAGTGGAACTGATACCCCCCAAATTTTGTAATATCACATATTAGTAACTTGTACATTATTAACCCACTGAACAAAGCATTTCTTCCAAATTTTGACACATTGGTTATATGATATGATTTTAGAGGTACATTTGATAATATCTTCATAAGACTCAGCAAAAAGCTGAAAATGCTAATTTCTGTGAAAGACTGAATTTTGTCATTAGCAACATGGAGTCAAATGTTTTCCTTTTAAACTTAGCTCATTGTATTCATGACAGAAGAAATGTGTCCCAAATTTACAAGTCTGAATGTGCAATGTGTTTATTTGGTTCTTTCATGTAAAGCGGTGTTTGTAGCATTTTTTAGTTCATCTTTGCATTATAAGTATGCATTATACATTTGGTAAACAACAGAAACACATCACACCTATTCCCTATGTTGTCACTCAGAGCATGAAACAATTTTTAATATAGTGAAGATTTAATCAAACTTATCATTTCTATTACTTCTATAAAGATATTCTTAAGTGAACCTGCCTTTCATTTTTACAACCTTACTGGTACTACTTTGTTTATGCTAAATTACCAGAAGTTTCTCCCATGATAGATTTTGTCCTATCCACAAAATTCAACCCAGTGTATACAGCAGGTGATATCTTACTTTTTTAAATTAAAACAATAGTTTGGCTTCATGAATCCCTAAAAGAATACAGTAGTCTGAGAAGTGCTGAGAACCACTGGCATAGAGAATAATTTTATTTAATATTATTATTTTCATGTGATTCTAAAATTTTGGAGTTATGTGAAAGTAGACACATTATTTCATCCAATATTTTTTATTATTCATTAAAAATATGCCTATAATTTTAAGATACACCATCCAATTTGACCTCTATGAGACACACATTATAGCAGTCTATGTTAGTTACTATAATGTAGTAATATCTTATAAAAAGGACACTTAGTGTAGGTACTATTTATCCAAAAGTTAGACTCCATCCTAATCAAAGACAGGGATGTAATTAAAATTCAAATCAGCAGTTAACAGAAAGTTATTCCTGATAATTCAGTAGAAAGACTTGAAGCTGCCAAGTACAGTTTCAAAGCCAGCAGAGTGAATTATGTGTAACTTAATACTAGCGGATTAAGAATCTCATATATATGATTGTCCATGGCAACCTGAAAATCACTTCATTTATTTTTTTTACAAATAGCAACATAAAATAGCCTTTTAAAAACTTTAGAGTCATCCACAATTAAGTTTTCCTCCTAAAAATGTCAAGCATGATACTATTACAGTAGAGCATGGGACACAAGATGGAGCCCAATATCTTGAGGTCAAATCCCAATGAGGGCCACCTTTAAGAGGGACAGCATCTATAAAATGGGATAGTAATAGTATTTCCCACATAGTATTAGCAGTTATCATTATTATTACTATTTCTTGCAGCAAAATAATGTTTGTGAAAGACAAATTAATTAATGCATGTGAAGTTCTCAGAACAATGCCAGGGTGGAAGTAATAAACAATTTTATTTCATGTTTTAAAAAAAGTGAATAGATTAAAAATATTACTAGGTATCTCCTGTCTACTTTTTTAGGTCCTCTCAGCCTTAAATTGCCTGAGTTATTTTATAACTTAAAATTATATAAAACTAGTAGTAATGCAAAATGTTCCTGAGAGGTAGAAAACTGACTATTGCCCTTTGGGTATTGACTAATTTTATAAATATGCATAAATGGACTTCAGCCTCGCTGTCTACTTGTCTGTTCATTGAAATGTCTTCCTGATTCCCTAATTGACACCTTGCATATTTGAGATATTTCAAAATATTTTGAGTTCATTGTTTATTTGTATGATTGATGTGATTTGAATGTTTTAAAATTGTATTTTAGCACATTACTATTACAGAAATATGATATTAATTAAAGAGGAAAACACACTATGTGGCAAATTAATGTACCTTTGGAAGATGGTGGGACCAGGTTGTGTGGCTTATTGGCGACAGCCCTGGAAGTCCTCAGAGATCAACATGTTAATAACACTGAGCTTTCAAATCAGAAGTAATGGAGCTATTTTTTCTCCACTGAAAAAAGATAAAAAAGAAAATACATTATTTTTTAAATCAACTATGGCTAAATATTTTAGCTTAGTTATCCAGAATATTTACTTCCATAGAGTATCTCACTTCCTGACAAAACTACATATATAAAACGTTCTCTGCAAAATATCTAAAAAATATTTCTCTCCTCCTGCTCTATCACAGTAATTTAAGTTGATTCCCTGAGCGTTTTGTCTCAGGTTATAATTCTGGAACTGGAAGCAATAAGTCCTCAGTTGTTTCCCTCCCACTCTTTTTCTACAGTTGGCCTAAAAACTCACAGAACTACCATATTGAGTTTTTACTCCATTGTAATATGAAATCTCATTTTGCATTTAAAAAATGATGCTTCACTTCATACACAATTTAAAACCAAATTATTAAGAATGCTTAAATATTTTTGCTTTTGAGAGATATCTTTTATTGTTCCTTTTTAATATTGACCTATATTTAAAAATAGTAGCATGATAAAACTAGGAATTCATAGTTCAGCCATTTTGGGGTTGTCATGATTTAGCCAGAGAAGGACTAAATCCACATTACCTTTATGTAGATATTCACTTCGGAAAACGGCATATGGGCTATTCTTAGCATGAAACAGTTCAAAATGTCATGTCCATTTACACATGACCCTTGTGATAACAACAGTTTACTTATTTACTAATTTATGATAGCTACTTGAAAGTTTAAGATAGTTGGAAGTCCCAGGATATACTAAATGTAAAATCAAAATAGTCTTTCTCATAAGCAAATTAAACTATTGTGTGTTCCTATGAATGTATAGAATGGAAATAAATTTTTAATCCTAAAGTATCTGAATAATACTTAATTTGTGCAAATCCACTGAACACATCAAATTTTCTGTTTTATAGCAAAGTTAGCATATGTTTTGTTTTTTGGTTACTGTTTTATTCCAAGAAGCTCTTCAATTATGTCTTCCCATCAACATGGTAGAATCAGGCTGCAAATTTAAGTGGGGAGTTTTGTCAACCACATTTTTCCAATACCATAAAACAGGAATCAGTAATATAGATTTGTACCTTCATGCCAAATTCCTGACATGCAACTGTATAAAGAAAAGTACAAGTAAAACCTTCTGGAAAACTCTTGTTTAACATTCATAACATTTAGCATTTCCCAAAAGACCAGTATCTTCATACATTATTATATACAGTAGATTAGCTCAATATATTCAAATCTTCTCTCATCTTGGATCACTTGGACTAGTCAAAAGACTATGAATTAAGCAAACTCAGTAACGTCTATTTAGTACCAAAACAAAGAAACAAATACACCAAAAAGTACAACAACAAGGATGCAGAGAGGAGAGAACAAGAAAGGAATCCTTATTTATAAAACACTAACAAAATAATGTGGGTCTTTTATTGAATTATAAAACGCTCCCCCAAACAAAACCTTGGTTTTGATGACACTCTAATCTAATCATAAATTATTCAGGCTTGTTTCCAGTTAAATGTCCACTTCCATGTATGGATCTTACAGGGAAGAGTGACCTGTTTGAAGAAACAGGCAGAGGAGAGTAGCTATAGGTAGTATGAGGCAGAAAGAACCTCATAACATCCTGAGATGGAAATTCAAGGTCAAGAAGAGAACCCTGTGCTATTTCCACAAGCTCACTCATGTGGTTTTGGGTACTTGAACACTTCTTCATTCATATCATCTTTTCTTTAATAATGCTTTAACCACTGGATTTATTTAAATTTGACGAGCTTTGGTGATTTTTTTTATGAGTAAGCAAAATGATGTCCCCTTCTTTTCCACTTTACACAAATAACATTTAGAACCTTTAAGAAGGAAAGAGTTGTCTTTTAAAATGTAAATTAAAATTATTCCAAGACTAGGAACAATAGGGGGGTCCTTATATTTATTACTTTCAGTAATAACTTTGTACTATATTTAAAACCAAAACAAATCTCCTATGCCTTAGGTGCCTCAAGGAGGAAATATCATTTTCCCTAAATTCTCTCTGGTTTCTGATGAGCACAAAATGCATAATTTAGTTAAATGTAAATCTAACAATTTTATTTTAAAAAGTATAATTTATTTATAAGATTTGTACCTTCATGCCAAATTCCTGGCATTCAACTATATAAGGGAAAGTACAAGTAAAACCTTCTGAAAAAATCTTGTTTGACCTGCATATCATTTAGCATTTCCAAAGTAATATTATTGGGGCTGGGATTGTGGCTCAGCAGTAGAGTGTTCACCTAGCATGTGCGAGGCCCTCGGCTCAATTCTTAGCACCATATAAAAAATGAATAAAATAAAGGCATTGTGTCCAACTACAACTAAAAAACAAGTATTTCTTAAAAAAGTAATATGATAGTTGATTCTTATATGAAATTTTTGTTTCATTAACCATATTCCTTATGTTTTTTTTGAAAATAGGAAAATGATCAGTGAGTAAAATGAGATCTTCTACAACGTCTTGAGGTTTGATTACACTAAGCCCCTCTCAAGAAAGTTTTCATTAATGCTGCAAATTCTGTGTGACTTCCTTTAAGCCAACTGCTATAGCAATGGCAGTAAGAAATACAAATAGCAGTAAGCAGGTTTTTTTAAAATGTGATGTTTACTTTGGCAAGTTGCCTTTGACTTTTTTTGATCATTTCCCAGAAGCAGAAATCTCACTCTGCCCCAGCAAAATATTTTATTCGTGAATTCAAAGATGGGAAGATCAAAAGGGGGTATAATTCAATTCAATGTGTTTAAGTGGACAGGAAGGATATTCTTTTATACAAATAACAAGAACATTGAATCCAGAAATTCTGTAGCACTTCCTTCTTAGGGAAGGGTACAATTTGGCTTTATAAATTGTTTTGAAATTGTCTTCACAAATTTATTAAAAGATCCAAAAATTAATCTAAAAATGAAGTAATTAGCCCAGCCTTTTGTCTAAAAAGGTTAAAAGGGGTATTTGATTAACTACAGCCAATGATCATAAATAACCATCTTATGGAATTTTGTTTCGCTGAACACCTTGGGAAGGGTTGGTGAGATGCCACTTCTCAAGCTCTGTGAACTGACAGAAGAAAGACTTTTCATTCACACAGTGACAAAAAGTCCAATCAGCTTGCTTATCAAAGGCCAGGGGGACTATCTTCCTGAGCACCTCTTGGGTACCAAAGAAAAGAGATGGTAAGTTTTCTAGAAAAGTACCTGCATCACTGGTATTTTGACAAGACTGGGACCAATCATAGGGTATTTCCTTGCTCACAAATGAAGTTTTTGTTTTAGTGGTATACATCAATGCCTGGTCATATGATGAGAAAACATTTTATAGTTTTTAGAAATAGTTGGACACAATGCCTTTATTTTATTTATTTTATTTGTATGTGGTGTGGAGGATCAAACTCCATGCCTCACTTGTGCAAGGTAAGTTGCTCTTCCACTGAGCTCCAACCCCAGACCAACATGAATTACAATAAAAATCAAATGACAGAATATGGGAGAGTATAATTCTATTAGAGTGGGACATTCGGGATACATGGGAATCAAGACAAATATAAGACTCCAAGGAAAATGTGGATGCTCCACAGCAGCCTGCCTGATATTTGGTACACTGGCAATTCCCAGAAGAGTCCCTTAAACATCAACATCTGGCTTTCCAGCCTTAGTGAGTAGGGGGCTCTTTGAGACTCTCAGGGTTCTTAGCCTGCTCTGTGCAACAGTGTCAACTGGACAGTGTTTTTATGTCTATCTCTTTCCTGAACCAATTAAATCCGTGTTCTTAGTGTAGGCCCAACACAGACATTGTTTAAATGTTGCCACAAGAGATTCTAACATCATAGTAAGGCCTGCCAGTTGCCAATTCAGGGAGAAATGAGGGATTTGCAAAGTAAAAAGGGAGATCTAGGATGCATCACATTTAGGGAATGAATATGAAAGTACATCCTTTCTCACTACCTCCTGGCCTGGCCTGCTTTCTAGATTCTCTGTGTGAGTGCCATCTAGATGGTTCTCACTGTGAAATGTTCTGACTGAAGGCAGGACGTGTGCATTATGACTGTGCCTTCTTGTGCTTGTTGTCCTGTTTTCTGCTGATCAAATCCAGGATGTTACAGCACAAATCAACACCCACTTCCCTCTCACAATACAGGCCATTGTCTTACCAACAGCAAACTTCACCTGAATAAAGCATGCTACAGTGGTATAAACCTGGACCCCAAGATCTTAAGTAAGCTTGACTTGGTAGATAGTTCTTTGGAGCTACTAAACCCAGGAAATTGGATTAATTGAATTCTTATCTCTCAGCTTGCTGATCTCATCCTTATAAATAGGAAGTTGAGTTTCAAGGTGGGTGGTGAGTGACAGGGATGCTCTAATGGTTTGTGCAAGCAAAAGATGAGGGCTTCTGGCACGTGTTTCCCTTTAGAGGGTAAGTATGTTGAAGAAAGAGGAAAAGACTGAGGATTGGTCCCTGGGTCAATGGAACAGAGTGGCCGAGACAAAAGTGTAACAGGTAATGACTTTATTAAATTATTTGGTTTTAAATAACTACAGATTTCCATAAACTAAAAAACAACCAGATAGATCCTAAGTACCCTTTATAATTTCCTTAAAATATAATGTCTTGGAAAACAATATCCTGATCAGGATATTAACATATATTCAATCCGCCTGCGATCTGGGGTGTGTGTGCTTGTGCATTTAGCTCTTTTAGCTTGTTACATCTGTGGATACCCTGCATCCCCCAAAACTGTCAAAACACAGGAAAGTTCTATTACTACAGGATCCTTTGTCCTGCCTCTTCATGACTACACTTAAACTCTCTCCTCTGCAAGTAGACATTCCTAATTCCAGGAAACCACTAATCAAGCTGTTCTCTGTTTCTAAAGTTGTGCAATTTCAAGAATGTTATATTCTAAATTCATCTAATATAGAACCTCTTGGGAGTAGCTTTTTCCAGGTTTCACAATTCCCTAGAAATTCATCCAATCAAACCATTGCATGAGTTAATACTTTGCTTCCTGACACTTCTGAGTAGCATTCCATGGTGTGTAGGCCCTGCACATTGTTATACATTTCAGCCATTGAAGGATCTCTAGGAGGACTTCAGATTTACACTGATCTATAGATTTGTGTGAGCAGAGTTTTCACTTATTTGGGATAAATGTTCAGTAATGCAATTGTTGGATTAGACAGTTGCGTGTTCAGTCTTTAAGCAATTCCCACTTTTCAAGAGTGGCTCTAACATTTTATACTTACACCAACAATAATGTACGAGTGACCTGATTTCTTCACATCCTTATTCCTGTTTCCTGCTGTCATACTTTTTTTTCTTCTTCTTGGTTTTGCCATTCTGATGGATATATAGTGATATCATGTTGGAGTATTTTGTAAGGCTTTTTGTTTTTGTTTTGTTTTGTTCTGTTTTTACTGGAGATTGAACTTAGGGTGCTTAACCATGAGCCACATCTCTAGCCCTTTATAAATATTTTATTTAAAGACAGGTTCTCACTGAGTTGCTCAGTACCTCACTAAGTTGCTGAGGCTGCCTTTGAACTTGTGATCCTCCTGCCTTATCCTCCCAAGTTGCTTGGATTAGAGGCATGCCCCCACTGCGCCTGGCTCCTGATGTAGTTTTAATTTGCATTTCTCTAATGCCTAAGGATGCTGAGCATCTTTTTATTTCCCATCTACATGTCCTCTTTAGTGATATGATGGTTAACTACTTTTACCTATTTTTCTAATTGAATGGTTTCCTTTTACAGTTAAATTGCAATATATTTTAGACATTAATCTTTGATCAGATACATGGCTTGTAAACAGATTGTTTCCGGTATTTGAACTGTCTTTGTATCTTTTATAAGAATTTTCATGGGAAAAAAGTTTATATTTTTTATTTTGATGAGGTTCAACTTATTTTTTCCATTTATGAATCATTTATGAATCATCAAGTTTAAGATCTAAATTAGTCCTAAATATGATTATTTTATCCTATTTTTCCTAAAAGTTTTATAGTTTTATATTTTAAGTCAGTGATTCTTTTTGAGTTATTTTTGCAGCAGTTGTAAGATTTAGGTAAAGGCCAACATTTCTTCCTATGTAGGTCCAACTTACTACTCCGGAACTAATTATTTATCACTTACATTAAATTGGTTTTACATCTTTGTCAAAAATCAGATGAGGGACAGAGGTTGTGCCTCAGTAGTAGAGTTCTTGCTTAGCATGTGTGAGGCACTGGGTTCCATCCTCAACACCACATTAAAAAAAAAAAAGAAAAATAAGGGGCTGGGGTTATGGCTCAGCTGTATAGCACTCACCTCGCACGTGCGAGGTCCTGAGTTTGATCCTCAGCACCACATATAAATAAATAAGATAAAGTTAAATAAATAAATAAATAAATAAACAAAATAAAGGTATAAAAAATCAGATGAGCTTCTTTATCTTAATCTGCTTCTAGGTTCTCTATTCTGTTCTACAGAATATGGACTATTCTCATTCATAAACATGGCCTGAAGAAATATGCTCAACAACTTCACCTCCCATTGGAAACAAGAAATAAATATGAAAATATTAAGTCCATTTGAATACCACTAGCTGATAAAAAATACGCTAGTAATTTCTTATTAAATATTCCATCAGCATACAAATGTAACTAGGAAAATATAGCCCCTTTCCTCTTTTGATATAAGCTGTATTAGTGCAAAATCAACAAATTGTGTTTTACACTTAAAATCACTTCCTACACAGACCCCTGCTCCCATGTAGCCACCAAGACTGTTCACTTCCTCTATGAATGTTTCTGGGAGTTTATGACTTGTGATGGATCAGAGCATATAATAATCTCTATTCTTGACCAGTTCTCTCTCATTTATTACAATTCTCAGCTATGTTACATAAGTTCAATAATAAACAACTTGTATACTCTTAGAAGAATATCTGAAATGTCTTAAGCCCAGAAACACCAAATATCTATCTCAGAAATTTATAGATAGAAAATCCAGCAGTGATTCTAACTTCAGTGAAGCCCCTGCCCCTACTTATTCCTTCCCCCTTTCTCCCTTACACTTTTGCTTTCACTTTTTCTTCAGTGTCAATATCTCAGATTAACAGTTTTATTAGCCTGTCTTGCTCCCATGCTCCCTTACTGGACCAATCTGTGCAACTAATACGTGGGGTTCAATGATTAACCAAATTGGGGATATAGATTGAGATGGTCAAGACCCACAGAATCATAGGGGATTAGGGAGAGAAAGCTTTTGAATTGGAAGATGGCTAAGTAGGCAATAAATAAGAAGTAGCCACATTTCTGAGATGAATGAGAGGTCAATATCAGCTCTACATCACAATGCCACCCAGAGGAACCTCACTCATGTGTAGGTCTGTATGGAGTTATCTCTTGAGCTCTTATCCTCTGGTTGCCTCATGTGGGGAATATTTCAACCTCCACATTACCTCCAAAGGTAGATTCACCAAATGTGGAAGCACTCATGTCACCCATGTTTTCAAAGTCAATCTTGGAAGATTATATCATACAACCAAGACACACAGAATCAGAAAGCAGAAGCAAATTCCCAGATTTCAATGTAGTCATGGCAATTGAAACAATATTTTTCTCATAAAATCAATGTCCTAGTGGGCTGGGGATGTGGCTCAAGTGGTAGCACGCTCGCCTGGCATGCGTGCGGCCCGGGTTCGATTCTCAGCACCACATACAAAACAAAGATGTTACAAAACTAAAAAATAAATATTAAAATTCTCCCTCTCTCTCACTCTCTCTCCTTCTCTGTCTTTAAAAAAATCAATGTCCTAGTGAAACGGGGTTTGAGATGAAACTTGATTCTCCACTTCTGCTGGTGGGTGGGATCTGCCTAAGCTACAGGCCTCTGAAGTCAAGAAAGACTGTTTTAGTGTTAGCAGCTAGTCACAGCAGGGGCTGCTTGCCAGTGTCACTTCTGAAGGTCACAGTTGGCAAAACCAGATTCTTCTTCACTACTATCCAGCGGCAGGCTGCTGCTGTTAAGAGGGACCATGCACTCCAGTATCACAGCAGACTCCAGCAGCTCATTGCCAATTTCTTTGTTCTGGATTTTTATCTCAGGAATTCAAAGAATGAAATTCATATATGAGGAAGACTGTGTGTAAAAAAATAGGATTTCTTCAAGTAAGAAGAAAAGAGCAGAGCTCTTACAGGGAGACCACGTGAATATGCTGGACTAGGGGTTTATATAACTCTTAGGTCAATACTATTGGTCTGAATTTATGGAAGTCAGGTTTTAGAAAAGTACTAATGCTGTTGGTTAGCCCTGCAATCTCCATTTAGGTATGCCCCCACTTTCATTTTCTCTCTGCTTGTAGGCCCTGGCCAGCCGTCATACGGTGACAGCTTGGTATGCCCTGGCTCACCTTGGTTCTGGCTCACTGGGCGGCAGGCTGTAGCCTATACTCACTGCCTATGCTTCAGCCTGCCCAGTCTGCCATTAGGCTGCCACTTCTTGGCTGCACTTCTTCTCAGGCATTGGTGGGCTGGCTGTATGGCTCAGCAATTGGGGAGCCATATTGTCCAGGCCAAGGGATTGGATTCACTAGCATTCCAGCTATACCACAGACACTCTCTGTGCTCATTCTATCTATCTTGATAGATAGATTCTTTTGGATTAAAGAGCACATCTCCAGATTTTGGTCTCTATATTATGGATGACTAGAAACTATTAAGCCATTTTTTAACATAGACATCCTCACCTTTCCCCACTGTCATGGTAGCCATTCATCTGTTATTCTGAATGGTGTTTGAAGGGAAGAATACAGGAATGTGAAAAGCCAGGGAAAGTTAATAACAGAAGTCTTAGCCAAGAAAAAAGAAATTTTGAATGGAGCACTAACAGACTAGAATGGAAGAAATGACAATATCCAGATGATTTTAGAAGACTAAGCAATGGGAATTTATTGAACAACCCAAATATGGGTAAAAGTTATTCTTTCCCCTTAAATGTAAATAAAATCTACTCAAACCACTTATTTGCCAACCTGTGAAAGACCAGTGATTCCGTCAAGATGTTGGCTTCTGCCAGAACTCCCTCTCATATTCTGTTCCTAATGAATTCTGAGCTCCTTCGCTCCTTGAATGTCAGCTCCTATTGCTTTCCATAGTACTTATCCTTCCTCTTACCCACACATGAAACAGTCCTATTTCTTACTGTCTCCAAAATGACAATCTGCACAGGATCCATATTAGTAAATATTGAAACCCAAGGGAGGTTCAAAGAGGGTACTGATGGATCTATGTATTATTTTAAAAATGGAACAGAACTATGCACATTCAAATGGAATATGCCTTCCTATGAGTCCTGCAGGAACTGGGAGTTTCTCCTTGTCCAGTATTCCTCTCCACAGCTTCCTGATACTATGCTATTTGTCCCTTCATCTTTTTCCACAGCCATCCATATTATCTTCTTCAAAAGTCCTGTTTGCTTTCTCACTGCCCTCCTCCATATATATCCAAATAACCACCAGAAAGCTTCATCTTTAAAAAAAAAAATATGTCCACAAAGTTGATTTAAAAAAAAAAAAGCTCACATTTTCCTTGAGTGAAATTTTGTGGCCAAATCTCACAGTATATTCTTCTCCCCCTAGTATCCCTGGAAATTATGCAATCAAACTCAAGTTTTAACCCTATTACAATGATACAAGTATGTAATAGATAGAGGGAATTATGACACTATGCTTACCATATACTGGGGAGAATCTACTTGCTTCTATCTTTGAAATAACCCTGGGTTCTCACAAATATACAAATTTATTATTACAGCACCTCAAGTCCACATGTTTTCTTTGACTTTCCTTCCTCTCCCTTGGTATCAATCCTGTATATTAAAACAATTTTTTGTCCATTTTCCTTTGTCCATTTCCTTTTTAAATTATTTTGAATTTATGGATCCTGATGTGAATATCTTATAGAAAACTCTACATGCAAAGTTCACAGTCAATATGTCTTTGGTCATATGCTACTCTTCCAAAATCTCACTTAAATTCAAAATTTGTCTTTTTCCTGGACTTGAATAAATCAAGACTGATTTCATGGTAACAGAAACATTCTTTCCTACCATATATTTCCTGCAGCAGATGGATATGTCTCTATATCCTCCAGGTTTCCTCCTCTATTTCCCTTTCTGGTATTCCATTCTCTTTTCAAACAGATCTTAGCAGAGCTTGTAAAGTTCAAATTGCTTCTTCAATTAGATCCCACATCTCTTCTCCATTCGTAAAGCTAAATCTTTATTGGATAAGAGTACCATCTTTCTTTTTCAATTTTTACTTATTAAAAGAAAAAAAAAACTTTTTTCTCTTAATTCAGGTAATTCAGTTAACATCATTACCTGTGCTTTTGGTATCCCCTTCCCAAAACATGAGCAGTCATTCACTCTTCACCTAGTGGTCAGTCAGTTCTAGTTGCTGCAACACAAACCCACAGTCTCAATGAAACAACACAACAAAACTTCATTGATTGTCCACATTATAGTCAGATTTGGGTAAACAACCCCTGTCCAGTTTATATTAGTGCCATAAGGACCTCGTGGCCTCTAGGTGACCACAGCAGGAAAAGAGTTAAAGACTGCATAGGATCGTTCTAAGGGTCAGGCTTAAAACTGATATCTATAACTTCTCCCCATACCCTCTTGGTTGGAAAATAATCTTATCATTTTAATCTAACTTCAAGGGAGCTTGGGATAGATGGATTGATACATACATGTATAAACAACATGCATGATTAACACTAATGGTCTCTGCTACAAATCCTCAGCAGTCTTCACCCTCACCCTTTTCTCTATTTCAGAGAAACTAAGATGGGGCACTTAAAATGTAGCCAGTCTAATTTGAGATGTGCTATGCATATACAATACATTCTGAGTTTCAAAAACTTAATAAAAATCATAAAATATCTTGTTAATAATATTCATATTGACACAAGTTGAAATAATAACATTTTGGACATATTTGGTTGAGGACAATATGCTACTAAAATTAATTCTTTTTTATCTGTTGCTTTGTATTCAGAAAATTTCAAATTAGATATGTGGCTATACTAAACCTCTATTGGATGACCAGAGTGAGATTTTGATAGTAAGATATTATTATATCCAGAGCATATGGAGATAACCAATTCCTGTCCCAGATTGTAGCCAGTATTATAAAGGACCCTGAAAGAAATACACATAAAAATAATGGAGAAGAATGAAAAAAAGTTTCAATTCCCATGTTCTGAATCTGTATATTGCAATAAGGAACTCTGGAAAGCTAGATTGCACTTATGTTTTTAAAGCTGAAAGCATGAGAGGTCTCTCCCCATAACTAATTCCAAACTCTAATCTTACAGTTTTAGAAGTACAGGTAAGTATTGGCAAATGCATGGGACCGATTTTAAATAATTTAGACTTTGCAAACTAAGTCTCTGCTGCAATTACATAACTCTGCTGATATCATATGAAAGAAGCTATGAACATTACATATTCCAATAAAACTTTATTTATGTAAGTAGAATCTGGGAATTGTGCTCTAGTTTGCCAATGCCTGAACTATAGGAGGTGGGTGGAAAAGGTTAGAGAGGCAGGCAGGAATCAGAGCAGATAGAAACTAGGTCGCAATACATCAGCTATCTCTTGCTATACAACAAACCAACCAACTCTCCCTGCCTCAAATCACAACAACCATTTATTTTCCCATAATTTTGAAAATTGAACAGTGCTTAGCAGACAAGCATGAGGTAATTTCTGTCCCATTTTGTAGATCAAAGCAAGTCACAGAATAGTCCAGATTCCCTGCCTAGACCATACACCGTTCACCAGGGTGGTTCAACTGGACCTGGAGATTCAAAATGGCATCACACTCACTCTTGGTGGCTAAGTGCAGAAAGATGCAGGGGAAAGAACTAGCAGGGCTTCCCTGTCCCTCCCTTCACAGTCTCTTTGCCACCAACACTCTCTCTCTCTCCTCATGGCCTTTCTATGCAGTGATGGAGTTGGACTTCTTTGATAGCAGGCTTTTCATGGCACAGAGTCTTCCAATGCCCAAGCATGAGGTAATTTCTGTCCCATTTTTATAGATCAAAGCAAGTCACAGGATAGTTCAGATTCAAGAATAAGAATAATACATGCTACTGTTTGGGGAAAGAATGTTTTGGCAATCTTATTTGTAGCTCATTTTCCTCACACAATAAGTAGTTGAGATTTTTTCCTTAAATAAAATAGAAAGCCATTTTATCTAACAAGGAAATTACATGTTCTGATTTCAGTTTTGGAAAAGAAATATATATATATATATATATATATATATATATATATATATATATAGAGAGAGAGAGAGAGAGAGAGAGAGAGAGAGAGAGAGAGAGAGAGAAATGTCTCAGTTATATCTTCCTGTAGTTATCTTTCTGCTGCACCTGGGAGAGCTTGGTGGTAAGATGGACAGGAACTTATGAGAACACAAAGGCTAATAAAGACGTAAGGAGTCTCAAAGAATGAGGGCTGAAATTCACCTGAGAGAGGCTCAGCTCTTCCTGATGTCGTGACAAGCCTCAGTGATTTAAAATGGCTTCATGCTCATGCCCAGTGGCTCAGTGGAGGTGGATGGAGGATCCAGGGCTAGCCTGGCTTCTCTGTCTCATGTGTGCTCAGTTCTATCCTGCAATTATGAGTTTACAATAATTATGGCTAGTTACCTCACAGCCTTGCTAATGTAATCCCAAGGTGAATGAATTTGGTATGAAATAGTAGCCATTTGACTTGAAACCATCCTAACAATTAGGAAAACTGAAAGCTCACATCCCACTGGCAGCAGATTATTAAGAACAAAATGATTTTCATAAGTTTAGTAAGTTCTTAAATTAGCAATTTATCACTAACATTTTCCAAAAAAGGCATATCAAAAAATGTTAATTATAATGCTTATAAAATCCCCATAAATGCAAAAATCAGTTACATACAGTATTCACTCTTGATTATCATTTTTGTTTTCATTTTGGTTGTTATTTTCTTTTGTTTTAAACAAAGTCTCACTATTTACCAGGTTAGCCTTGAACTCCTGGTCTCAAGTAATCCTTCCACCTCAGCCAAGGAGCTGGCAGGTGTACCTTCAATTATTGTCTATATAAACTTTGTATTTAGTCACTCATTGATTTTATATAGTCATTTTTATTTTATCATCAGTAGTAGTAGTAGTAGTAGTAGTAGTAGTAGTAGTAGTAGTAATACTGGGAATTGAACCCAGAGGCTCTTTATTACTGAACCATATCCCCACTCCTTTTTTTTTAATTCTGAGACAAGGCCTCACTAAGTTGCTGAGGCTGGCTTTGAACTTGTGATTCTCCTGCCTCAGCCTGCCAAGTCACTAAGATTGTAGGCATATGCCAACCAGCTACATGTTTTATTTTTAAGTAGTTTTCTAATTATTGATATTACATTATACAGTAAAGATTCTACATATTCATTTATTGTATTCCTCTGCTGGAGACCTATCAATTTAGCATCAGTTCACTTTAACTGTAAAGAATGAACTTTATTTATTTATTTTCTTATTTATGTGTTTTTAACAAACAAACAAAAAAAACACATGTCTCAGGGGAAATTTAGAGTGAACAATAAAGAGAGTTAGTCTCAGTAGTAGGTGTGTTTTCTAAAACAAAAATCAAAAGCATCAGGCATGGAATCATTACAACAGTCATTAACGATAATGGAAATCGGTGGCCTTATTTCTCTGTCACTGAAAATAAGGCAAAGAAATGCACTTTAAGAGCATGATTCGAGAATATTCTGAAAGTTAAAACTAGTAATAAGCTATTTTTCCCTAGGTATTTGAAGTAATAATACAATTTCTTTCCTGTCATAGTATCAGGAGAATAGAATAAATGTGTTTCAAGCATCACCTGAAAGAGGAAATAGGAACAATTTAAAAGCATTCTCATTAAATTTAGCATGATTTCATTGTCCTTCAGCAAAACACATTTCCTTTCAGGATGCTCTATTTCACTACCCTCTTGAAACTAGTTTGAAGAGGGAGACATTAACCACTTGAATAATTTTCTGCCAACCATCTACTATTTTCTTACCATTGCATTTCAGCTTATTCCATAAAAATAGACTAGATCTTACCTAAAATGTCGAGTTACAGATATTATGTTTATAAATTCAAACACAATCAGCAATGAAAAACTTTTAAGACCCCTGTCAAACTTTCTTGTACAAGAAAGGATATTTTTGTAATCTGAATAAGTGGCACTTGATGTACTTGCCTTGGCCTTGGTGCAAGAAAGGACCACAAGTCTTTGGTAACAGAAACTGATTAAGGTCTGCTGGGGAGAAAGCAGTGACAATAAAAGAGAGAAGGAGATGGCCAAAGGAGTACAGGGATTGGGGACAGCCTGCAATGTGTGAGAGAGTTTGTTACAGACCTTTGGGTCCTAGTACACTCTGAGGACCTCCATATTCCCTCAAAGAGCGCTCTTAGCACAAACCAATAGAGTTATTTTTGCTGTCACAAATAGCATCCCTTCAGTATCCAGGTTCAAGATTTTTTGTTTTTAAATGTGCTCCAAGAGAAACAAGATTTTTAAACAATAGGAAAAATTTCTTTGGTAAGGAAGAATTTTGGCATGGATTGTTGGAAAACTTGGTTTAATGAGGACATCACATAATGTGGCCATCAGAAGCCCTGAAACCCATTAGCATCACAGACAACTGCAGGCATGTCCAGCATAAACCAGCTTTGCTCCTGATGGCAGTGAGAGGTTGGCCACTAGAGGCAATGAGGAAGCAGTCTCTTTGCCCAACCTCCATGCAGCAGATGGGAAAGAAGATGGTGTCTGAGTAAGGTTTGTTCATCAATATATCCAGAACACAAATTGTACATTGACCGAAAAAAAAAAGAAAAATATATATATACACTAGTTA
Organism: Ictidomys tridecemlineatus; assembly: GCF_052094955.1. Classification (NCBI taxonomy): domain Eukaryota; kingdom Metazoa; phylum Chordata; class Mammalia; order Rodentia; family Sciuridae; genus Ictidomys; species Ictidomys tridecemlineatus. Next base: position 85,603,486 of record NC_135483.1, read on the forward strand.
AATGTGTATCAGAGGGAAATTATGTTTTTCTAGTCATATGGTGGCCACTTCTCCCTTGACTAATAGCAGCATAGTTTCCTTTAAGTAGTTCCCCTTGCCTCATTGTGTGCTATCATGTTTACATGGTAAATAAGAGTGCCCTCCCACTATGAAGACCAAGAGAACCCCAGGGACTTTGGTAGATCAGACCTCTTCCTGCTTATCAAAGAGCACGATGTAAAAATACAAAGTAAGCAATAGTAATTGGTATCTCTATCCAGCTATTTTGATATTTGAACACAATGAATCAAGATATGGAGAAATACAGGGAGTTGATTCCTCTGTGAAGATATCAGAACTCTGGTATTAAATGGTTTATATGTTAAGTTTACCATTACTAGTTCCTATTCATTATGCTACTGAAATTATTATTGCTACTACATTTTGCTGCTAATATCTAGGTAGTTTCAGGTAAAATTGTACAAAGACTTTGTAGCTCATTGTCCCTGGAATAAAGAGAAGGAAATTGCAAGCCATTATACAGAATGTGGGTCTCTTTGAGAAAGGAGCAAATATCCTTGTTCTGCCATCAGATGTTACAAAGGCTACATATATCTGAATTTACCTCTTTGGCCCTGGGCTTCACCTTCCAAGGAGGTAATTGGAGTCTATAAATCTCAAATTTCTAACATTTTGTTATTGAAAAGCTTTAATTTTTAAGGAAAACATATGTGCTCTCAGCACATATTTATTACACCCACACAGAAGCTCAGGCTTGTTGGGACTACTCTCCCCATTGTACAGTATGGAAAAGAGCCCAGAGGTGTTAAAACAGAACCCCCAAGGTCATTCAGGAGACGTGTGACGAAGCTAGGATTCCAACCTAGATGCTCTGGCTCCAGAGCCTGTGACCTTACGAGAAAATCAATACACAGAACGTGGTGACTCATGGGAAATGGGAAGGCGAGAAACCCAAACCCAAACCAAACCAGGACAACAGGACCCAAGTTGGAAGGTGAAAGCTGGAGGGAGAAGATAATGAGCAACCCAGAAGAAATGTTCAAGTTCACAATGACTCTGATGAGCCCACTTTACTCCAGGTGTCCAAGATTTTCTTGTAAAAGCCAGTTTATCTGTTTAACCTTATTTACTTTGAGATGTGAACAGAGTGGAGAATAGACTGGCTCTGGGAATCTTTGCTCCAAGTGTGATGTGGGGTGCTCGAATTGGGTATGTGATGTTAAGATATTCAACCTTTCTGAATTTCTGCTTTCTTTCAGAAATCACAGAAAAAAAGAATTTCTGCACATTCCTTTAAACGGATTTAAACTCTCTAATTGACACATTAAAAATTGTACACACTTATGTGGTTCCCTTTGATGTTTCAATATATGTACATGTTGCATAATGTTCAAATCAAGGTAAGCATGTTTCTCTCAAACACTTACCATTCCTTTGTAGTGGGGATATTAAAAATCCTCTCTTCTACATTTTTGAAATATATAGGACATTATCATTATCTATAGAAAATTCTTCATCACTCCAATTAATGTCAATGAATTGTATAAATCAGAAGGTTCCTTGAAAAACTATTAAGTCATTAAAAGATTCTTAGTTATTTTAAATTATATCTTTTGCATATTTCTAGCTATAAAGTTCTACAGCCTAACTAGTAAAATTAGAAAAAAATGATGGCTATAATAAATGAGCATGTCCACATGAGCAGTTCACATAGCTATAGAATGTGAATGTTACTAACAAGTTACATTTATAAGACAAGTTCTCTTTGACCTTAAAACTATTTCACATCTTTTAAAAATTGAACTTATGAAAACTTAAAGGAGTAATGAGTATGGCATCATTTCTACTTAGTGTTTTTGCTTAGAGATAATCATAGCCCCAAATTCAAAAGCAACAGTGCTTTTGGAAAATCAATATTGATTTTCTGACAGGAATTGACATAAAGTGTTTCAGTTTGGTAACAGAGGCAGAGTCCAAGCAAAATGAGTGTCATTTAAACACTGTTAGTGTAACAGGTATTTTTTTTCATTTGTTATTTACTACAACCTTCATGTTGGAACATTGAAATTTAAGAGAAAAAATTTGATTGTGCTGAAATCACCTGGATGTCAACACCTTTCCAACTTTGCAAACTTAAGCACACCACCTATATCCTAAAGGATTTCAGTGACTAAGCAAATCTCTCCCTAAACCGAAAGTAAGGAAGGGCTGTATCCTCTACTCCATTCCTGCTGACCCAGCAGATGCACCATCAGGAGCGACATGTCTGCTACAATTAAAGCATAGGCAAAAATGTAATTTGACAAGTGGCAAGAAGCAGCTTTCTAATTAAAACACCACACATTCCACAAAGCTCTCAAGACTTCACTCTGATTTTAGGCCTCAGTTAAGCATTTTGAAAAGGCATCTCCACTGTAGAATCAAAAATAAAAGCCCCAGCTCTCCTGCATCTACAAATCTTGATTGGTTTTATGGTACTGAAAATCTATTCTGGGCTCTTCTTTCAAATTAAGAGTTACAAAAATAAAATCCACTTAATTAAACCAAACTCAAACTCATAATTTTTTTTCCTGTAGAAAAGTTAACAGATAAAATGTTAGGTAGGAAAGAATTTCTAATAGACTTACAAACTTCACATGTTTATGATAGATTTAAGAGAAAGAAATCAGCTTTTTAAATGGTAGATATAGTTCTGGGACAAATTCCCCTAATCAGTATAGCAAAGTAGCAAACTCTAGGATATGGTTATCTTGGTCTAAAGCTGAACACCACCTCAAAAACAAAACAAAACAAAACAAAAACCCAAGATCTTAAATTACAATGTGTCCATAATAATAGTTCAACCAACGAATTCTGCTTTGCAGGGATACCATACCATTATGATGAGGGTTCTGGGTCTACTCATTTCATCGTCACTTTTCAGAGGCACAGTTTCGTGGGATGTTTCCTCCTGGCGTCGTCTACAAATGTGTGAACAGCTCCTCTGGACCACAGAGTGAAAAGCTTGAAGCAGAACAATGCTGGCAGTGCAGCCCATCACTGCATCCTGGAGCCTACAGAATAAGTTCTATGTTGATGCTATGTTTGAAAAACAGTGGCGCCTTGTCCCTGCAAACAGCCTACACTTCATCTGCAGCCAGCTCACCCTCCAATCACTTCCTCCAGCTCTGATCATCTGATCATGGCCAAATAGCTTGGATGCAGAGATGGGAAAGATTTGATCCACTGGAAACTGAGCACACTCAAGAATATGGGAGCTCGTTGCCCAGAGTGTATTTCTCAATTCATTTTGAGAGCAGGTTTTATGTTCATTGCAATGACGCTCTTCGATTCCTGTCTCAGAGGTTTGCACAGATGTGTCTTTCCCACCCAGACATGCAAATAATAAATCACTCCTTCAAACAAAACAACTGAAAATCCCGCTTCATCCTGACATCCCTCCCCTCTGCCCCAAGGCAGATAAGCATCATATAAAGAATTGAAAGGATTTTTTGTTTTTAATGTGAACACTTCCTGGAGGAGATTTTGCTGGACACCTCATTAAGTGATTGGAGTTTGACTTTTCATAGTTCGTAAGTTCTAGAAATGAAATTGGCTCATCTGGAATGTAGAGTACACTGAATCAAGATGATTTATAGAAAGTATGCACGTGTTAACTAAGCCCACGTGGGAGACATCAGTGTCACTGTGATTTCCTTTCAATAGCACAGTTGTTCTGTTCCCACACATGCAGTTCTGCAGCCTAATACATTTTTATATTTACATAGGTGCCTTGCAGGGCTGAAAATATCTCTATTACTGAGGTCACTCGGAGTGTTCCGCCAGGCTGTCCTCTTAGAAAAGGCAGCTGTGAAGCATTTTAACATCCTATCAATAAGAATTCAAGCCTTGGGGAAGGACTTTGAGGTCTTTGTTAGTTAAGATTCTAGTATTCCCTGACTTCTGCAAGACTAGTCACTAGGAGGGAACCAAAGAGGGATGCTCAGAAATCATGTGACCCATCTGGAATGGCCTCAAGATCTACTGGTACACTGAAAGAGAATAGGACAGCAGGGGATACTCACACTAAAAATATCTCATGGAAAATGGATTTTGCTTACAAATGAGGAAAGTCTGAAATCCCCAGTAGGATTTGCAGTGTTGGAATCTTTTCTGCCAAGATAATTCTTTCAGTGTAACTTTAGAGATTTAAAGGAAAAAAAAAAGGTTTTCTTTGGTCTCTGTGCTCCTGGATGTGGGGGGTCCTGTAGGAAGTTTGGGCAAGGTTTGTTTTGCCATAAGGTGTGGCCACCCAGCCCCCAGGAAAATTGCTTTCACAGAAGCATCTAGCAAAATGATCAATTAGGCATTAATTGCTCAGTAATCCATTACAACACAGTGTCATTTAAACTGGTGTGTTTGCCAAAGAAGTAAAACATGTTTCTACCGCTCCCACTTTTAAGAAGTACTAGATGTTCAAGAGTTTTTCATCTTTTTCTGTTTTGAGCAAACAAATTTGAGTGCTGTTGGAAAAAGAAAAAAAAATGCTAATGGTGCTGGCAAGTCCTTGACTTCCTCCAGACCTTTGTCAGAGTGCCCGGATGCTAATCTAAACCATTTTTACTCCAAACAACTGGAGCATTTACTGCAGAGAGGCTACAATTTAGCCTGTCCAGCTAGTATGTATTGAATATCTGTATATAATGGTGTCCACAAGAGACAAAGTAAAGAATGGGATTCCATGTTCATACTCACTTCAAGTAGAACTGTTCCTCCAGACTCTCCATATGTAAGTCAGTGCCCAGCCTGCCCACCCAGTCCCATACTTGGTGACAGATCACTCTCCAATCACCTTCGCAGGTTCTGATCATCTGCTCCTAACCACTTGGCTCGGATGAGCAAGGGGTGTCAGAAATGCTCAGACATGTCACCCCTCCAGGTGGAAGTGGAGAGGGAAGGCAGACACACAGCATGGCCTGTCAGGGAAGATGTGCCCTGCATCTTATAACTCCCTCCCAGCCACCACTTCTCTCTAAATCCGGCCAACTCTCCAGGGTAGCTTTTGGAGTCAGATGTTTTGGCAGATGTCAAAGTCTTTAGGGAAACAAATGAGATGCTTTCTAGCTGTTAGAGGCCAGCCCTCATCGATCCCCTCTTGTTCTCTGAGAAATTCACCCCTATTACTCATGGGTTGCCAAGAGACTCCATACTCTTTTTCTTTCTCCTTCTCCCTGTCTCTTAACCTGTATTATCAAGTGAAGGGAGTCTTCAAGGATGAGTTTTTTGGAATTCAGAGCACACCCATTACCCAACAGACAAGACACAAAAAAGATGGAAAGCAGGAAATAAGGGTTGGACAATGTTCTCCAACATTTTGCAAAGGTACAAGAAAGGGGCTGGGTTCTAAGGCTAAAGTTTACAAAGTAAATTAAGCTGCAGGTGGGTGAGGGTGAGGAAGAAGGTAGAAATCTAACCAAAGAGATGTTCCCCTCATATTTAGTGTGTGTGTGAATACACAAGAAATATTAGAAGATTTGGTATAAACGATTCAGAAAGAGTGCTGGTTTTGTCAGAACAATCAATGAATGGATCATTAATTTGGCCTATGGCTTTACCAAGAGGTCACTTTGTGAGACCCTCCTTTACCCGCATCTGCCTCCTTTCCTAGCTAGGTCTTATTTCATGATTCAGTCAGACACTGATTATTTGTAAAATACTAAAGATAGGATGTTGAACTTATTATTCTAGATGAGAAAATATTATCATTAACAAGTATGAATGAAAAATTTTCCAAGGAAGTGTTGGAAAAGAGATTTTACTTTGGGCTATTAAATATGTATTATTATGTGTTATTTCATATACATGAATTCAGTAGACACTCATGAAGTATTCAACCCACACACACAGTGAAAACCTTTCATGTTGGAAATAGAATTGACCATGTTGTGTAGACACGGAGGAGTCCTGGTTTACACAGGAATGAAAGAAGCTGTGGGGCAGAAGCTATTGCTAAGGGACATCAGGGAAAAAGGGAAAAGTGTAGCATTTCAGATAATAAAGAGAGGAAAGAGAGAAGAAAAAGGGAGAAAGAATGAAAGGACTGAGATTTCTAAAATCTTCAAAACAGCCCTGAACACCAGGAAGGAGGGCTCTTGCTCTGTTTCAGGGCTGTACACACCTAGATGTAAGCTGCTTATCTCTTGCCAACAAACCCTGACTAAGGAATGTCGCTTTTAGAGTAGCTGTCTATTATTATTTTGGTCTGTGAATTACTTAACTCTAAATGTAGATCTTTCCACCACTGGGGCAGTGCATCCAAAGATCTTTACACAATGGGCCAGGAATCCATCTTTAATTTCAATAAATAATGCCTATTGAAAGTGTTGGACTTTCCCAGCTTTGTTAAATTATGTAAGAGATGTATATCTCCATCTATCTATTTAATCTATCTTGCAATCTATCTAAATCTACCCTGATCATCTTGAATTGGACTATGGCTGGGCAAGATGGAGGAAAAGCCCTTTTCCTCCCCTCTCTAAAGACCTGGTGTCTTTGAGTCTCCCCTGACCTGTGGCAGGAAGTCCTCGGCCACATGTATAAGGTGTCAAGGATACTAAACCTTGTGCTGATAAGGAAAGTTTGTGTTGAAAGAAAAAAGATGACCGTGTGTGTGTGTGTGTGTGTGTGTGTGTGTGTGTGTGTGTATTAATTTTTTTTTTTTTTTGCTGTACTGGGGATTGTACCCAGGGGTCCTTTACTACTGAGTCATGTCCCAAGCCCTTTTTATATTTTATCTTGAGACAGGGTCTCATGAAGTTGCTGAGGGTCTTGCTAAGTTGCTGAGTCTGGCCTTAAATTGCAGTTATCTTGTCTCAGCTCCCATGCACCACCTTGTCATAAATTATCTTTTTGAGAAATAAAGCCCAATAACAGAAGCCAGAAGTGCTTCTTGTACACCCCAATACTGGATGCTTCATTGCTTCACACACTGCAAGGTGTAGGTTACTATTTAAAAACTTTAATAAAACTTCTTATGAAGAGAAATTGGTGAAAAGGCTGAGATTTTGAGAATGGAAGACTTTATGGATTGAACTGTGTGCACTGGAAGCTCTAGTTCCCAACATGATTGCATTTGGAGATAGGGTTTTAAAAGTACTAATATGAAGTCAAATGAGGTCATAATAGTGGGGCCCTAATCCTCTGACATTTATGTTCTTAGAGGAAACAGGCAGGTAGGTCAGTGGTACAGTGCTTGCCTTGCTCATGTGAGGCATTGGGTTTGATCCTCAGCACCATATAAAAATAGATAAATATATAAAATAAAGGTATTGTGTCCATCTACAATGAAGAAGAAGACGGAGGAGGAGGAGGAGGAGGAGGAGGAGGAGGAGGAGGAGGAGGAGGAGGAGGATGTAAGAGAACACTAGGTCTCTCTCGCTCTCTGTCTCCACATGCACACAATGAAGGGACCACAGGAGACCCAGGAAGAAGGTGGCTGCACACAACACAAGAATTGTCACCAGAGCCAAAAACCCCAAAGCCCTCTTAATCTTGAACTTCCAGCCTCTAGAATCCTGAGAATATTAATTTCTGTTGCTTAAACCACCCAGTGTGTAGTGTTTTGTCACAACGGACTGATACTAAGACATTTCCAGGGAAACCATATTCCAACCACGAAGCCTCCAGTGAGCGAACCTTGAACCTCCACTTCTCAAGAAAGCTTCCCAGGGGCCGTGGGAGCTGTCATCCCTTTCCCCAAGCACAGAGAATGGGAGCCTCCGGAAAAGTGCCTCCTCCTGAAGCCGACTCCCTTGGACCCACCTGCAGACTCTGAAAGCCACAGCTTCTAGTTCAGGCAGTGGACGGAGCACATCTGTTTACCTCCCTCCTGCCCAAGACCAAGTGGAATGACCACAGAGCAGAATGAAAACACTTGGGCCCCATCAGTGGATGAATTTCCAGGAGGTTCTGAAAGATGAAAAGTGAAGAGGATCACAATATTCAATAACCAAAATTGAAGGAGTCAGGTCCAGCTCCCGCGCGCAGCAGAAAGAGAGGTCAGAGGAGCGGCCTCTTCTCAGCCAGCGGTACCGAACCCGTGCTGGATGTGGAAAAGCTAAAGGAGAACCTCCTCCTGCCCCCTCCGTGGCACAGACAGGACACTGGAGACCCTGACTACTGCTAGCCACAGCAGGCGAGTGCCTTCAGAGACACTGCAGCAAGAAACCCTGATCAGAGACCAGCACAGGGAGCACTGCAGCAAGAAATCCTATGACTCTGGCCTTGGCCAGTGGGGTTAGGGGCCTGGATCGGGCCTATCTGTCAATCTGGCTTCCACATCCTGAAATTAAGACTGCAGCAGGCACCCTGTTGTCCCCGGAGCTCATCCATCAGTACCAGTCTGACCAAGCAAAGGAGGGGCCTGCAAATGTCCATCTTCTCTCTTCCCAGAGCTGGCTACCCCATCTAAGGAGATCCCTCCCTATATTTTGGCTATTTTATAGAGAAAGAAACAGTGTATCCCATCAGCATTTACTGAGAAACATGGTTCAAGTCCAACTAGCCCCTTGTCCCTATGGCAACAGAGTGGAAAAAACAGCCAGCAGAGCTCAGCTGAAAAGCCCACAGTGAGCCTCTGAGTTCAGTATGCTACCATCACAACCACTTAACCTGTATAAGCTGAGTGTTTTTAAGCAAGTCACTTAACTTCTCTGAGTCTCAACAGCAAATAATATAAAATAGAGATAAATCCTTTATATCTGCAGGGTTTTGATGGGAGGAGAGAAACTGAAAAGGTCCAGAATAATCAAATTCAATGAACAAATGTGATATTTGTTCATAGGAATGACAGATGCTTGGTCCCCTCACTCTTAGCCTCTGGGCTTAGTTTGAAAATAATATTGCCCTGGAGAAGCTTCTCTGACAGGCCCTTGCCACACAGCCCTTAACTCGGTCCTTATCAGGGCACCCCAGGGGTTTCTTTCCTAAAACACAAGCTGTGACATTCAAATTGATTTGATTTTTAAAGACCCAAGATTGTGCTAACATTGTTCATCATATACCTTGTGCCTACCTTGTAGTTGGTTTTCAATGTAATAATAATTGTGATGAGTATACGTATGAAGAAAGCAAGACCTGGGCATTGTTCTAGTTAATATTAATACAGAGATTCACTTACACCTCCTTCTGTGAGGTAGTGTTATGATCACCCCCATTTTACAGCTAGAGACATGGAGGCACAGAGAAGTGAAGGGCTTCCTTATAGAACCACAGCTACAGTTAAATAGCAGAGTCAGAATTTGAAGTTAGTCTGGCTCCAAGAGTCTGGGCTTACAACATTCATGTTAAATTTGCATCACACAAGCCTTCTATCTTCCAGTGATAGGTTTATACTAGAAACATCTTTGGTGTCTAGCAAGGTGCAGAGGTGAGCCTGGAAACTACCCCTTGAACATTGATCTGACGCTCACAGGAAAAGCTGTGGTGTTTCCTTGGATGATAATTTTTGAAAGCAGTTAGCAATCTTAAGACTGTTTGGAGGTGACCATTTAAGTTGCATTTTAATGTTGATTTAAGATATCTTTAAATGAATTGAATGTGATGAGAGAATTTTTGAAAAGTGCATAACGTTGACTGTGCAAAAACACTCAGGGGCAGAAACGACTCCAGTGTTCTAATTGGCTATGGAAGCAAACATTTGGGATACAGAAACCTGACTGGCTCCCTTTGCAATGCCTTGTTTATCTTGCATGATAGAAAGTGTTGGTTAATGCCAAAATGCCCCCTGAAAAGAGGCCCTGGAGAGTTGGCTGACACCTTGGACATGTCACTGCTTCAGAGAGAGCCAGCCACTTGCTTTCTAGGGACAGTGTGAAGGTCTGGCCGTGACCGTCACCCTGGTGGGTGCTCTGTGGCCTCCCAAGCTCTGCTGCACCTGCCTTCTCCACCAGGTGCAGTATTCTCTGCTGAGTCCTGTGCTGAGACCCAGGCAAGGGTCAGAAACCTCTATCTGCCTATTTAGGCCATAGCCCAGGCATTACAGGGAGCTCACTAATGATCTGTGGGACACATAAATCAATTGGTAGGTAATTAAGGTCAGAATTATTGCCATCACTATCAATACCACCATCATCCCCTCAACCATGTTGGGCTTCTCTGTAAATTTCCCAGAAGTACAGCAATTGTTGCTCCCAAAGAGTGGCCCAAAGGAGGAGAGAGCCCCATAGATTAAAGACAACTGGGGATTCCGTCCCAAGTCCAGTAAAACCAGGTCACAGAATTTTCCATTTTCCAGGGCAGTGATTAGTGAGAATCTTCTTCCTTGTCTGCTTCCAGATAGGTATGTCCCCTCAGGTAGGAACTGGAAGGGATGTCTAGGGGTAAGTCCTCCAGGGCCTTCTAGCTGAAAAGTGGAAAACAACCCAGCCAAGGGATGAAGGCACAGTTACCCTCTCATCCCGCCTCTTGGCCTCCCCAGCAGCCACTTCTACTCAAGACCTGGGGTACAAGTCTTTATCAATAATAATCCTTGACCTCTTTTTCCATATCTGTGACTGGCAGTTCTCTTCCCTCACTTTCTCTCTATCCATTTTCACTTAACTGCAGTGGCCTCCTCTTTACAGGGGTCCTTCCCACATGCTGACATTTATTGAGCTGTACAATAAATTATGTTGGAAACAAGCTCACTGTTCTTTTGTTTTAAAAGTATGGGTGTGCTACCGAGCCCTCCTTTATCTGCATTTCCCTACCTTTGGCACGGGTGCAGCTCAAAGATAGATTATTCTTTTGTTGGTACATTTAGATGCATCAGAAAATTATTCTTCATTGCTTTCTAATTGTGCTTCCTGCCGAGTGCATGGATAATTTAAATGTTCCATTAATATCATGTCTTACATTTCTCAGGTGTCTCTGTTTGACTGATCTCTCCTCAGCTCATAATAAATCTTATTCATAGTAGAAGTTTGCAATTGTGTAGCAAGTAGGCAAGAAAATCAGGAAGCGGATGCCTAAAGTCAATATCTGTGGAGCTCTTATTGCCCTTGTCACTCTGAGCAAAAAGTTCAGCCTCAGTTTTCACATCTGTCAAATGAATGAGTGTTCACAGGACCTAATCCCCACCCCACAGGCTCAGTCCAGTTCCAGAAGCAGAATAAGTGCTCAATACATGTAATCACACTTAAAAAGAGAATGAAGAATTTTCAAACTCTGCTTGTCTTCTCCCCACTTCCCCTACAAGTGGTATTTCTTATTTCCTGTCTCTGCCTTACCCAGGGACACACAAAGCTCCCTGGATGATGAGGGGACTGGGGGTGTTTGGCACAGCTCCCTGGGCTTTGAACTTAGCTCCCATGGCAATGTGACATGAGTTCCATAACTCCCTTGGCAGTCCTTTTCCATGGTAAACAAATTTGAAATAACATACCAATCCCTCACTTATCCCCAGGTGTCTCATTTTGCAACCTCAACTATTCTGATCACAGCCAAGTCTGGGAAGGAACATAAGCAACTTTTGCAGAGCCAGAAAGACATGGCACATGATTCATTCCATGAAGCTGGTGGAAGTGATGGGGAAGAGGTGCTCAGACCGCCACCAATAGCATCACCTCCTTGCACAGGGTTCTAAAGAGCTTGTTAGCCAAACATGCAGCAGCTTTGGATCAGAAGCAATGTAATGTTGACCTACCCAGGCCTGGGGAGCAGGAAACAGGCACTTAGAACTGGCATCCCTGCTGAAGGCAAGTGTGCCCACAGCCTCTTCAAGGGGTTGTGTCAGGCTGGGCCATTAAGTCACCGGAAAGAGTGTGGAACTGCTCCTGAGGGTGGGATTGAGAGCACCTTATTCCAACTTAGTATCTAAGAAGTGATTCAGAGCAGTGAACACGGGCTTTGGAAATAGAGGTCTGAGATTGAACCCTAGCTGTATTTCATGACTTTAATTCTCTGAGTCTATTTTTCTCAATGGTCCAATGAGAGTAACATGAACTCCTTTGCAGAGCTGTAACAAAGACACTTAGTATAAAACACTGGCATAAAGAGCAGATGCTATCTCTCCTTCACTAGTTATTACTAATGCCACTATTGTTTATTAATATCACTATTATTCTAAGTAAATGCTAAGGAGGGCAAATAAAAGTCCTTTAGGTCAAGGCTCAAAGCCAGTGCAGTTATATGCAAGTATATCTCTAGCAAGGGGCAGCCTTGGCATTAGGATAAATGGCAAGGTCTGGGGGTTGGGTGGGGTGGGCAGGAAACATTATGGGCTCCTTTTCACCAGGCAGCAGGTCCCAGTACACTTATAGGTATGAGCGACCACAAAAAGGAAGGCACCCATGATCAACAGTCCAACCAAAGAGAGAGAAGAAATCAATACCCCCATTATCTGGGACTCATCCGTGATGGGAGCCATAAATGAGGTGAAGGTCAATGTGAGTGACAATGTCACAGCTCTATACGATAATGAGCACTTGCAGCCGTGACATGGATGCATCCAGAAAGTCATATGATGTCTGGTGACCATAGTTTAGGGACAGAGAAATCTGTGAAACAGTCTAGATAAGTTTATACCAATGACTGCTTTTAATTTTTAAAAGTTTAATGATGAAATTGGATAAACGATGTTATTTTCAAAAGTTATAACATCATGTGAAAATTGTTCTCAGATGATACTAGATAAATGCACTATTGACTGTACTTTCAGTACTTGTTCTGCCTTATTTCTCGTGTTTGCTTTTTTTTTCCACTTTGAATCGTGGCAGGAACTAACCACCCACCTCCTAAACATTCCAACTCAAATCTAGTTTACTATAATTACGAGTTGCTTTCCAAACACAAAAACAGCAGTCTTTAAAGTCATTTACAACTGTTCTCTCCAAATCAACTGAAGAGATGAAAAGGAGGATGTCAGATGTCAGTCAGCCCCACATGCTTTGCCAGAACCCAGCGGAGCAGCCCACCGATCTTTGGAGGGTTGGTACAAAGCGCCCAGCTCTGAGCTTTTGAAAGGAAATGAAGGCAAACCAAGGTTTAAATCCAATGGAAACAGGAAGAATGGGTGATATTCAAAAAATTAACTTGATAAGATAATGTTCAGCTTCTCTTTGAAACCTAAGCTGCAGGATGAGAATACTTAAATATTTGGTGCTCTTAACTTTCAGTTTCTTCTACTGACAATGGAAGTCTTGCAGTTCTTCAGGAGGACGTCTCCACATGGTGGGAAGAGCAGTGAACAGGGTGGGCTCTGACATCAGGTCTTCCAGCAAGGTCTGCCACCTCTTTCTCTGGGTCTAAGTTTGCTCAAAAAACTGAAGGTTTGAACAGATGGTCTCGGGGGTTCTTTCTAGATCTAGGTTCCTTTAGCTTTATCAAACCTGGAGATTCAGAGAGATGTCCAGACTTGAGAGTAGAGAAGATAAGAGGAGCTCCTGTGTGACCACAGTTCCCTGTGTATACACGTGGCTACAGGATGTGGAGAGCACGATACCAAACCATTATGTGTCTTATGTTTGTTAAAACGTTTTTAAAAATGTGAACTACAATTTTATATTGAGGACGAGGGTGCTCCTGATATAATTTGGCCTTCTTTGCATTTTTATTTTAAATTGACATGGAGTAATTCCTATGGTTTAGATATGAGGTGTCCTCCAAAGGCTCATGTGTGAGAAGATGCAAAATCATTCATAGGTGAAATTATTAGACTATGAGTGTAGCCTAATCAGTAGATTAACCCCTGGATGTTGATTAACTAAGTGGTAACTGTAGGCAGGTGGGGTGTGGCTGGAGGGTCATTCATGGCATGCCTTTGGTGTTTACATTTTGTCCCTAGTGAGTGAAATTCTCTCTGTGCTTCCTGATGGCCATGTTTCTGGGCTGCTGTCCTTGTCCACACCCTTATGTTATGATGTTCTGTCTCACCTTGGGCCCAGAACTATGGAGTTGGTTATCTAAGAACTGAGACCTCTGAAACTGTGAGCCCCAAATAAACTTTTCTTCCTCTATGCTGTTCTTATTAGAGCTTTTGCTCAATATATGCATAACAGGAATTATACATATTTGTAGGATACAGAGTGACATTTCAATATATGTATACAATGTGTAGGATTAGGGTAACTGGCATAGTCATCCCCGAGGACGTGTATCGTTCCTTATAACATTCAAAATTCTCTCTGCTAGCTATTTTGAAATCTGTGATCAATTGTTAGCAACTATTATACACAGGACATTAAAAGGTATCTCTCCTGTCCAAATGTATCCTGTCCCCAACCTCACTCCACATCCCTGCTGTCCTACCTCCCACTAATTTTTAAAAAGCTGCAGTGAATAACAAACAGCATGTGCACAGAGGCCAGAGCATCAGGTGTACTAAGAGCTTGGGAAGAGCTGGGTACGTGCTGAACACCTATAATCCCACAGCTCAGGAGGCTGTGGCAAGAGGATTGTGAGTTCAAAGCCAGCCTTGGCAACTTAGGAAGGCCCTAAGCAACTCAGTGTGATCCTGTCTCTAAATAAAATATAAATAAGGACTGGAGATGTTGCTCAGTGGTTAATCACCCCTGGGTTCAATTCCCTGTACCAAAAAAAAAAAAAAAAGAAGGAAAAAAAAGAGCTGGAGAAGACATGATTAGATATGAGGTAGCAGAAGAAGGTTCCATGAAACTCATTTCTTCAACTTGGAGATTAAATAATTATCAAGTCAGAAACCAGCAGCACTTTATTCTATCTTCTTCTCCTCTTATCAGGAAGTGTCCAGAACGTCTGCCCCATTAACTCCCTTGGAAAGACCACAATGCCCTATTGAGCAGGTTGATGGAGGGGATAATGAGAGGACTCTTCCAAAGCAAGGAAAGTGACCATGTAATGGACCATTCAAACCATAACCCTTTGAAAGTGAGAGAAGGTCCCATTAAAAATCATGCTAAGGCATAAAGAGGGTTATTCATAAATAAAATGGGACCCATGGTCACCTTAGCAATGTCTATCCCCTATAATTGCTGTGAAAATCAAACAAAGCATTCATGTGAAATAACTTATCCAGATGTTGGCACAATAGTGTCAATAAATATTAACAACATGATCAGGGCTTAACAGTCAAGTATTCCAATCTCCAGGTGATAGATAAGAAGCCCTGAGAAGCTTGTGAACTTGTCTCCCCACGAGGGTTGGTGGCTGGCAGGAAGATTGCATTTCAGGATGAGAAGGGACATAGTCAGCAGACATCAGAGGAGACAATAAGGCAAATTCCCAGCACAGATGGGGTGAGCAAAAAGAAGCAGAGGAGGGTCAGGCTGCAGTTTTGGAAAGATGCCGCCATGAGGACCAGGAACTGTATCTGAAGCTCTTCTAAACATGTTGGCTTCCAATCAAGGAAAGGAGAAGGAAAAGACAAGTCTCCCAGCTCAGGTTCATGTGTTCTCCCAAGAACGTAGCTGCCCTACCCCTGGTACCTCCAGAGCCTCAGCTCCAGCTTCAAAGTCCACCCTATCCTTTAAATGCCTATTTCTTTATTTCCATCCAAATACTCTGCACTGCCAAATCCATATGGCCTCGGGGCCTTGTTTCATCAACCAGTTCTGCCTCTCGACCATCCTGCTGCTTTTAAAAGCTGTGCCATGTTCCCTCAGCTGTTACTTGATCCTGGCTGCTTTCCTCTTCGGGGCCATCACCTAACATGCAAGGAACACAGCTCACCTGATCTGCAGTAACAGAAGGGGAAGATCAGAACAGTCTGTGTTGGGTCCATATGCAAAAGCCAGTGTTGGATGCTTTAGTTGGGTAATTGGAGGAATGCCAAGCACAAGATCTGAGGTCAAGAGCTATAACAAGCTGAGGAGGCCCTAAGTGGAATCCAGTAAGATAGCCACCGCCAGACATGCAATGGGATCCAAAGCCACAGAGGATTCTAGGTCTGAAGACAGATTCCAGAGGGGAGATTGGTGGCCACAATGGAGTGAAGAACCCACGGGGAAAGCAAGCGGGATGTGGTGTGTGGGCACAGAGCTAGGAACACATGCTGTCAAACAAAGATGTGCCATCCCAGCTGCCTCTTGTCTGTTTTTTCCACAGTGGAGGATTCAAAAGCTGTGAAGTTCTGTACCTGCCGATGATTTCCTAGTGATTGTCAAATGTGTTCCAATTCCTGAGGCCACCACCCTGTTTTAGTTGATTACCTTCAATCTCAAGAGAGCCTGGGGTTTTGGGAGCTAGAGAAATGGAAATCTATTTCCAATTTCCACTTAGAATTATGCCAACTACAAGTTTTTCATGTATTTCCTGTAGAGTATGCCTCTCCCGCCGCTGGTCTGTGAGTCAGCTGTTGCAGTTACAGAAAAATGAGTGAACAAGTAGCAAAGGAACATGACCGAAATGTCTTAGAAGCACCTGGGTTTTCTTGGCTCAACACCTTGGTGTTGTTTGTATGAGTGCTGCTCTTTCAAAATATTTACCTACATCCCCCCACACACTCCTCAGTGTCAGATGTAAGGGAAGTTCTCCCAGTTACCCTAGCCCTGGGCTCTCATCTTGCCAGGGCCTTGCCCAGCAGACACCGCTTTCCTCTTGACCACTATTCTCTCCAGCAGCACCAAAGCATCTCCCATATATAAATACTAGGTACACGTATGATTGCGTGAATGGTGTGGCCCTACCTTGTGTACAAATGGAGAAGTGAAAAACTGTGCTCCACTGTGTACAATGAATCAAAGCACATTCTGCTGTCAGGTATAACTGATTTGAACAAATTAATTAATTAGTTAAAAAAAATAAAACCTCTTCCAACCTTGAAAATCTCAATGGCCTCAGTATTCTCTTGCAAGGTTCAGCTCAAAATCCTTTTTTTCCCCTTCTCCTCTCTTGTTCTTTGTTAACCCCAGTCCTCCATCAGAGGGGGCTCTGTTGACCCCTCCTTTGCAACTTCTTATGTGGAAAAAGGACAGCCGTAGTTCTTAGATGTATTCTTTCCTCTTATAAAAGTGTTGCTCTAGAAATCCCCACTCACAGTATTAAGCTTCTTTTGAATACCTTCCTTAGGGCGGGTTCGGCCCTGTTATCCCAGGGAACAAAGATCTGCTGAATGGGATGTCTGTCGATGTGCCAGCTTTCCTTAATCTCTCACTCTCATCCTTTCTCTCTTCACTTATTGACTATTAGCCAAATACTGGCCTCTGTCAGGCACTACCCAAGGGGATGGATATAAAGCCATGAGCTGAGAGAGAGAGACCTTTAATCCCTTGACACTTATATTTTGCTTTAAATAGCAAATAAAATATTAAGCTCTCTTGGGGAATTATTATCCATAAACACTGTAATGGTGGTGGTGTGTGTCTGTATCCTTTAGTCTAAACTGAGCATTGACTGTTGGAATGCCTGTCACTTCAGATAAAAAAAAATTAAGCCTAAAGAAGCAACTTTTCCAAGTCCCTAACTTGAGAGTTGCAACCCAGCAGTCCACAACAGGAAATCTAAGTGCTTGGCAAAGCTCAGCTATGAATTCAAAGTTTTATTACGTGTAATGCAGCAGGGTCCTTCTGAAAGCTCTTCAAACTGCAGCCTGTTGACATCACAAAGCACTAAAGCAATCACTGTTGGGTAGGCAAGTGACCTTTAGTTGGAAGAGTACAGTGTATTAAAGAGGAAAAGAATGTGACTTTCATACAACTTTTATGTAAAACTACAGCTGGCCCCAAGGATTCATGATGAGTCTTCCAAAGCCATGCTGGTTGTGTCCAGTCATCTGTAAAACAGAATTGGGGCCACTCTTCTGTCTCTCTCTCATATACACACACTAGCTTTACACACCATGGAAAATCAACTTCAGTCCACTGCTAACTTTCGAACAGCTTGTTTGCTCATTTCTAAAAGCACAAGAAAAGAATATGTGCATTTTGTTGAAGAGAGTCTTTTGTGAAATTGTGCATTCCATGTGAGGAAGACCCAATGGCGACTGTTTTAACAAGGGAAGGTGTAACTATTGTCCCGAGCACTTCCAGCCAACAGCCCCTGGAAAGCAAAGTATCCTGTTAGAAGGCCAAGAGAAGTTCAGCACGTTCCACAGTGCCTTGTGTACCTTCCCCTCAGAGAAAGGCCCAGGTGGACAGAAAGAAGACCGGTCACTAGAAGGTGTTGTATTAATCTGGCCTAATAACATGTTCACTAGAGAGTTAACCTACTAAGGAGGTTTATTGCTAATGAATGTCAACAATGGGCAGTCGAGGACTGTTAGAGTTAATGGTCTCTTGTCAGTAACTTAAATTTGTTAGTTAGCTAATAGTAATAGGAGTAACAAAGTAATACAGTATTTCAGGGTGTCCCTACCTACAAAGAAGTATAAAGGAGTTGGGAGTAGTTGCAAGGGGTTTAGTGAAATATGGTTGGAAAAAGGAACACCATGGTCTACAACAGAGTCCTGACAAGAGTTTTTCTCAAAGTAACATGGAAGGACAATATCTGCTGTGGTGTTTCCCTAAAGCTTACGTGTTAGACAATGCTATAAGGTTCAGAGGAGAAATGATTAGGTTCTAAGAGTCTTAACCCAATCAGTGAATTAATCCCTTGATAGGGATTAATGAGTGATAACTGAAGTGGTGGGGTGTGGCTGGAGGAGGTGGGAATTGGGTGTGGCTTGGGGGTAGGTATTTGTATTTGTCTAGTAGAGTCTCTTTCTGAACACCATGTGAGCTGCTTCCCTCTGCCATAGTCTTCTACCATAATGTCCTGACTCACCGCCAGCCCCAAAGAATGGAGCCAACCTTCTATAGACAAGAATCTCTGAAACTGTGAGCCCTCAAATAAACTTCTCCTCCTTTAAAATTGTTCTGATCAGATCTTATAGTCACAACTGTGAAAAAGCTGACTAAATGAGTGTCTTAGTTCATTTGGGCTGATGTAGCAAACACCAAAAAATGGGTGACTTACAAACAATACAAAAAAGTTATTTCTTATGATTCTGAGGGCGATAAGTTCAAAGCCAGACAGATTTGGTGTCTGGGGA
The DNA here is from genome assembly GCF_052094955.1 of Ictidomys tridecemlineatus. Classification (NCBI taxonomy): domain Eukaryota; kingdom Metazoa; phylum Chordata; class Mammalia; order Rodentia; family Sciuridae; genus Ictidomys; species Ictidomys tridecemlineatus. Next base: position 85,622,447 of record NC_135483.1, read on the forward strand.
GGGACTTGCTTTCTGGTTCACAGATGTTGCCTTGTGGCAGAGGGCCCAATGAGTTCCCATGGACCTACTTTGTAAGGGCACTAATGTCCCTCATGAGGACTCTGCATTCATGAATAAATCATGTCTTGGGCCTCACTTCCTGATATCATCCCCTAAGCCTAGAATTTCAACCTGTGAATTTTGAGGGGGTACAAACATTCAGACCACAGCAGATCCAAGGGGGCAGTAATTTAGCCAAGAGCTGCAGTCTTTTACAGGCTAAGATATCTGAGCTAGTGAGGAAGGAGGACACAATGGGAGAAGTGAGGAAGAGTACTTCCTACACTAGACGCTATTTGGTCCAGGAAGGCATCTGACCTTCTTGACCAGATGCTGATATTTCTCCACATAGACAGCGCCCCCTGCTGTCCACTGTGAGAAGATGCTGCGTACACAAACATTTAGCCATTTAGCCCCATAAGAAGGAACAAGCTGCCATCCTCAATATCATTTAATCAAACTGTCTCTTCTCCATGTTTCCATTTCTAAAGTCCATGTTCAATAGAAGGGGGCACATACCAGTAGCAATGCAAAACCTTTTCTGAGAATTTGAAGGATAAGGAAGCTGCTTCTGCTTCTTGGGGTCCCTTATGAACAGACATGTCATTAATATTCCAGCATTGGTGGCTGGGGTTTGTCCAAATGTTCAGCTCTCTTTAACTGATGAAAGTACTGAGTGTCTGCTCACTGCATGGTGACACAGCCAAGCCAAGCCTCAAGGAGCTGGTCACACACTCAGGTGGACAGACACTCACACCCAAATATACAGAAGGAAGAAAACCAGTAGGTAGCCTCTGGTGACCACAGCTCCAAGGAGGGCTTGCAGTGTCACTTGATGCTTCCAACCTACTGCAGAAAAGGTGTGGTCCTATCAGTGTAGTCTGTCCTGGGCTGGAAAGGTATGGACAAATGGCCCAGAAAAGTGGTTAGAAGGACAAATCCCATCTCTCTTTGGGAATGGGAAGGAGTCGAAGAAGGTTTCAGTTTGAGTCCCCATTTGGGGTAAATATACCCAAAGACATGCCCGGCTCCCCGAAGGTGTGTGGTTAGGGGTCTGTCTCATCATTCCACCAGCAGGGTGGATCTTGGGAGCAGAATCGTCCCTAGCAATGTGGCTGACTCAAAGAGGACCAGAGAAAAGATCCCAAATCCTAAAAAAGCTCATTGTTAAGTTTACTGACTTCATGTTTAAACAAGTAAAATTTTGTGTTCAAAACAGACAAGTCTAAAACACAGAAATACACTTCATTTCTTTTAGTTTTAAAGGTAGCATCTAATCATAGTCTTTGTTTTAAATATTCCAGAGTGGTATGGTTGGTACTTTATTAACAACATTGATCTCTAATGGCCTGCCTGTCTGCTGAAATTACAAAACACACCGACTTCTTAAATTTCTATAATATATGTTTACACTAACAAAATAAGGTCAATGACTCCCAAACCACTCTGGAAGAGAGAACTTTTCTCTGCTGAAAGGGTTCAAAGAAATTGGAGTCTCATGTATGCCCATGAGCTTCAATCATGACAGAGCTCAGTGTTATTTGCAGCTAGGTCTTCCATGGTAAACATCAAGGTGACAAAACCAAGAAGATATTGAACCATCAACAAAAGACGATGACTAATATTTCTTGAGCACATTCTTGGCATTTTCTCATTTAGTCTATGCTATAATCAAAATTGTCCCTTGGTTGAATGCTGGCCTCTCAAAAGATATACCTGCATCCCAATCTCTAGAACACATGAATGTGACTTAATTTGAGAGAAAAAAAGAGGTCTTTGGAGATGAGTTAAGGATCTCAAGATTAGATCATCTTGACTTTTCCAGTGGCAAATGGGGAGGGGGACACAAAATGAAGAGGAAGAGATGCAGAGATGTCATGAGGATGGAGACCAAGATTCGAGCCATGCTGCTATGAACCAAGAAATTCTGCTGGAAGAGGCAGGAAAGAGAGGACTACTGACTTGATTTCAGACTCTTGGCTGAAAGAGTAAATTTCCCCTATGAGAGAGGAAATATCTATTGCTTTAAACTACCTAATCATAATCATTTGGTGCAGTAGCTCTAGGAAACTTATGTGTTCTTATTTTAAAGTGCAGAAAGCTGAATTCAGAGAGGTTAAGTAACCTGCCAGGGCTGCACAGTTATCATTAGTCTCTTTCTGACCTCTGGACCTGTGCTCCGAGCATAAGGCCACATGCTGGCTTGGCAGTCTAGAAAGCACCTGTTCTCTGCAGACAGAATCAAGAGTGCTGAGCATGTGCTGATACAGGTTCAGAGCAGCCTCTTCCAGCAGCTTCCTGCCTCCAAAGTCAATTTTTTGCATTAAAAGAGCCATTAAAGTCTGTCCATCAGCAATTTAGTTCATGTGTAGCCTCGTTTCCCAGCCCAGGGATAAGGTAGTTCTGCACTTGGCCCCGAAAGGCTTTGCTTTATTTCCCCAGTCATAAGTATGATCATTTGTACTCATGCTGGGCAATAATACAATGGAGAATGAACACTAAATTAAATGTATAAAGCATCTGAAATCAATCAAGCCCTTCATGAAACTAATTTTAGAAAAGAGGTCATTAGATATATTACACTCGATTGGAAAGTGAATTGAGAAAGCAGACCTTGTGTTCTTTTTCTAAAAAATACCCTTTTCTTCATGAGCTAGAGTTTTTATTACCTTTCATCAGAGTCCTTCAGCTGCCACAAACACCCCTATAACCTCTAGAAGTTAAACTAGTGATTTTTATGCTCCAAGTAAAAGAGGCTACCACTGCAATTTCTCTCATCTTCTCCATGTTCATGATCAGTACTAGAAAAGGGTAAAGGGAGCCGTCAAAGTCCCCAGTTTTAAGAGAGCAAGAGTAGCCCTAGGTTGAGCCCAGGAGTCACACTGTGTTTTGAGAGAACTCACCTACCTGAGGCATGGCTCTGAGGCTGTGTGGGGACGGGCTGGGAGACTCAGGTATGCACCATGTCCAAGAATTTATAAGAGGAGTGTAAGTGGGTTCTGCAATGTGTTTTCTTGCTTTATGTTTGTCTGTGGCAGAGTGAAGATGAATAGGAGGTTTGTTTACTCTGGGAAATTAAATGGAAGTCAGCAGATACCAGTGGAGATCACTAAGACCAAATCCCGTCATAGTCATTGTGCCATCTTTTTCCTTGTTCTGAGACAGAAAGATTTTCTGAATTTCATGAAGTCATCTGATAAGACCTCCAAGCTGTTTCTGTGGACACTCTTGGAGGGTGGTTTCCAACACTGAGCAGCAAGGCTCTCTGATCTGCTAAACACTTGCATGAATGAGTCAAGTGACCAGACCACGGGGTCATATGGTTGTAAATAACATGAAGCTAGACACAGAATTAGAAGGTTGGCACAACACAGCCCATGCTATCTCCACAGGCAAGCTAAGTCTAAGAAGGTGAACTTCAAGTAAAAACAAATCACAAGGCATAAAGGAAAGGTGTGATTTAATAGAGTTTTGGTGAAAAAGATGTGGGTTGCAACGGAAACCAGCATGTGGCAAGGAATCCAATATTATGTTGTACTAGCAGGAAAATAGTGTTCAGAACAGAGGAGAAGGTGATTCTCCTATCTTGCCATTGATGACATTGAACATATACTGTGTTGAGTTCTTGGTGACAGAGTAGGAAGGAAAGAGAAAAATAAAGGCCTGTTATGAGGGAAATAATGACATTGAAAAATCTGCATAAGGAAGTTCTGAAAAAAAGGAAGATTAGTTTTATAAAGCCTGTACAGGTATAACAATTGTTTTCAAACACGTACAAATTGTATGTAAAATGAATTATGCCTATCCAGGTGTGGTGGCCCACAACTGAGGAGGCTGCAGCAGGAGGATCAAAAGTTCAAGGCCAACCTTGCAATTTATCAAGAACCTGTCTAAAAAAGGGGGGGGGCTAAAGATGTGGCTCAGTCATAGAGCGCCTCCGAGCTTAATCCCTGGTATCAAAAGGAAAAAAAAAAAAGAATTATGCCTAATTATGTACATGCTTGGTGATATGCACCCTGTTCTTTGAGAGACTCTACTATTAACTATTTTTTATAGTAGAGTGGGAAACATAACAAAGTAAAAAAAAGTTTATTCATAGCAAATACAATGTTCTCAATATCACCAAAAGGAGTGGATGTGACTTCTGGAAGTAAATAGGGATCAATTCTGACTCAATATAATAAAGAATTTTCTAGAAATACAAGCCACACCCCAAAAGGCATTATTCACTTGGCATTCACTCAACACATCTTTGAGTGGAGACTCTTTACATTTTTCTGGATCTTGGGTAGTTAACACATTTTCCCTTGAGCAAGTATTATGCCAACATTTATGAGTACTCTGACAATATTCACATTTTAAGATGATACATCAAGGCATGTTTATTTCTTCTTTGAGAATGTATGTATGTATGATTTTCAAAAGTCAATTTTCTTTAACTTTAAAAATTTAAGACATCTCTTGTGGGCTGGCCAAAATTTCACAGGGTTAACTACCTAAATTTCCTTTGAATGAGCAGTTGGGAGCACTAGTCCTACTTCCTCTCCCAGACTGCAGAACTTCTCTTATATACCAGGGATCATGAATCCCTGAGTTGGTGGAAGTGTGACAGGAGTCAAGACTGGCTTTCTAACCTTACAAATCAGAAAAGCGAAGTCAAATGGGCCACAGAGGTGACATGTTCTACCACAGAGCACAGGTCCACTGAATTGCTGAGGGTGCTCCCAGCACTCCACTGCCTGCTGGTACTATTCCTCAGGCTGCTCTCAATCAATGCCATCAAGGACTTGAACTGAACAACTAACCACAACCACTGGACCACATCGTCTCATTTTCTATAAATCCTAAACAAAGTGCACCTATTAAGTTACACATTTATCATGCTCTAATGAAGCCTCCACTACTGATGGATTTACCAAAATACTCCCCTCTTGCACTCTAACCCCTTCAGCCTCCCAACACTTAAAGACCATCAAGAAGTGAGGATATGGCGCCCTCTAGGGATAAATGCACTAAACCAAGTCAACTCATAAATGAGGGGTCAAGGATGACAAAGTTGTGAAAACTTTATATCCATAGGAAGTGTTCAACCAAAACAAGGTATTAGAGTTTTAGCTAAGACATACTATTCTATATGCCAAAAGCAAAACACCAGTCGCTGAATCAAAATATTAAAAGTAGCTGATATTAAGCTCTATGAAAGTAAAAATTAGGGAACTCGTCTTACTACTTCAAGACTTTTAGGTGAATTTCTTTTTTTTTTCTTTCTATTGCTATGTTTAAATTTTTATTTAATTGCTTTAAACTCAGAAATACATATTGTGGAAACTCAATCAAATCAGAGAACACTATTTTTTTTAATTATTTCATTACTAAAACTTTATTATAAAATCTATCACTTATATATTAAATCTTGACATAATAGTAGAAAAATAATAGTTTCTGAGTACTTCCAGTCTGAAGATTGTTCTTATAATCACTATTCTGTACATTTATGATAAAGAAGGTGATACTACTATCATGTTATAAAATTTTTCTTCCTATTATAATGATAACTGGCTTAGGTAAAGACTTATTCACCACTTTATACACTAGACTTAAAGATGCAGTAGGATGGTGATGAGGTAATTTCATCAATGAAATCCCATAAACTTCTTTTTTTTCATTTTTTTTTATTATTGGTCGTTCAAAACCTTACACAGTTCTTAATACATCATATTTCACAGTTTGATTCAAGCGGATTATGAACTCCCAACTTTACCCCGTATACAGATTGCTGTATCACATCAGTTACCCTTCCATTGATTGACATATTGCCTTTCTAGTGTCTGATGTATTCTGCTGTCTGTCCTATTCTCTACTATCCCCCCTCCCCTCACCTCCCCTCCCCTTTTCTCTCTCTACCCCTTCTACTGTAAATCATTTCTTCCATTTATATTATCTTGTCTTACTCCTCCTTTCCTCTTATATATCATTTTGTATAACCCTGAGGATCGCCTTCCATTTCCATGCTATTTTCCTTCTCACTCCCTTTCGCTCCCACCTCTCATCCCTGTTTAATGTAAATCTTCTTCTCAAGCTATTCGTCCCTACCCTGTCCTTGTTTACTCCCCTTATATCAAAGGGGTCATTTGGTATTTGTTTTTTTAAAGATTGACTAGCTTCACTTAGCATAATCTGCTCTAATGCCATCAATTTTCCTCCAAATTCTATGATTTTGTCATTTTTTAATGCAGAGTAATACTCCATTGTGTATAAATGCCACATTTTTTAATCCATTCATCTATTGAAGGGCATCTAGGCTGATTCCATAATCTTGCTATAGTGAATTGTGCTGCTATGAACATCGATGTAGCAGTGTCCCTGTAGTATGCTCTTATTAGGTCTTTAGGGAATAAACCGAGAAGGGGAATAGCTGGGTCAAATGGTGGTTCCATTCCCAGCTTTCCAAGATATCTCCATACTGCTTTCCAAATTGGCTGCACCAATTTGCAGTCCCACCAGCAATGAATAAGAGTGCCCTTTTCCCCGCATCCTCTCCAGCACTTATTGTTGTTTGACTTCCTAATGGCTGTCAATCTTACTGGAGTGAGATGGTATTTTAGGGTAGTTTTGATTTGCATTTCTCTGACTGCTAGCGATAGTGAGCATTTTTTCATGTACTTATTGATTGATTGTATGTCCTCCTCTGAGAAGTGTCTGTTCAGGTCCTTGGCCCATTTATTGATTGGGTTATTTGTTATCTTATTGTCTAATTTTTTGAGTTCTTTGTATATTCTGGTTATTAGGGCTCTATCTGAAGTGTGTGGATTAAAGATTTGTTCCCAGGATGTAGGCTCCCTGTTTATCTCTCTTATTGTTTCTTTTGCTGAGAAAAAAACTTTTTAGTTTAAGTAAGTCCCATTTGTTGATTCTAGTTGTTAACTCTTGTGCTATGGGTGTCCTATTGAGGAATTTGGGGCCCGATCCCACAGTATGTAGATCATAACCAACTTTTTCTTCTATCAGATGCCATGTCTCTGATTTAATATCAAGCTCCTTGATCCATTTTGAGTTAACTTTTGTGCATGGTGAGTGATAGGGATTCATATTCATTTTGATGCAAATGGATTTCCAGTTTTCCAGCACCATTTGTTGAAGATGCTATCCTTCCTCCATTGCATGCTTTTAGCCCCTTTTTCAAATATAAGATAGTTGTAGTTTTGTGGATTGGTTACTGTGTCCTCTATTCTGTACCATTGGTCCACCCGCCTGTTTTGGTACCAGTACCATGCTGTTTTTGTTACTATTGCTCTGTAGTATAGTTTAAAGTCTGGTATCGCTATACCACCTGATTCACACTTCCTGCTTAGCATTGTTTTTGCTATTCTGGGTCTTTTATTATTCCATATGAATTTCATGATTCTTTTATCTATTTCTACAAGAAATGCCGTTGGGATTTTGATTGGCATTGCATTGAACTTATAGAGAACTTTTGGTAATATCGCCATTTTGATGATGTTAGTTCTGCCTATCCATGAGCAGGGTATATTTTTCCATCTTCTAAGGTCTTCTTCTATATCTTTCTTTAGGGTTCTGTAATTTTCATTATATAAATCTTTCACCTCTTTTGTTAGGTTGATTCCCAAGTATTTTATTTTTTGGGGGGATATTGTGAATGGAGTAGTTGTCCTCATTTCCATTTCAGAGGATTTGTCGCTGATATACAGGAATGCCTTTGATTTATGCATGTTGATCTTATATCCTGCCACTTTGCTGAATTCATTTATTAGCTCTAATAGCTTCTTTGTAGACCCTTTTGGGTCTGCTAGGTATAGGATCATATCATCTGCAAATAGTGATAATTTAAGTTCTTCTTTTCCTATTTTTATGCCTTTAATTTCTTTCGACTGTCTAATTGCTCTGGCCAGTGTTTCAAGGACTATGTTGAACAGAAGTGGTGAGAGAGGGCATCCCTGTCTTGTACCAGATCTTAGAGGGAATGCCTTCAATTTTTCTCCATTCAGAATGATGCTGGCCTATGGTTTATCATAGATTGCTTTTACAATTTTGAGATATGTTCCAGTTATCCCTAATTTTTTAGAGTTTTGAACATAAAGGGATGCTGTACTTTGTTGAATGCTTTTTCTGCATCTATCGAGATGATCATATGGTTCTTTTTTTTAAGTCTATTGATGTGGTGAATAACATTTATTGATTTCCGTATATTGAACCAGCCTTGCATCCCAGGGATGAATCCTACTTGATCATGGTGTATAATTTTTTTGATATGTATTTGAATCCGATTCGCCAGAATTTTATTGAGGATTTTTGCGTCAAGGTTCATTAGAGATATTGGTCTGTAGTTTTCTTTCTTTGAAGTGTCTTTATCTGGTTTCGGAATCAGGGTGATGTTTGCCTCGTAGAATGAATTTGAGGTTCTCTCTCTTTTTCTATTTCCTGAAATAGCTTGAAAAGTATTGGTGTTAGTTCCTCTTTAAAGGTTTTGTAAAACTCTGCTGTATACCCATCAGGTCCTGGGCTTTTCTTAGTTGGTAATCTTTTGATGGTTTCTTCTATTTCCTCTATTGTTATTGGTCTCTTTAGGTTGTCTATATCCTCCTGACTCAATCTGGGCAGATCATAAGACTTAAGGAATTTATCTATGCCGTCACTATCTTCTATTTTATTGGAGTATAAGGATTCAAAATAATTTCTGATTATCTTCTGTATTTCTGAAGTGTCTGTTGTGATATTACCTTTTTCATCCCGTATGTTAGTAATTTGAGTTCTCTCTCTTCTTCTCTTTGTTAGCATGGCTAAGGGTCTGTCAATTTTATTTATTTTTTCAAAGAACCAACTTTTAGTCTTGTCAATTTTTTCAATTGTTTCTTTTGTTTCAATTTCATTTATTTCAGCTCTGATTTTAATTATTTCTTGCCTTCTACTTTTTTTGCTGTTGTTTTGCTCTTCTTTTTCTAGGATTTTGAGATGAAGTAAGAGATCATTTATTTGTTGTTTTTTTCTTTTTTTGAGGAATGAACTCCAAGCGATAAATTTTCCTCTTAGAACTGCTTTCAATGTGTCCCATAGATTCCAATATGTTGTGTCTGTGTTTTCATTAAGCTCTATGAAAGTAAAAATTAGGGAACTCGTCTTACTACTTCAAGACTTTCAGGTGAATTTCTAAAAGAGAAAAAATGCTCCTTCTTTGAGATTTTGAACAAGAGTATAAAATATCCCATCTACTTATTTGCTTCAACCCAATAAGAGACTACTTTTGCAATTATCCTTCAAGTGAAAGGCCTGTTTGCTCTTCCCTAGTGTCTCTCTGAAAATTCCCCTGGGTGGCTCTTAGAGAGGTTAACAGAACATCTAAAGAGAATAAATAGAGGTGAAGGGGATGAGGAAACAAGCCCTGAGGCTTTTTGTTTTGTATGTTTGTTTTAAAGTTTCCAACAGGCAACAAACTTGTCCTGCTCACCCAGAAGACTTGCTGCAAATTTTCATTCTGACCCAATACTGTGCTTAGTCCAACCACACTCAGGGACATGCTTAGCTCCTTTCTGGTCTGTGAATATGATTTCATAGACACTGAGAAGTGCTTTGAATTGCCCTCCTGTTTGGCTGAGTCACTAGATTCCTCTAACAGTTATATTAGTTAACTGTCACTGAGTAACAAACCACCTTAAACACTCAGTGGCTTAGGCAAAAAGCAAAAAAAATAATAATAATAATTGCTAAGGAGCTTATTTTCTAGCCAGGCAGCTGTGGTAGTGGCTAGAGATTTACTCATGCACTTGAAGTCAGGTGCAGGTCAGTCGGGCAGCTGTGAGGGACTCTGGTGCCTTGGCTAGATGAGCCAGGCAGACTCAACTCTTCCCCCTAAGTCTCATTCTCCTGTACGAGTCCAGAGATTTTGTCATGAAAATAGCAAAAGATCAAGAGAGAGAGCCAAGGCATCATACGGGCCCAGACTCAGCATGGAAAGCCACCTGCCTGGTACAGGGAAGCATGAAGGCTGGGAAGGTTAATGCCATTGTTCTACCAGGCCAGGAGACAGAATCTTATATTGTCTAAGATGCACCTAGAGAATACCCAGATAAAGCTACTTACTGCTCACTGGTATGCAATCCTGACATCAGTTTCTTTGAAGAGAGAAAACTGAAGAATGGAAGGGGTTTGGGGATAGCAAAAGAAAGATGAGTTTTGGAAGCTCCAGCACTTCATTTTTTGATAATGTCGGACACTTCATACTAGTTGGGAAGTTAGATTTTAAAAGAATGAATTAGAGTTGGGAATATTGATTAAAATTTGTGAAAAAAAGAAAAAAAACAGATGTGCTTTTAAAGAGAGACGTCAACTGGTGCAGAATCAGAAACAGAACGTCCACAGCACTAGATCCTGCAACACTTTTCTTCCAAAGAAGCATTTAGCCTGCTAAAGGGAAGAAGCCACCCAGCACAGTGAACACACCTGACCCCACCACCCTCAGTCCTCCAAATCAAACCAAGCACAAGGAACAGGACTGTTGATTCAACTACGTTGAAGGGTAAATGGTGAATTATTTTGAGTTTTAGAAGCAAGGCTGAGTTTAACATCCTCTGACTCACCCAGCAGGGCACACGTTTTCTGACAAAGCAAAAGTAGTGATGGAAAATATTTATGTGGTATCTATCACAGCATAGGTACCTAGTCAAAGGTCCTTCACAGCAAGGAATGTCTTTGAACTGACAAATGATCAGTTCAAAGACATTTTTGCTCCAATGACGATTATTACAAAATGAAAAATAAAAATAAAAAGGGAATACTACAGTAGCTGCCAGAAAAATCTTATGGCTTTTCATATAAGTGGAAAGTATTTGAATCATATTTCTTCTCTTGCTCCTGGGAGGAAAAATGAAATAGGAAGCGTATGTCCATCACACAAACCAACCTGCTGGAGGTATTCCCACCTGAGAAGTAGCACCTTCTTAAAGTGACTCCCTTTAAGCCAGAGAGAAAAGAGGCTGTAAATTCAAGTTACCTAAAAGAACAAACAAAAACCAAACTAACAATTCTTAACGGGTGTTGCATATTGAGAACAATGACAACCACCAACCCTGTAGGCCTGTGGTTGTGACTCTAGGTGATACCTGGCCTTTTCAAATAATAATAAAAATTTTGTGTTAAAGATCTCATTGCAGTTACAACCTTTAAAATGGAAGTGCATTCACTTTGTTCATATTTTTAAGAATTAAAGAGAAGACTCTGAACACTAGCAAAAAAACTCAACCAAGTCAAGTCCAGAGCTAGGTGCAGTGAAATAAAAGGAAGAATTTGTGCACCACAAGATGTAAGAGGGCTTGTGCGCACAGATAGCAATTGGCAGAGAGGCTATGTCATATGCAAACAGCCACAGGCACCTAAATGTTCTGAAAGAAAGGTCAAGCTGCTCTCGGCTATAGAGTGAGCAGAGTTAGATGGCACAGCTGGGTTGGGGGTATGGTAGAGCAGAGTTAGATGGCAGAGTTGTGTTGTTCAATGGTAGAGTGTTTTGGACCTGACCACTGAGACTGGTTCAGTAGAGTAAGGTCAGTGCAGACATGTACTGAGTAAAAACTAGCTCAGGTACACTGAGAAAGGGAAAACAAACTGCCTCCTAAGTCCATTCACTGAGGAGAAGGCCTTGAAAATGGCATTGCATGATACTATTGCTATCAGTAATAATTCACTCTCATACATGGCATGGCTCTAGATTTTTCAAAATGAGGCCTCATTCATTTAGCATTTGAAGCACATAAGCAACAGGAAAAGAGTGGCCCAGACTCGGACTTGCCAGGGGTTACACTGAGAGCCAGGGGCTGCAGGCTTTTTGCCTGGGTTTCTTAACTTTAGGCTCTGGACCAGACTGCAATGGAGTGTAATCAGATATAGCCCCTTCCCATGAACCAAAGGTTCAAAGTGTCCTGAGTTATTTCTTTGTTAAAAAAGGAGATTTAGAAAAACATTTGCAGGCATGCACAACAATTAGTCAGGGAAAATAGATAAGTCATTCAAAATATGCTTTAAATTTCATTTTATTTCACTAATAATTTCATATGAAATTCCATCTGCTTCCACTTTATTTTCAAAATAAGAATGCGTAAGACAATTCCCAGTCCTTTAATCTATGTGTATAATAACATCTGCTTTTTCAGTTTTATACTCAGCCTTCAAAAAAAAATATAATGCCAACAGAAGTTGGCTTTTCCATCAGAGAGCAGAAGGAGATGTTTACATCTGCTGAGAGTTGACAGGGCACTTATATTTTATGAAGCATTTATCTCATTTTATATTTATAACTCTAATACTACTACTAATGTTTAACAACGATGAACAATGTATAACAGGTAAAATGCTAAACATTACTTGTTTTAAAAAATCATCAGAAAAACTCTATAAATAATAATAATATGATTATTATCCCCATTTGTGGAGAGAGAAAATGAAAGCTTGCTAAGTTTGATACTTCAGGTCACGTGTAAGCTTTGCTTATATTTCAAAACATTCAGAAATTTGTTTTCCTGACTAGCTGCAGCACAGTGAAATCATAATTAAGTCTTAGTCAATACTCTAACTCACACATCAAGAAGACTGCATGGGTTGTTTCTTCATTAAAACCAAACCAAATCTATTTATTTTAAATGTATGAAGTTTCCATTGCCCTATACCTATAGGAAAATAATGACTTACCAGTTGGAAAACAAGAATCCTCAAAATCCCTAAATATAAATGTGCTTCAGCACTCCAAAGTGTGTTCATTGGTACTTGAATATTTAAATGTCCTGCTGTGAAGGCATGCTGAAGTTTCAAGTATTCTAATGTATTATGTCTCATAAATGGCTCCCCAAATTGAATTAAACCCCACCTTTATTCTGCATTTCTTTTAATTGGTAAGGTCATGAGCAGAAAAGCTCATGATTCTGATATGAATGAAGCAGTGTAGTCAGAGCACTGCAGTAAAGGCAAAGGGGAGACTTGGGGTTTGTTCATTTATCAAGCTGGATTCTCATATGCCCTAGTTAAGAAACCATCTGGGGTGACTTAATCTGTCTGCATCTTGGCACTACTGAACAAGAGGTGGGGACGATAGCAGGTAGCATCCTACCCATCCTGGTATTTACAGTTTGCTAGTTCTGACCAGTTGCAACATCAGCTCTCCCAAATCAATGGCAATGTAATAGAACAGAGATAAAAAATTCAGCTCAGGTTGCAGGCTGTGTGTGCATGTGTGTTTGTGTGTGTATGTATGTGTGTGAGTGTGTGTGTGTGTGTGTGTGTGTGTGTGTGTGTGTGTGTGTGTGCTGGTGCATGGAAGAGGGAGAAAAACGTATAATAGTAAATGATGAAAAACAGATAAGTAGTTCAAGAAATGGAGAACTTTCCAAATGTTTTAAGGGCCTTACATATTTTTTCTTCTTTCTCTTTTCTGTGTATTCTAGTATACTATCACTTAAACAATAGTCACAATTTCAAAAATCAAAATTTCCCAGAAGTCTGAACAGAAATGTTATTTTTTAAAAAAAGAAAAATAAAAAGAAATGCATCTTAAAAACTCACTGGAAAGAAAATACCTAGGGCTAGATCAAACATCCCCAAACTGAATGTAGATTTTTAAACTGACACTTTGCCCCTGGAAATTTTGATGATATAATTTACTTTCTTGGGTATTGGACATCATGGAAACCTAATACATTTTCTTTTGTATATCTTTTGGAGATAATGAAAGTTTTTTGAAAGAATATTTTAGATTTTTTGTGTTGTGAAAAATCTTAGTTGCTTAAAAGATATCCAATTTAAGTCGAAGGAAATTTTCTTACAAAAAGTAGGAATATTTTAAAAGTAAAAAATGTTATAATACACTAAGCTATGGCAGTATCAGTATACACTGAGTATTTTCTGTTTTGTAACAGATATGATTAATCAGCTTAAATTTATTGTGGTTAAGTATTGATGTATTTGGATTGGTTTCCAAGATTTTATTTTTAGATGACTATTACCATACCTTTTCTTTTATAGACACTATTTTTTTTCCTTTACCTCTTCAAGATTCTAACATACACTCCAATATGAGGAGCCCCAAACTCTGTATATGGCCACCATGTCATCTGTGACTGCCCTCCATCATCAGCCTGTACTCATAAAGGCTGAATAAAATCTTATTTAAAAGATGTGGAAAGAGGACATAGGGGTGCAGTTTGAATGTGACCATTTTATGATCATTTGTGATTTGCTGAATTTAATACTTGTAACAAGGTTTGTAATAGTGGTCTTTGAAAAAACTTTCTAATATATCCAATAAATTTTTTAAAAACCATAAAATATTTTCATTTTTTATTCCCATAGACAGGGAAATAGCCAAAATATGGTTCATTATACTTAGACTAACATAACATTGTAATTTGTATATCTAAACTTTTATGGGCTCACATCACCATGTTCTGTGATGCTAGGGTTTTGCTATGCTTTCAAGGAACCTTTCCCAGATTGCTTTATTATTACACATAATCAAGACAAAATTCATCTTTTGAATATTGATTTATTTTGTAACTTTTCCATAACATTCCTTTTCCTCATATGTTCTGGAACTTCAGTCAGTAGACTGATCTTTTTAATTTCATTTTAATTAGCTTATAATAATTGCATACATTATGGGGTACCCTGTGATAATCCAATATACATGTACAGTGTAAAATGATCAAATCATTTAGTATCTCTATCTCCTTAATGTTTGGATCCCTGGAGCTTCTCTCATCTAGTTCTTCAAAACATATATAATAGTTTACTGAAACCTACAGACACCTGACTGTGCTGCACATCACCAGAATTTATTCTTCCTAACTGTTTCTATCCCTGTTCTCACAATTCACTCTATTCCCCCTCCTGTTCCCTTCCTAGCCTCTTCTGCTTTAAGATCAACTTTTTTTCCACTGCTATATATGAGAGAGAACACATGCTATTTGTCTTTCTATGCCTGTCTTATTTCATTTTACACAAACTGTGGGCTAATCTTGAGGTAGAACATTCTCCATCCCACTATCTACCCACCCTGTGGCCTTAGGGCTTCCAGAGCCAGTTCAGAAGTAGCCTGTGCAGAGAGGCTGGGTTTCAGGATGAGGCTTGAGGAATGGGGCAGGGGCAGCTTTTTCCAGGCCTTTTCCAGAGCACTGAAGCCCCAATGCAATTCCAAATGCATCTAGCCAGCCTCTGGATTCCTATATGAACTATTTCTTTTTTACAGGCCTCCTTGTTGCTTTGCCTTTTTATTGTATTCCTCGGATTCTGTGAAGAGGTTTATCCTAATTACAGCAACTGTGTTTTCTTTCAAAGATTTCACATTTGATAGATATGGGAAAGTAGAGGAGAAGTCTCAAAATGTCAATGAAATGAAATGAAATTTTATTAATTAAAAAAAAAGTCAGCTAAAGTAAGAACTAGAAATTTCACTTCAACTTCATTTTTTTTAATCACAGTCTTTCCAAGGCTTGAATGAGGTAACATGTGAACGTCTAGAGTGTTCGGGTCCCTGGGTAAGGGTCGCAAAATCACCGGGACACAGGGGATGCAGAGCCAAGGCAGCAATTGCAACTGCATGCTGAGGTTTATTTGTAAGTTTCTTTTATATTCTTCTTCTAAAAAAGCAAGTGATTCTTCAGTAACACTTTGCCCACATTGCCCAAAAATCATGCCTCAGCGGGTACACAGAGCTAAATTCAGATTGTTCCTGTCTATTTGATAAGTACCCTCTTAAAGTTCTTTGTAGACATTATCTAATCCTCTGAAGATAAATTTGTTTCATTAGAATGTAGTGTTCCAAGGACAAGTATGCAGGAAGCTTCTTCCTCTTGGCCAAACCATGCAGAACTTGTGGCTTGCAATAAGGGGAAGAGAACTTTTCATCCTCCTAGCTGAAGTTTGCCTCAGCTGACCTAAATCACAGCCACAGCTCTTACAAACTGTCAGGCCTGAGGGAGCTAAACTCTGCACACTTAAACCCCAACAGTAACATGTGCTAAAATTCTTGGCAAATTATTTCTGCATTATTTTATTGGTGTTTTTAGGTCAATTATGGTTTCTTCATCTAGAGTCAGCTGGTTTTAAGAGGTTTGGTTAACAGGTTTGTCACTAGTGTATAATTTGCTTCTTAAATGTCTTACTATGATCTCTTCTATATCAAATATGCAAGTGAACGAGAATAATTAAATATCTGGTAGAGCCTGGGGTTGTGGCTCAGTGGTAGAGCACAGGCCTAGCAAGTGTGGGGCCCTGAGTTCAATCCTCAGGACCACATAAAAATAAATAAATGTAATAAATAAATAAATAAATAAATAAATATCAGGTAGATATAAAAGTCTTCTGTTTTTATCTGGACTTTAAATCATATATAAAACTAAAATTTTACACTCAAAATAAGGGTTACTTTTAATAATATATTATAATTTGTATTTTAACAATATGTCTTGTTAAAAATTTAGGGCATGATATTACTTAAATGTAAAGTCTTTTCCAAATAGAAAATCCTTTTACCATAATTTTTCCAAGCTCAAGTTCAAATAAGACTGCCAAAAATAAAATCAAGAGAAACTTTTGAAAGGATTTATTTTTCAGTATAGTATTCAATAATTTCTTCTCCTCCTCCTCCTCCTCTTTTTCCCCCTCTCTCCTTCCTCTTTCTCCTCCTCTTCCTTCTTCTTCTTTGGAAATGGCAAGGGTGTAGGGGAGTTATTCAGTCTTACTCAGGGTTCTCTAAATGCACTCTCAAAGGTTGTACACTACCAATAATTCAAAAGATTGGTTTAGGATGAAATACAATATCTGATTTTATTTTATTTAAAAAATATTTTTCTTAGTTGTTGATGGACTTTATTTTATTTACTTATTTATATGTGGTGCTGAGAATCAAATCCAGCACCTCACACATGCTAGGAAAGCTTTCTACCACTGAGCCACAACCCCAGCCCACCCGGCTTTTATTTTTGAAGACAGCATCACTAAAGGAAAAAATCCTGTGATCCATAGAAGGAATTACATGTTCTATGGAACGAAATGAAAGCAAAAGTGATGAGAGACTGATTGATCAACTGACCTGGCATGCCATTTGGAAAACATCTCAGAGAATTTAATTATTCAGCACGAATACCTCTCCATCTTGTCCATTTTCTTTTGATTAATCTTCTCTGCTCTGACAGTGGATGGAACTGTCTAGCCAAAAAAGACAATAACTGGAGATATGCCTACTATTAAGAAAAAAAAATGAGAATAAGCAAAAAAGGAAATGTTGGGCTGGCTTTTCTGTTTAAGCTGGCTCCCCTTTTAGCCCTTCACTAATGAAGTTAGGTTAATCACTGATGAAATCATCTAGAAAATTCAATCAAACAAAACCTTGTGTTGACTGAGTTATCCAAGTAATCCTGGTTTGGGCTATAATTCTATTTATAATTGCATCTGTTCTTCATTATCCCTGCGAGAGAGAACAGAGGCCACCCTCTGATTGCCAAGGCCTGTTCCCTGCCCCTCCATATCAGTTTTTCTGTTGGAATACAATGAATTCAGTCATGGCAGGTTGGCCCCTGAGGTGTCCCATAACTCCTGTTTGACTGAATCTTTTCCATAACAAAAGGTAAGCTTTCAAGACATGACAACTTACTTTCAAATGCAATATTCATATGTTTTAAAAGAAAAATACAGTGCATTAGAAAACATTTTTATAATGGTTATTCTCAACAAAGCATTTAGTCTCCTCTATTTGGTTCAGGCTTGTTTCTCAACAGCTGGAAAGGAGAAACACTTTCCCAGTGTTGGTATGGAGGGAGTTGCCATTCCTTGCAGGACTAGGAGGGTGCTGGCTGAGAAGAACATAACATCACACTCTCTCCAGGACACAGCAAGCAGGGAGTTTTGCAAAAGGGCAACAAGTTGCAACTGAAAGTGGGAAAATTCTAGGCCTTTTCAAGATGTCATATAAATGTCTACAGAACTCTGAAGCCCACAAGCAAGCATCTTTTTGAAAGGATGTAGGTTTTCTAAGGCTTTCTTTTAGAATTACTTAGAAGAGAACACTTTGGCAATTCAGTGAGGGAGAAAACAGCCCCATGGTTAGGCTGCAGTAGAGATCAATCCCCTAACTTTTGGTCATCAGCTTCTCCAGACCTTCAGGAACCCAGCTAGTATATGTGGGATTTTGAATGAATCAAGGCTCTTACTCCAACCACATGCTGTGACTGTCTCCTGAACAGATATGGAGAAATACCATGTTCCCAACTAATACGGGCTCTGGATTCCCAAGATATAAAACAGACTCTCACGGCCAGCTAAAAGAAGACAACTGTAAATTTGGGGAATGGCAACTTCAAAGCTCAAGAGAGTGTGGTTGATTCCCCCAGACACCTTGGCTAAGGTACAAATTCTCAAGCCAATCCCACTTCACAGTCCTATGTTCTTGCCTTCTTCTCTTTTTATACCCATGTTTTTAATAGTCTAGGCATCTGCTTCCTTTTGGCTTCTGTTCCATGTTCATAGCAGCACAATTCACGATAGCAAGATTGTGGAACTAGATGCCCTTCAATAGATGAATGGATAAAAAAAATGTGGCATTTATACACAATGGAGTATTACTCTGCATTAAGAAACGACAAAATCATAGAATTTGGAGGGAAATGGATGGCATTAGAGCAGATTGAGTGTGATGTTATGCTAAGTGAAGCTAGTCAATCTTTAAAAAACAAATACCAAATGACCCCTTTGATATAAGGGGAGTAAACAAGGACAGGGTAGGGACAAAGAGCTTGAGAAGAAGATTTACATTAAACAGGGATGAGAGGTGGGAGGGAAAGGGAGTGAGAATGATATATAAGAGGAAAGGAGGGGTAAGACAAGATAATACAAATGGAAGAAATGATTTACAGTAGAAGGGGTAGAGAGAGAAAAGGGGAGGGGAGGGGAGGGGAGGGGGGATAGTAGAGAATAGGACTGACAGCAGAATACATCAGACACTAGAAAAGCAATATGTCAATCAATGGAAGGGTAACTGATGTGATACAGCAATCTGTATACGGGGTAAAGTTGGGAGTTCATAACCCACTTGAATCAAACTGTGAAAAATGATGTATTAAGAACTGTGTAATGTTTTGAACGATCAACAATAAAAAAAAAAAAAAAAAAAAAAAAGAAGAAGCCGGCTCAGAATCAGAGAAGCAGACCCAACACACATCTCCTCGGCAACACAGAGCATTTGCCTTCATGACATTTTGTGATTTGAAAACTGCCCCCAGCTTAATGCCAGGTTCCTATCTCATTCTAGAACATTCACATTAATGATTCATAAGTGGATCTTCTAAAAACAGATATTCAAGTCTATAACATTTTTAAAAGGGGAATCATAACAATTTCTACTGTATGTCCTTGACATTTTGATGAGAATGATGTACACATTAATATTCATCTGTTGTCAATACAGTCCACAGAGTGGAACAGATGAGTCACAGAAAAGACCAACATGAAATATGGTGAACACATTGGTGATGCGGTAGAGAAACAGTGAGCTAAGTGTGAAGCAAAGAATCTGCTGTCAAACAACTCAACCTAGAAACTTATAATATTCAAAAAGCAAATTTCCCTACATTTTTTAAATGATTGCTCCCTAAGAAACATCACACTTTCTTATATTCCTTCAGAGAACAAAATCTATACTGATTGCTGTGATGTATTCTGGGGGATACATATTCTCTTCTCTGATTAGAGGTAGATTTTAAGATTCTAAGAGGCAATTTATCAACTTAATGGCAATCATGAGATGATACAATTTTTCTAAAACTATATTGCAAGCATCTCAACTTGAAATAAATGAAACAATACTTGCCACCATTTAGAACAATCTTCACCTTTAGAAATCTAATTACTGGCATGTGTTAGAGCA
This sequence comes from Ictidomys tridecemlineatus, assembly GCF_052094955.1. Lineage (NCBI taxonomy): Eukaryota > Metazoa > Chordata > Mammalia > Rodentia > Sciuridae > Ictidomys > Ictidomys tridecemlineatus. The sequence continues at coordinate 85,642,401 of NC_135483.1, forward strand.
TTTAATCTTAGTAAGGAAAATGGAATTGGTTTAGATTTCCAAGAATCTTGAATTTCCTACCCACGCATACACATCACTTGCACTTGTGTGAAAGTAACTGTTCAAATGTGATGGAATGCGTGTGTGACATAGAATATTGTTTATGTCCACTGGTTTTCTGAACATCTGCAGGGATATAAAAAGTCAGTATTTGGTTTCAGGAACTACACTCTGGGGGAGATCTGGGAGATGATCAGGGAGTTTGCTGAAGGCAGGGGGAGTTGGAGAGCTCTGCCTCAGGCAGAAGCACCAATGTGATAGGGGCAGTCATTGTCTGGTTCAACAGAAAGACCCTTATCTACCATGCCCCTTGTCAAAACACATCACCATGTAAATGATGTGATAAGTTGGACTCACATCCCAGTAGCATTCCAATAATCTGTTTGATTACAAAGCAAACAAAATTCAATGTGTCCTGTGTGCATGAGAGAACCTGGCAGGTAACAGGCACTTGGTTTAACAGTAGGAAAGTAATCAGTTCATGAAATTTTCCTTTTTCAAGAGCCAAGCAGGTACTTCTCACCCAAACTGTGGGGCTACTCACTGCAGGATTCCTTATTTATGACTGTTTCCACCTAAAAAAATTGTTCTTACTGTTTATTTAAACCTAATTTTTATTTAATAAAATGTGGGAGAAATCTGGGAAAAAGAAATCCAGAGAAGGATTTGTCCACAAAGACTTCACCCCTGTTCAGGGCTGGGGCTTTATTCTCTTTGTGGGGAGCACTGCCCATGAAATATTTGCAGTATGCCCTAGAACCATCACCTGTATTCAGGATTTTTGCTTTTATGAATTTTAACTTTTATTTCTAACTCAGTTTGAGATAGAAGATAGAAGAAAGGGTCATGGGGTTTTTGATGTTATAATTGTTGCTGCTTGATTGTTTATTTCTTTCCCAGTTCTTCTGTAAGAAATACAAATTTGAGTGTCACTATTCCTCAGTATTCCTGGTGCTCCTATACATAGATGGTTATGTTTGTGGAACAAAGCTCATACCAGTGAGTCTGTTTGCAGTTTATCACATAATACAAAAACAGGACCCACACATTAAATAATTTGAGCTATTCTACAAAGTCTTAAATATTTTCACTTCAATAAGTTATATATTATAGTCTTTAGGAGAAATCACATTTCTTCTATCTATTTATTTTCATAATTTCATTATGAAAATTTCATATGGGACATTTAAGTACTGAAAAATGAAGCTCACAAACTCAATAGCAGAAAGATACTGTTCAAACCCAGGGTTCCCACATGCTAAGCTTTTCCATTTAGTGAGTGAGAAAAGAAAGCAAATCAAGTTGGATTTTATACTTAATATATATTTCATTTTCCCAATTATGCATTTTCCCCATTATTCCCTAAAATTCATAATGTTCTAATGTCCAGGCACACACACAAACACACCTACATACACACAAACATTCACAGCTTCTTACAACATAGAGGCTAAGACAGTGAGTTCAGAGTGTCAGCCATCACACTTCCATTTAACAAGGGCCATCTTGAGCCAATTACTCAGTCACTCCATTTCTCTTATTGGACCACATATGAGCTGCCTGTTCTGCCTTGTTGGTGCCCTTTACCTCTTCTGGGAAGATTCAGCTTTGCCACCCAGAACCCACACAATTGGGTTCCCAAACCAGCTCCAAGTCATAATCTTTTTCCATAGCAAACCTGTGTTAGTAAAAATGAGTCTTCTACATTCAACTCACTCCCACGACCTTGTATTTTCATACAAGTGTAGAATGAAACTCTTAATCTAATCTTAATGTCAAAAAGGATGAAAAAGCTTCTAATATAAAAACCAAGTACTACCACCAGAATCTGTCCCTGGAAAAATCCTGAGACTTTTAAATTGCAATCTTTCAGGATGGTTGTTGTCTACTACTTAAATAAAATGTAGTGTATAATTCAATTTTGATTTAAACAAGGCGACATTTGCACAAGAAATGCTTGGGGCCAGGAAACACTATAGTCTAAATAGCTCTCTTGTCTCTCAACTAGGGCAAAAACTGGAATACTTGAGATTTTCTTAAATGGAGACACCTGCTTTCATTTATTGCTATGAATTTCATTATGAAAATTTTATATTGGACATTTAAGTATTGAAAAATAAAGCTCACAAACTCAATGGCAGAAAGACACTGTTCCTAATTATAAACATAGTTTTGAGAACATGCTAACAAAACTTCCAAATGCAATTTAAATGAATTTAACAAATTTCTTCCTAAAAGCTAACCTCTAATAATCATCTGATAATTTATTTTTTGACACATTTACCATATGAGTGTCAATCTCCCAAGACTAAATTGTCAGTGTGAAAAGAAAATTGAATGGCCCCCTAATATACAAAATATGCTCTACTTCATTTGGTTAAGAGGGAAATACAAATGAAAACTGATAGGATCCCATCTCACAGCCACCAAATTGGTAAAAATGGGAAACACTGACAATTTTACTGTCAAGGAAATGCAGAAAGGAAAGCCTTTGACACTAATCATGAGAGTGAAAAGTGACATGGTAGTTTTGAAAAACTAAAACCAAAAGCAAAAATCCTGGGAGTATTAAAGTTGAAGAAGCTTATACCCTTAGAGAAATCTGTGTCCTTGTTTCCAGGAGATTTTGAAAAGGATGTTCATAGAAGCATTGTTTATAAGAGCAAAAATTGACGACTAATAGGAACATAGTAAATGTCCACCCACAGGTAATTCCGTTTCAGGAAATTATCACAACTGGAGGCTGAGGAATGAAGAGAAGCAATGAAGAGAAACAGGGGCTCTCAGAAGGTCCCCTCACAACTTACTCATGGTTTACCGAGGGGAACCTACAAACTTCACAGAGAAGAAACCTGCAGACACCTGGTAACTAGTGACCAATGAAGGAGCCAACCAAAATGTTCCTCCTGACATGGTGCACATCACTTCTGTGATATTCCTGCCCACATCAGCACTACCTGAATCTCACCAGGAGGATGCATCAATCTAAAAGTAACTAAGGGCCATCTTACAAGGATTGTGGTTTCAAAATTTTAACATCGAAGACTGAGAAATAGTGACACATCAAGGAAAACTAAAGAGACCAAAAGAGAAAACTAGTAGGTCAACTGGCAAAATTTAATTATGTCTATGGACTATATATTACTGTATCAAGGTTAATTTCTTGATGTTGATTATTTTATTATAGTTGTATAAAGAAATTACTTTTAAAAATGCATCTGAAGTATTTAGAGGTAAAAGGGTATAATGCATATAATTTATTTTCAAGTGTGTCATGAAAACAATATTCTGTGTGTGGAGAGAGAGAGAGAGAAAAAAAAAGAGAGACAAAAAATTATAAGGAAAAGAAGAAGAGGGGGAGATTAGCACATTTGATTAGTGGTTATGTACAGGGAAAAGGAAACTGGGATGGAATACTGCAGAAGTATTGGTATTTCATGATCAAAAGTCCTAGGGTCATTCTTTACACGGTAAATATATATTCCCTTTTATACACTGTATATTTCATAATTTTAAGAATATATGTCATGGAAAGGAGGGACCCAATGCAATTCAAGCTACCGGGGCTCTGGATGTATTCGGGTGGTAGGGGTATTTTGGGTAGGAGAAAGGAAAAACCTGAGGGTGATAGTTTAAAGGCACATTCTGCATATAGGTGCTTAAGAGTTGGTTCTGTAATAGGCAGCAAGAGGATGTTAGAACTAAGAATTATTAGATAAAAAATTTTCAATGCTAGCAATAGGACAATTTAATATGACTTCCTATTCCCCAGAAAACTAGATAATTCATAAAAAAAATAATGTACAATTTAATATGACTCACCACAATTAGAAAAAAATATTTAGAAATGGTACAAATGTTCAAGAGCTAAAAATTCCAATTAGAAATGATAAGTTATGTGCTTCTAAAACTAAAGAAATCACAGGCCTAAAACACATCCCTCCCCCCTCCATAGTCACATCATTTAATTGAAAGGCAATAATTAAAATGGGTCCTTTGAAAAAGTCTGAACCTGTTTCATTTTTCAACGTCATTGAATCTGAATGCCTGGGCTCTTGTTTCTAATGCTAGGTAATATTTAAAGCATTGAAGTAAGGAGGAAAAAGATAATGCCGTATTACAATATTTGCAATGCATTTCCTTTTCAAAAAATGTCATGAAATTGTGAGAACATTTAAAAGGACCATAAATATGGAGGCGGTAACCAAAAGCATCAACAGCATTCAAGTGGGCCTGCATCATCACAGACCTGGGTGAGCACAAGATAATGTAGGCGGACGTGTACATGTGGGCAATGGATCATGGTGTGGAGAGACCAGAGACAAGGAGCCTAGTTAGAAGGCTGGAAAGGAACTACAAAGACCTTGCAGAAGACCATCCAGGGAAGAAATCTTGAGCCACTTCCCGAGATCACTAAAGTCAGGGAAATGGTTGAAACATTTAGGAGGTGGTAACGCCAGTTCTTGGAACATGAATGGTGGCAGAGAACAGAAAGAATTTAGTTTCATATTGAGACTTATTGGACCAACTGAGATATAAAACTCAGGGGGGAAAAACAGAATTATGAGGTAAGAAAACGTGTTATCCATGGACCCTGTTGAGTTTGAAACAACAGAAGGACCTGAAGATAAAGATATCAAGGGCCTGGGCCCAAGATGGAGGGAGAGTTGGAAGCATCAGTGGATGTGTGAGAGGAGAAGCTAAGCGAGAGGACACAATGGCCCAGGGAAGTTTCGTGGGGATGGATGAGGTTCCAAGGCTACATCCTCCATGAACCCTAACCTTGTGGTTCCTTTTCCCCTGAAGGTCTTCCATGAATAAAAAATATTGGGGAATACTCGATTCATTTTTCTGTGATCAAAAATGTGACTGGATTACTGATGAATCACAGATGGTATTCTGAGTAAATCTACCATGTTAAATAGTCCAGTCTATTTTTTTGAGTAACGATCCACATACACGTTGTAGACAGTTTGCCTTGTCCTAGGGCATAGAGTACTGGATTCTGCCCTCATCACATGATAGAGACCATAGGAAAGAAGTTTAGAGTCTTGTAAGTCTGAAAGCAACCACAGACTAAAGCTACTCTTTTGGAAGTAAAATAATGAGAGCCGGTCAGAAAGAAGGTGCTATATAGACCTCATGAGGTCATGTTCCCTTGAATACCCAGATCAGGTTCCATTACTGTCACCTTTGTGATAGTCAATCATCTACTGAGTTAAGGGGTTCTTATTCCAGGATTCTCATTTCTAGGAACATGGATAAAAAGGCAACTGGGCCACATCCCCCTCAGCCAGATGACAACTCTGATGATGGAAACAAATGGACCTTCAAAAACTTTTGACCATGTAATAATTTGATCCTCTTGAGAATTTTCATGTCTACTGATCTTATAAGGAGAAAAACTGGGTTCAGTGACTTAGAGCTGTACAAGTAAAATGTCAGGTTTAAGAACTGAACTACACTGAGCTTCTACAAAGACTGTTTCCTCCACTTTGTTTTGGGATCAGAAATCTGTACGTAGTGAGGAGTTTCTCCTTTGAATAATATTTCTGAGCATTTTTGCAGTTGGCCCCATAACTGCATAACCTCCAGAACCTGTGAATATGCCCATTTCTATGGAAAAGGGAACTTGGCAAATGTGATTAAGGACCTGAACATGGAAAGATTATCCTAGATCATTCAGGAATTTAATCCAATCACGAGTCCCGGAGAGTTGGAAGGGAAGGTAGAAGAAAGGATGAAAGAGATATGACAGGTAAAGACCCTGAACATCATTGCTGACTTTGAACATGGAGCACAGGAGCCATAGCTGAGGAGAATAGTGCCCTCTAGAGGCTGAAATGGACATCAGTTGACATCCAACAAGAACCTGGGGACCTCCACCCTGAGGTCTTAAGTGTCTGAATTTTGTGACACCTCAAAACAGATTTTCATCTAGTCTCCAGAAAAAGACAAAACTTCTAATGAGACCTTGATTTTGGCATGAGACAGACCCTTTCCAGGCTTATCATTGTGGTGTTCTTTAAGCACTAAATTTGTTGTAATGCAATAGAAATCCTACCACAGTGTTCACATCCATAGAATATCAGAGAAACCCAGGCTCAGCCACTGGGACTACAGGCATGTGCCACCATGCCCAGCTGTGTAAGATATCATAAATCAGTATGTGCATGACTTTTTTTTTTATATCATTCAAAGACGTATAGCTTTTTTTCAAGTTCTGAACCCTTCTTAGGGAACTGAGAGTTTATGTATAGTCATTCACATCACTAAAGAACAAGGTAAGCCTACAGGATGGCTCAGGCCAATGGCATGTCTAGGCCCTCCTTGCACTCATGAGCTGGAGAGAATAATTTTTAACTGTCAAATGCAGGTCATATGTTTGGAGATACCTGTACAGAGTCTCAGCAAATAATAGGTAACAGTGACCTCATATGGTCAAGAAGTAAACCAGGCATGGATGCCAAGTTAGATAGATGTTTACCAGTTAAATTCTTTTATATGTGCTGTTCTGCTAGAGAAAAGCCTCTTTCACTTTTCCTGAAGAACCCATGGAAATCTGAGTAGAATTCTAGACTTCCATGTTGTGATGCAAAATTATACTTACTGTTGCAGATGGTGCACTGGACCAAAGGAGAACAGTCACTGGGGGGCTCAATGGCCTTGCTCTGTAACACTACCCCCATCTACTCCAACCACCTCTGTGACTTAGTTTCTTACCTATTTTTATGTTAAGTTTTCCTTAGGATGTTTTGGCAATGAGACTAATGCTTCAAAATCTTATTATATTGTGAGTGATTACTAGTTTTTTTTCTTCGTTATTTTCTGTGTCTTGAGTTACTAACTTAATAAAACCAGAAAAATTTGGAAAGTGTAGATGTAATAAGAGAATGCTCTATGAAAAGAGTCATTACAACACTCTAAACTAGTGTCAGGAAATCTCTCTAACCTTGAAGACAGAAGGCAAGTTTTCAAAGACTAAAATAGCATTTACATCCACTGATAAAATCACACAGATCTGGTTATTTATTAAGCTTTTTTTCTCCATCATGGAACCAGGAACAAACCAATGTCAAAACTCTTTGACCCACACTTCCTGTGTTTTCATCAATCATTTTCTGTACCCTGCTCAGTTTTATTCAGCCTCGGCCTTGTGTCTGCTCACAGCATCTGTGGGAAAAACTGATATGGCGTCCAGCAGTGTGGCCTGTGTGCTGCTCAGCCCCACCAGGGAAGGAGCTAGAGTTGCAGAAACCATCCTACCTGCTTGGCCCTATCTTACATATTGTCTTACATATTCAAGAACATAAAGGCATACTGATACACACAATCAGCATTTTATTTTCTAACTTTTCAATAGCCTTTTGCAGAAATCTTGAATTCTGTTCCATTTACTTCGATGCCACTTGCCAGTTTTGAGGTGATACTATATGCTTGTACTTAGACACTAAGGTATTTCCTCTGCAACAGATGTAAGAATGTATCTACTGCAAGCTATCCACTTAGATTTCCTTTCACATGCCCAATATGTGCTTTCTTTCTTCCATTTGAGAAGTGTTTAGTCAGTACCTACTTTATACCAGGATTTTGCTATCCTGGGAATATAAGGACAATAATCACAATTCTGGCCTAGAAAGGCTCAGAGTTTTGGAAGTTTGAGGAGAAAACGCCACTGACTCCTCCTGGTCCAGGAAAGATAACACAGATGAGTCCTTTTTAAATGGTGGACAGAGGAATGCCATTTAAACAGATCTGCCATTCATCAGGCTGACTAGCAGTGAAATTATACAAAGGTATCTCTGGCACACTACCCTCCCATTTTTATGCTCTTTTATCCTAACAGGATAAAAACTGAGGAACAGGTTTATACTAGGAATCAATTTAAGCCCATCATGATGACATTTTGTGGATCTAAGGCTGATGGCTAACTGTGGAATAACATGCCCTGTGTCTTGTTAGGTACCAGGTTGCTAGGAGGACTCTGAGCCCAGGGCTGGAGGAAGAATCGGCTCTCTTTCCAACATCTCTGAGATCACACCTGTTCCAGGTCAGATCATATTCCCTTTCTTAGGTGTGAAAGGGAGAAGGAGATGAGAGAGGCAGAGGGAAAACAGTAGTCAGAGACTGAGCTGCCAAAAAGGAGGTTCTCGCTGCTTTTATCAAGGATGGGGGTACTGGAGGAGTTCACACTCGCCGTCTGCTTGCCTCCATGCCAGCCCTGTGGTGCCCAGAGGAGCTTGGCACAGACATTAAGCCAGAAGACTGGAACGACAAAGATCCAGCATGGGGTGTGGAAAAGATGCTCTCCAAAAGCAGGTGGATCTCACCCTTCTTTTCAGGATGAGGAAGAGGGCAGGGGGTTGTGTGCTTACCTGTGGCTTCCTGAGGTTGGAAGAACCCGACTGGCCCAACCTGGCCACTGCTGGTTACTGGTGCGCCATGTTCCTTACCCCTGGCTCCTTCCTGGAGATGTGCAAACAGCCACTGCCTTCCTTACCATCTCAAGTAACCACTTCTGTATTTCACTGTTAAAATAGAAATTTATTAGAGGTCATTTAAACCAAATTCTTCAAGTTTCTAACATCAGAATCTGAGTCAGTAATGATGCTATTAAAGTGAAAAAAAACCACATTTCATTTTAGTCCTCTTTGATACCCCGCCTCCCTCCAAACAGTAATAAATCTCTGAAATTTTTAGGATTCAAAAGCATCTTTCAAGGTCTGGCATCTAATGTCTTGTTTTAGCAGCAACCCAATCCAAAGGCGGTTAAATACCTGATCAAGGTTACACCGCCTGGAAACCACTGCTTCCTAGTGATAAAAAGATACATTTTTCAAATTGATTGGAGAGCAGCCACAAAATGGCTTTTAACTTCAAAAACTTGAAGTTAATGAATGAACCTTCCCTATTGGTTCTGGGAAGGGCCCTGAACGAAACTTATCTTTGCTTGTTGGTATACCAGTAAATTTTATTACTAGCAGTTTCACATACAGGGAAAATTTATAGCTGTCCATATAGATAGGCTGTAGAGGAAACGTAAATGACTTTTCTCACTTGAAAATTTCTTTTGAATCAATGCCTAATTTTTAAATAAGTGAATAATGTAAACATCATGGAAAGTAGATACCTTTAAGTATTTCTTCTCCATGTTCGCATTTTCTTCTTCAAAAAAGTGACTGAGCTCTAACATCACTTTCAATTTTTGAAGGTTTCTCAGCTGCATTCAATTTCCTTTTTCACATTCTAAAGAGCCATGACAAAAGGATTTTGAAGAGATTATCAAATAAACAATGGATGTTCCAGAATTATTTAATTATCAAATTTTATTGAATAATAACTTTTGTTAAGTAATTTTTTTTTTTTTTTTTGCTTGTTTGCCAAGTCAAATGTTCATTCCCGTGTTCTTTTTATAAATGTGTGATTTGAAAGGCCAAAAAGTCTTTGGTCATTTTGACAGCCTTAATTACTCATTAAAATTGGTAATTACTAAAATCATTATATGAAGAAAAGCTCATTGTGCTAATCATAAATGGTGTCATCTTTCCAAAGAGACTCTCTTCCAGATCCTTTTTTTAAACTCTGCCATTTTGGTTTTTAATTTATATTACAGAGCTGCCTGGTTTTCCAAATTCTGTGTCAGGAGATGAGGCATGCTCAAACTAAATTAGAAAAATTGAATATTTTTACATTTTTGTAGTACTAATTAAATGAATTTTTGATGAGTGGGGTCCATTAATTCTTCTAATCTCACAGGCAGACATTTCCACAGTCCAATTGCAAAATATTAACACTTTCAAAGGCAAGCGTTTTTCTCTATTGTCACGAACTTGGTCAAGTTGATAAACTTTTGTCATTTCTGAACCATTAAATGTAGGTCACCATGCCAGGTCCAGCAAACACATGCATTTATTTCCATCCCACTGACACTGCAGTGAATGATAATAAGCAAACAAATATCACTTCAATGAAAAAAAAATCCTCTTATTTGTGAACACGAACATTAAAATCAAGACACGAGACGATGTAACCGATGCAACACTGCAACCCAAACACTCCATGCTAATTTGCCAAAAATGCATTTCTGCAGAAGGAGAAGAATCAAATGATGCCTCTTTCAGAGATGAAGGAGCTTTTGTTTGCAAAGCTTAACCCACTCCATACCAGTCATGTCCTTGGGTAGTGACTGAGCACTCATATCCTGTCCCAAGTGGCTGTCAATCCCAATATCCTGTATTGCCAGAATGTAATGAATGAAAAACTGTTAAGCAAAGCAAAAGTAGCCACAGCTCTGCTCTTGTAAAGAAACACTTTTTTTTTTTTTTTTTTAAGAAACTCTTTCTATGGCTCGTATTCTGGAGTTTCCTTTGCTCACTGTTCTTGCAGTAGATGTTTAACTGCATGTTTAATGAGGCCTTCTTTACCAGGTAGGACTAGTAGGCTGTTTGACAGTGGTCAAAAGGAACTCAAACCATGGACTGCCTGTATGGGGTCCTGAATTCACTATTGATTAGATGTTTGATTTGGATACATTCCTGGTCTCTAAACTTTTTTCCTCATCTATAAAATAGGAATGGAAACCTATTGCCATAGGATTATGGTAAGGATTAAAAGAGACTGTACCAATAAAATACTTGGCACATAGGGCATGCCCAGAGTTCCTGAGTGACTGTATGTCTAGCTTTACCAATCTTTACGGAGACTATGGAGAGGATGAGTCAAAGAAGGACAAGTGTCATTTGTCCCCACTATGATTTCCCGCTTATGTGCACCCAGCCAATTCTTCTGACTTTCCTTAAGCACCTTATTTGCAGTGAGAAAGAGGCTTCGCCACACACACAAAAAAAACCTGTTTTCATATGGTAAACGGAGCATAAGTATAGCAAAATGGACAAACTCAGAAAGATCATTTTGGGTAGCAGTGAGAGCTATGAAGAAACAAAGCAGAGTAAAAGGGACAGAGGGGACTGAGGGACAGGATGCTGGGCAGGGGTACTTCCACCAGTTGATGCTGGATGACCTTCCGAGAAGCAGTCTTGAGGGATGAGGGGGACTCACTGTGAGAACTCTGGGGCAAAAAAAAAAAAAAAAGCAAATACACGGACCCAATCAGATGATCCCCTAATTTCACAGATTGGGAAACTGAGAGGTAACTGTTCAAAGAGACTCTCCAAAGAGAGGGTTTGGAATTATAGTGTTCAGACTCACAGGCTCTGCCATTTCCTACCCTAACTCCCATTTGCTAGACTTCTATGTGGCCAAATTGCTAAGAGTGTATTTTGCAACTCTAAATGGGATACTCAAGAAAATAGTCTTCCGAGATGGTGGTGAAGGACAGCCAGTCAAACAGATCATGGACTACATTACAGTCTACGAAGAAAACAAGATCTTTAACTCCATGGAATCCCATTCTTTGGGGATTTGAGTGTGGACAAGATAAATAATTTTCTTCTGGGACTCAATGACTATGAGACAGAATAACATCTTGAAGATTTTCTGATTCCAGCAATGGGTTTTTCTGATGTAGCCAATTATTATCAAATCCCAATGGTCAATAAGGTAGCAATGAAGGTCTTACAAAGCAACAAGAAATCATCGTTATTGCATGATCTATCCATCAGTTTAGGCAACCGATACAATATAGGTGGTTTGAATAACATTTCTTATCGTTCTGGAGGTTAGACATCTAAGGTCAGGGTGCCAGCCTGTGGGGTCCCTGGGGAAGGCTCTCTTTCTGGATTACAGATGGAATCTTCTCACTGCATCCTCACCTAGCAGAGAGAGGACAAGCTCTACCCCACTTTTTCAAAAATCTCTACTCTCCTTATCAGAGTCCCACTCTTGTGGTCTATTTTACCCCTAATTACCTTCCAAAGGCCCCATCTCCAAGTACCATCACATTGGGGATTAAAGCTTCAATCAAGATTTGAGGAGGACATAAACACTGAGTCCATAACACATGGGCTGGGATGGTGTTTTAAGTGACCTAGCATGGGGAATAACACTCTTCACTCTGCAACATGGCTTTAGTGAGAACTTGCACCCTATGACCCAGGATGGGAACTTTTGCTGATTTAGAGTACAACTATTTAATGTCTGAGATAAAATATGTTTCTTAACCTAGATGCTTAAATTAAGCTCTCACTACAATTAGGGTGCTAGATGAAGAAGAAAATACAACACGAACACACAAGCGATTTCCCTAAAGTCATTAAGAAATGAACCAAATTCCATTTTCAATCTTAGGTGGTCTGAACTTCATTTTTGCCTTAAGCAAAGCATTCAACGAGTTCCATAATAAACCACATGGCATTAGACTTCCATACAATGAAAATATGTCTGTAACTGATCATATACTGCAAAAATGTGGCTAATGTTGTAATTTAATGTGCTTATGAGTAACCAGAGGACCTTGTTAAAATACACAACTAGTATGTCTGGTGTGGGCCCTGGGACTCCACATTTCTAGCTATACCCAAGTGATGCCAATGCTATTGGTTCTTGGATTTCACCCTGCTTGGTGAAAGTCTATCACTGCATCATACTGTCTGTTATAAAGAATCACAGGGAAACTGTCTTGTCTCTTGAATCTTCATAGAAATAAAAATTGGAAATGTTAAGAGCAAATTATTCTCTCTCCTTTTTTTAAATGGATCTATTCAGTCTCATGGTCTTTTCCTTTTGACTTGGGCACAAGAAGCACCTTTAGTAAGACTGTGATTTCATGGTTATGCATTTTATTTACTGGTTCTATTTCATTGACCCACATCTAACTTTGTTAATATTGATGGGTTTTTATATTTATTTTTAGTTTTTGGTGAACACAACATCTTTATTTTATTTTCATGTGGTGCTGAGGATCGAACCCAGTGCCCCGCACATGTCAGGCGAGTGTGCTACCTCTTGAGCCACATCCCCAGCCCCTCATGTTTTTTTGTTACAATTGCTTTTGGCCTCCTTGCTTACTATGTTTGGTTACTTTACTACTGTCTTACATGCATCTTTGTGAAACACTTCGAATCCTGCTTTTAAATAAGATAGAATGTGAAATATGAAAAGAATCTCAACACAACCTAGATAAATGAAAATATGTGCTCTAGGATACAGGATGCATTTGGAAATTTTAGGCATGTGATGGAGGGCGGTAACAAACTAAGAATGGAGAAGCAAGTGGTTTTAGAAGCAGACTTGCGAAAGATTAACCCTGTTCCCTGTCACAGTTCACTTCAGGCTTTGCCAGGCAGTCAGGATGAGGATGACTCAGTGCATTCACATTGCTAAGGATTTAGCAACTGAGCTTCCAGTTGCCTAAGGAGGTACATGGAAAAACTTGACTGTCACTACTAACCTCAGGAATACTCAAGTGAACGCTGGCAGCTACTCTGAAACACTCCTGGGAAGAACAATTTCCTGTTCCTTGGGTAGAGCTACATCTTAGATCAAAGGGCAAAATCAACCAAGGCCAACTCTTTGTGTCCTCCAATTTGGAGATGCCATGAAGCAGATACTAAACTGCAAAGCTGCTGGAGGTTTGCTGGAATAGTAACCCTGTGTGGCTACTATTCAGGATGCATAAAGGTCCCGTGTCAGTTACTTGAGCTTTGAGCAAGGTATTTAAACCTGTGTGCCGCAATGGCTTCCTCTACAACTTGTAACAATAACTTCATCTGAGAATTAACTAAAACACTTCACATTGTGTGGGATTCTCAATAAATGTTTTACCACAATACATTTACAACTCCTCTTTTTCTATACTAGGCCATCAAGAAAAGTGGTTGAGGAGGTAAAGATAGCCCCAAATCATACATGGTGACTCATTATTTCATTTTCTTTTTTGGACCCTTCATGGAAATTTCTAGAACCAATGTTGTTACTATTTATTTTCAAAGTTATTTCTTCAGTGTCTCTGAGAAGTCAAAAACATGAGCAGATACAATCAGTACCATTCAAACTTGATTTTGTAAACTGTTTGTTTTGATGTCTTTACCAAGCAAAGAAGACAGGGAATTTCCTCATATGACAACATAAATGTGTGATTTCTGCTAAAGCATAAACATCCTTGTCACAAAAGGCCCTGTCAACGGAAAGAAATGAGGTGGCAGTGAATGCCAAACAGGCCTTTACTTTGCATATTGTTTTCAACTCTGAACATCTACAATAAATCAAGTGTTTTCCTTTCATTCAGTACATTCAGTATCACTTTCCCCATCTTCTCACTTATTCTGACAAGACTTTTGGGAAACTCCAGTCCCACCCCACCCGACTCAATTTCTAAAAATCCCTCCTACTTTCAACTATTTAAATGTCAGGGAGTTCAGAGGAGAGGAAATTCTTCCTTCTAGGAATTCCTCATACTCATGTAAACATGTTTGCATATTCATTTCTTCTCAATCAAAGCTCTTTGGTAGGTCAAAGGTTCAGCTTCTTAGTCAAAGCTACATATAATATCAAAAGTGGTATTATAAGGGTATACAGGAGTTAGGAGGCATCAAAGCAAGGAAATGGAATTTTTGTAATTACTGAAATAAAATACACTCCTCTCTTTACTCTTTACCCCTTCTGAGTGAGTGGGCAGGAAGAAAACATAGTGGTTAACTCCAATCCCTTCTGCAGAATGCTTCCTCTTTTACAAAAGATTAATAATAGCCAGGCATATTTGCACAAGCCTATAAGTCCAGCTACTTGTGAAGCTGAGGCAGGTGGATCACAAGTTCAAGGCTAGCCTGGGCAACTTAGTTCGAACCTGCCTCAAAAAATGAACTAAATAGGGCTGGTAGTGTTCAGTGGTAGTGCCCCAGGTTCAAACAATCCCCAGTACCAGAGAGAGGGGGGGTGGGGGGGAGAACACAACATAAATGAATCAACCCATTTGGTACAAACACACTTCATACATTTTAGAAGAAAGTTTCTTATCAAGACAGAATTTCTAATCAGTGGCATTACCACTTTGAGGCTAACATGGTAGGTATACTCAACCCAAATAAAAAAACACTCAAATCTTGACATGGGAGAAACATTTTTAAAATTATTTAAACTTGACTTGATCCTATGAATTGGTCTTTGCATGAGTTGTTATTCATTTACTTTCTACAAAAAGTGGGGGATAACTGAAAGCAGCATACATTTCTCTTTTCAAAATGTATGGCTTTTATTCATAACTGCTCGAAAAATAAGATGGATTCTAACCAAGACTCTGAAGACACTTAAGCCTGGTCCATTGCCTTGGGTCAAAAATGAAATCAAGTTTGCTTTGGTGTATACCTCTTCCTCCCTCAGCTACTGCCCTCAATGCAGGGCCCCTGGTTGTTGACATCACTCAGTAACCCTTTGACTGCTTCCACATTCCAAGAACATCTTGAAGGTTTCTTGGTCTATGTGTGAATAGAAATCAATCAGTCAATAATAAATAAATCACACACACACACACCATTCACAGAGTTCAAAACAACCTTGTTAATTTGACAATCTCCTCAGCTCCTATTGGATCTGACAAAGTTCAACCCTACAGCAATTTCTTAACATTCCAGAGGAGTTGGGTTCCTAAAACAAGGCTTTCAGAAAGGACACTACCTATGCAGCAGCAAGATGGATTTTCTCAGCAGGACTTTTCAGTGTCCTTCAAATATCTTTCACTAGCTGACAGCTTACACACACAGGTAATCCACCCAGCCTGTGCTGAAATGAGTGACCCATCATTTCATCCCCTTATTCTATTCTTTTTCTTCCTTGACAACCAGGCTTTAGGACCTCTAGAAGACATATTAAGAATCTAAAGGGGTTGGATCATCACAAGCCAGGATTAGTCTCCACCAGAGTCTAATGTCAAGGTTGTAGGTCCCAAACAGGCACCCCGCCTCTCAGCATTCCCCCAAGTGGGGGTACTGACTCAAGAGAACTCGTCACCTTCCTGCTTCCCTTCAGGAGCTGATAGGGAGGAAAGCAAAGCACATGTCTCACTGCCAAAATTGCTGCCAACACTGCCTGCCTAGATGTGTAAGATCCCTTGAAAAGTCTTGGCAAGAGCTCCTCTGGAGTGTTGGCCAAGGTGCTGAAGTGAAGCAAGAGAGGCAGAGGAGCACCTTTGCCAGTGAATTCCCCTCCCCCACTGCTCTTAAAGACACTGAGCTTATTCACTGTGACAACATACTGCTAAGATTTCAAATCTCATACAATTTTAGAGAAAGGGTTTGTGCATATGTGTGTGTGTAGAAGAGATACACTTTATAGAAATTTCAGTGCTACAAAAATTCTAGGAGAATGCACTTAGAAACTAAACACAAACTAAAAATAGATGCATGCTGTTTATTTCAGTTGAACACTATTATGGCTGTATTTCTCTATCACATTGTAAACTGGATTCTGTAAAAGGAATCAATTGAAAAACAAAGTTATTGTAAAGCAAATGGTAGAGAATGACAAAGTTGCAATCCCAAATGATGGTTCAAAAGCAAAAACTGTTTTCTACTCATGTCTTAAGATTTCTTATATCTTTTCCTTTTTTTTTTTTTTTTTTTTTTTTTTTTTTGGTTTCAAATGTTCTTTTTGACAGTTTGTCCTACCTGTGCGAAAATGTGCATACTGATATCAGAACCACAGGCCATCCCTGGCACAGGGCTGGCTAACTGTCCAATCATCTGGAGGTGGCTATAGAGTGCAGCCAATGGTTAAAAAAAAAAAAAAAAGGGACCCAGGCCACCAACTCACTCACCCCCACCTTCTTGGGCATCTGATGCCTCTTCCTCTGCCAGCCAATTTGCTTCCGTTCTGTTCAACTTTCCGACCTCTAGCTTTAGAGAATAGTCTTCACTGTGGGAACTGGCTCTAGCTAGCCTTTGGCTACCTCCTCATTGGTGATTGGCAAGAGCAACACTGTCTTTGACACTCTAAAAAAGAGTCGTTTAATTCCTAATGATATTTACTGGCAAAAAGGTAAATGAAACACACAAGGAGGATTCCGGTCCAGCAAAGTCAAGCTGCGAGCTCAGCTGCAGAGCCCGGGTCTCCATGTAAGGCTGTTCCCCTTCCCTTTCCCACCAGAGTGGACTCCCCGTCTTTTGCCACTTCCACCCCAGATTGTGACACCTACTGGAATTTACGAACATCTGGAGATGTATGTATAGGATTTGGGCACCAGACACTGGCTGCTGCCCCAAAAACTTTCCGCGGAAATCACCCAGTACTCAGAAGGCATTTCAATAAGGAAGTAACTAGTAATGCGCCACTGAAGGGAGAACCCCGCAAAACCTCAGAAAAATACCAGAAGCCATTTGGACCCTTTTAATGATCCACGTCTCCACCAGCCAGTACAATTTGCCCTTTCTGGAGCAGTATAAAGTGGCTTGTGGGGTTTTACCCTGTGGTAGGAGCGCTGAGCAGAAGTACATTTATTTCCATGCTAGAGTAAAGGTGGTGGGGAGGGTGTCCTAGCTCAACCCGGGGCCAGGAGCCCAGACAACTTCCTTTGCCCTCTGCTCAGTAGTCGACCAGGACAAGAGGAACGCTCAAAACCGTGGACTGAGAGGTGTAGTCTGTAGATCCCCACCCCCCACGCGTCTGGGTCCCTTAGCACCCAAATCACCTATCCATAAAGTGGATGCAACCCCGCCTCCTCCCAACCTCCTCAAAACCTGGGCACATCCTCTCCCACGCTGCATTTCTGCTGCCCACGCAGCTGTTCCTCCCAGCGTCCCGTGTGCCCAAAAGCGCCCCATGTCCTTATGCATCGGTGGCACTGCCTGGAAGAGGTGGCGTCAGGGGCGCCCGCAGAGACAGCGGGGGAGAAGTGCAGGGGCGAGGACTAGCGAGCTGCAGGGCAGGGGTGCGCCGAGCTTTCGCGGAGGCCGGCTCCGGCCCCCTGACAGCCCCGAGCGCGCGAGGAGGCGCGGAGGACGCGCTGCACTCACCCGCTGCTGCTTTCAGATACTTTTGGAAGTATCTGAAAGATCATCTGGTTCCAGCACAACCTATAATACAAAATACACGCGGCGCTGTGCCGGAGCTCGGCCGCCTGCCCCGGTCTCAGCAGGCTCCGGGTGAACCTGCGGGTCCGCTCACTGGCCATCGCAGGCCGCGCAGATCCCGCCGCGGTCCCAGAGTGCGGGTCCCTCTGGTCCTGCCCGCGCCAGCCTTCGTTACCCACCCGCCGTTCAGGAAGCGGAACTCGGAGCTTTTCCCCGCATCCTCGCTTAACTCACGAGAGGCGGGTTTTTTCTGTCTTGCACCCCCACTCTTCCCACCCGCTTCCCTCCGCTGAAGCTTCCAGACGACTTTCCAAACTCTGCGCTCCTCTGGGCTGGGCGCGCACAGCCACTCGGCGGGCTGCCCCGCCCGGCGGCGGCACAGCTGGAGCAGGACTTGCCAGGGCGGCTCCACCCGGTGCCGCCCACCGGCCTCAGCTGGCTGGACCCGGCTGCCACTCCCGGGACCGCAGGCAGCCGGGGAGGGCGCCCAGCGGCAGCTGCTGGGCTCCGGGCGGGGCCTGCCCACCTCTACCACTCCCATTTGGAGAGTGCTTTGAAGGTTGGAGCTCTGGCCGCATTTGCTGATTAGACCTCTATTTTCAGACTGGAGAATGGGCGGGGGCGAAGCTCACGTCTTCTATCCCTGGACAGGGGGTCAGAGCTTATTGAGGGTCTGGTGGCTGGGATATCTGTAACCCCTCCTAAGCCAGCGTTTTGAAGTCTCCATTGTCCGAAGTCCCTACTGAGAGAAAAGAACTGTGGAATAAGCTTCCGCATTCATTCTCATCCTCAGCCAGTATTCATTAAGCACCGAGTGTATACAAGCTTCACACTGTTCTAGAAACTCAGGATAAGGAGAGTAACTTACCAGCCCCACCTTAAAGCTGTATGGGGCTGATAAGGTGTTTGGTGGTGGAAGTGGGAGACAGAAAGTACCCACCTATATAAATAAATGAATAAAAGAAATGAACAGGCAGTGTCAGGTACTAATGCGATCTAAACCGCAGCATAGTAGGGTAGTGTTGAGTAAGAGATTTCCAGGTGGTGGTAGGGTGAGGAGGTAAGAGTTGAGTTGTGGGGTTACTGGGCAGTATGGGTCAGGTTTGGAGAGTGGACTGAACATTTGTATTGTTTTTCTGTTCCCAGTCTTACCAAATGTCTGTCTGGCCTGCTCTCTGCCTATCACTATCTGATTAAAGTCTTCTAAGATTTCTCAGCCTGAGTCACATGCTGGGTGGTTTTCTAACTCAATGTTGGCGGGTGGAAGAAAGATGCTAGCCCCTGGGAGGGCAGTCTGGGGAGATCTGGGATAGCCTCTCCAAGTATTCTGGGGTTTTTAGCTTCTTTTTATGGCTTTGTGACCCTGCCATTTTTTTCTAAAGTCAATAAACATGTAGTTTTAACCCAAGTTCACATTTCGGTATAAAGTTCTAAAACAGCTGCTAAATGCACTTGGGTCAGCTCCCTGCTGCCTAGGACTCAATTAGACAGAAATACTGACTTGGCATCATTTCAGCATATTGTAGAAATTATGCTTGGCAGGAGCTCTGGAAGATTTTGGAAGTATCTGAAAGATCATCTGGTTCCAGCACAACCTATAATACAAAATACTGTATTCTGCATTGTATACGCACTTTCCCATTTGGTACTCAGTACAGGAACCTCACTTCTTAAGTGTAAGCAAGTAGGTGGTTACTTCTGTGATGGCTTCAGGTGATCTCTGTAGGAACAATTCTCTCTAACCACACCCTTTAACAGGTACACCTGTGTGATACCTTTAAGTGCATAGTCTCTTGAGATAATACATTAAACCTGAGCATTTCGGGAAGGGATACCTAATTTGTCTCTGATTTCAGAACACTGGCACATAGTGGGCACTCAGCAAATATTGTTTCATTGGGTTAAAATTAGGGATAGAGTTAGTGTGCTGCCACTGGACATAAACTTTACATAAATAATTTTTTTGAATTTTAAAATACTATAAATAGAGTTATTCAACCTCTTTATCCTATGTTGTAGGCCCATCTAAAATTCTAGTGGGGAATTAAAGAAATTCCCTAAATTCAAGGAACAGGTACTGTTGGAATTAGTTGTTTCAAATTTTGTTCAATGACCTCAAATCATGTTTTTACTATTATTTGGTCTTCTTTAATATACAAAAGCATAAGCTACAATCAAATTTTATCATGTTCTAATTCTCCTCTTTATTTGAGGTGGCATGGGTCAAGCCATTCAATCAGAAAGAAATAACCCTACTCAACAGACACTTAATGGAATATCAACTATGGACCATTCTATTCTCACTCTTCCAGAGGATGCAGAGCTAAGAAAATAGTCCCTGTCTCCAAAAAGCTTTATTTCAAATAAAGTAAGCAACTTACAAAGCATTAATTGTGGGGATGGGTGGGCAATGGGGAACAGGGGATAAGACTTCAGAGATGGAGTCTCCCAGGACTGTGTTATTACATTTCATATAATTATGGCTCTTTTATAAGACTGAAAATGTCTCAATAACATGGAGTTTTCTATTCCTTGACCCATTCTCTTTCCTTTTCTCTCTCCCCTTTTGTGTTAGTAAAAAAAACTCCAAACACTTGAGATAATCAACTTATGGGGAGGAAAGATTTATTTTGGCTCATGAGTTCACAGGTTTCAGTCCATGGTCTTTTGGCCTCTCACTTAGGGCCTGAGGTGAGGCACATTGCAGAACAAAAGTGCTCAGCTCCTGGTGCTCAGAAAATAAAGAGAGCAAGGAGGGGTCAGGGTCCCAATATCCTCTTCAAGTGTGCACCCCCAGTGACTACCTCTTCTCCCACTTGGCCTGGCCTCCTACAGGCCAGTACCTGCCCTTTGAGGGACATTTCATATCCAAACCATAATACCTTTCTTTCCTCCCTCTCTGCCTCCCTCCCTTATTTAAAGCCCAGATACAATTCCTATACATATATGAAAGCACCAGTGGCTTTTTTTAAGACATGGAAAGCCCTTATTACTTGTCCAAAGATCTATTAGACTAGAAGAACGAAATTGTCAATAATCCTCACTCATCATCCTTCTATAGGACTTTGCTCAGGGCTGATAGCATGGGTTTTATGAGTAAGACAAGATTTTAGGAATCTTTTCATTGCAACAGTAAGTATAAAAACGAAAATTGTTTTTTTATTTTCCCAAAGACCTAAAGGCATGCATAGTGGTGTGAAATTCAGTCATCCGTCCTGACTATGAGTTCAAGTCTTGATATTCAGAGATAGTAGGAACGAGGATGAACACTGTTTAGAGTAATTCTGTGGCATTGAGCAACTTTCCCTAAGTGATACCAAGACCAGTGCACCCTGGGTGTTAACTGTTGTAAGTTTGTTTAGTGTTGCACAACTTACAAAGCATTCTATTTTACTTGATTCACAACTCACTCATCCTAAAAGGGAGCTGGGACATGAAATATTGCCCCAATGTACATAAGGGAAAGCTGAGAGAGAATTTAATAGCATGCACATTAGAAGGAGTGACATTTGCTAATTAATAAAAATAAAGATAGGCATTGATTTAGAAATGCAAATGTTCAAATTCAAATGATTTTCTAATATAGCAAGACCTCCTTTCTGATTCCCTATTGAGAGAAAAGTGTATGTACTCTATTTTTACAATAAGAAAAGAGTTCCACAGAGGGAAATAACTTATCCAGATAATATGGTACTGTAATTGTGGTGAATACATTTTATTTAGTTATTAAAAGTTAAGTTATTAAGGCACTTCCAGATCTGAGGGCCCAAAGATGGACATGCGCCTGAGGAACTTCTGGATCTGGGGGCCTAAATATGGATGTGCACCTCAGGAACTTCCGGAAACAGGGGCCTAAACATGGATGCCCAAGGCATTCCAGATCCTGGGGCCTAAACATGGACACCTGAGGCACTTCCAGATCCTAGAGCCTAACCATGGACGCCTGAGGAACTTCTGGATCCAGGGGCTTAAACATGGACACCTGAGGAACTTCCAGATCCTAGAGCCTAAACATGGATGTGCACCTGAGACATTTTTGGATGCTATGGTCTAAACATGGATGTGTGCCTGAGGAACTTCTGGATCTGGGCACCTAAACATGAACATGCACCTTTGAAACTTCTGGATCCAGATCCAGGGGCCTAAACATGGATGTCCAAGGAACTTTCAGATCCGGGGGCCTAAACATGGACGCTTGAGGCACTTCCTGATCTGAGGGCCTAAACCTGGACATGTACCTGGAACTTCTGGGTCCTTGTGCCTATAAATGGCCAGGTGTGACTCTAAGAAGGGACGTGGCCCAGTGGCCCATGAAGGGGAACCAAGTTTGGGGCCTGTTGGGGGGCAGACTGAGCTGTCGCACCCTGAACTTGAATGTGACGGTGGCCTCACTTCCCGGCCTTGCCCTGGGTGTAACTTCCTCCCCTTCCAGGAGGTGATGGGGAGGAAGTGAGACCAGTTGCAGGGGCAAGGCCCTGAGGAGGGACACCATCTTTTTTCTTGCTTAGCCAGGCGGCCAGCCTGGCTAGGGATGGGTACATCTTATGACGCTAGCTACCTCCTACATCCCTGCCCCAGGACCTCAGCGACCACAGGCGGGGAGTCGTTAACATGATTCTCCTCTGGCCGTTGACCCTCAGCCCCAGGGTCTGCCCAGGGAGAGCTCTGTCTCTCAGAGGGTCAGAGGGCCCCTGTGACATTCTGCTCCTTACCCACCATCATCCTGGTAGAGCAAAGTTCAGAACATCAGACACAACTGAGAGTGACATCTCCTGGATGGGCAGCTGGGGACTTTGCCTCTGTCCCCAGGCCTCAGACACCAGATGATCTCTCCCAGAGACAGAAAATAACACCACACTGCCCAAGACTTATTTTTAAGCTTTGGATTCTAAAATTTTCCTGCTGCCACCTTCTTTGTGAAGCTAGTTTTTCAACAGAGACAATAGTCAAGGTGGGGGGGTGGGACAACAACATGGAGTCAATCAAACCAAGTGGACACATCTGGTCCTCCCAGAGAAATCTAGATTGGGGGTAGAACAGCCATTTTCAACTGGCGAAATAGTGAAGTTCCCTTGTCTTTATTTTGTGTAAGGAAAATAAATAATCTGATGTTAACTCATCAAATTATTTTTGAGGAGTGCTTGGCTCATAGGAAAACTGATTCTGTTTTATGGAATGAAGTGTTACCTGATTTTAAAATTAAAAATGAAGCCAATTAGGATTGTTAAATTACACTGTCATAATTCTGTTCTTTGATAGCAGAAATAAATAAAACTTTTTTAAAAAAATTTGTTATTAAAAGTTTAAAACTTGTCTTATTCAGCAATAAGAAATTAGACCTGATTATAAACAAAAATGTAAGAAGTACTTTGACACAAATACTTCATATATATATATTAATAAAAATGCAAACAATGGGATTTAATTCAGTATTATTGTTGTTGTTGTTTTTATTTGACTGAATACCGTTTCATAAGGTACATTTTTTTTTGGCCTTGCCAAAGGAATATTAAAGAGTGACAAGAAAAATACATGCAAAAGAGATTATATGAATGAGGACACTTTAGTTCTATCCAGAGCTGAGACCATTTGACAAAGCCGAGTGCTTCCAGGTTATTCATGGACAAATGGATCAAATATGATATATAGCCATTACTGTGTTAGAAGACAGACCAGTCCTTGGAATAAAATTACACTTAAAGTGATACAATTTTCATGTGAACCTCTGCCAGGCTGTGGGATTTTGCCCAGGATATTCCCGGTACAGCATTTTATCACTACTGGTCCAACAGACTCCTTGGGGGCATAGCTCAAAGGGAGGTAAATGACTGACAGGAAAGAAGATTTTTAAGTGGAAACCAATCTTGTCTTTTCTCTCCAAATTTGGCTTTAATTCATTGTCTGGTCTCAGGGGGGAAAAAATGTCCTAGGATCTTTTTTTTTTCCATCTGTGAAAGTTATGCAGAGGCAGATTTGGGCTCAATCTAAGGAAGAAGGGAAGGATTAGTAAATATCGGATGGGATGTATCAATTTCTCCCACACCTGAGTCAACCCTGTGAATTTCCTTTGCTTGGCATTTTGATTTTCTCCTCCTCTTCAGCAGTGTGTGGATTATTCCAGATATCCACCATTCCCAGATACACACTTCAATATCTAACAAAGTGATCACAGAATTATTTCAGTTTTTAAAGGCAGCAATCTAAAAATAAATCCACATTCTAATATTTCATCAAGAAGTTTGCATCTCTACACATGGGTGGGATTGTTCTTTTCTCTTTTAGGATTGTTCTTTTTCTCTTTTAACTTTACTACATTTTGCCAGAGATATTTTTCTAGCTTACTAAATTGGATTGGAGAGCCTTCTGCCTCTTTCCATGGCCTACTACAGTTTAAATAACATGGGGATTATTTATTCTCTAGCAGTTGGAGAGAATCCAGCTGTGGAGCCATCTGGTTGTGGCACATTTTAAATGGGTGATCTATAATCAGTTTCAAATCTCTTCTGTGGTAATTGGTCTATACAAGATTTCCACTTATTTTATTTCTTAATAATTATATTTTACTAACAATATCCTCCAACTTTTCTAGATTTCAGAAACATTTGCCTTAGAATTTCATGTAGTATTAAATTATGTGTTCCTTCTAATATGCATTCTATTTAGCTTCATTATGAAGATTTTAAACATTCCTCAAAATTGTTAAAAGAATACCAAAAAGAATAGAATGTATACCCATAATTTGAAATGGTTAAATTGTGCTATAACTTTCATCTCTAAATAGTTTAGCATTTATCTCCCAAGTAAGAACATTCTCCTACATAAATACAATATCATTTAACACAGTAAACTCAACAATTCCTTAATTTTTTATTACCCAGTTCATATTCAAATTTCTCCAGTTGTCCCCAAAATGCCTTCTTTCATTTTTCTGTGAATATATTATTTTTTTTAGTTCTAAATAACATTAGGATTCACTTTGACATAATTATAAAAACAAGGAATATAATTTGTTCTAATTCAGTCCCCAGTACTTAGTGTCTTGTGGATATACATGATGGTGAGATTCACTGTAGAATGTTTTCTCTGACATGCAGAAGCTAATCCAAAATAAGAGGTAGGGGGATAAAAATAGGAAAAAAATAGAAAGGAAGGGGAATAAAGGGAAGGCCGTAGGAATAGAATAAGGAAAGACAGTGGAATGAATCTGACCTGACTTTCCTATGTACATATGTGAATATACCACAGCAACTGCCTTCCTTTATAGCTGACCTGAGAAGAGCACTATTTTCTCATAGACAATGAGTGGACTTGGTCATCCTATCTCATGTAAATAAGCTCCCTCCCCTTCTCCATCGTGACACTGACTTGTAAGAGAGAGAATGAGCCAAGAGTCCCACATTATATTTCCTCTGTTGACATTTAATTTGGTCTTTTTGTTTTTATCTAAAGGCTCTTAAAATCTCAATCAGTTTTTCTCTCTCTCTACCCCTAAGGGGAGGGGAGGGGAGGGGAGGGGGGATAGTAGAGAATAGGACTGACAGCAGAATACATCAGACACTAGAAAAGCAATATGTCAATCAATGGAAGGGTAACTGATGTGATACAGCAATCTGTATACGGGGTAAAGTTGGGAGTTCATAACCCACTTGAATCAAACCATGAAAGATGATGTATTAAGAACTGTGTAATGTTTTGAACGACCAACAATTAAAAAAAAAAGAAATATTGCCAATTCCACTAGTAATAGACTTCATATTGCTGGTGTTTACATATCAGGGCTGAAGAGTTTGGATAATTAGTAACTGAGATTAGGATTCATAATCAATTGTCTTTCTATTTCTAGATAAGTCACTCTCTGGGTTGAACTTTCTGGACACTTCCACTGGGTTTCCATTTTTTTCCCACTGCTTCATCTGCCATTCTTCTAGTTTCATAGTAAGTTATTTTCCAGAAGTAATTATATTTAGACTATGATTTTAAAAAATATTTTTTTGCTTGCTTTTAAATTTATATTCCTATAGAAAACCAAAAGAGTTATCTGTTTATCAAGGAAATTAGACCTCCATTTATTTTATAACCACATTTATTAATGTTTTATTATACATATTGTATTCTCTTAGAATTGGGAGGGGAACTCTCACTCAAGTGAGGTAACAAACTTGCCGTTCTTTACAATATGTGATCCTGCAATCTGTACATGTGGAAAAATGAAAATTCATACCCCATGTAAATCAAATGTATGATATGTCAAGATCATTGTATTGTCTTGAGCAACTAATAAAAATATTTAATTTGAACTGACAAAAAAAAATCTCAATCAGTGGCTAAATCACTTTTCTCATTCTTAATCTGGAGTTATTTTGCTTCCTTCCTTTGTTCCTCAATTGGGTTTTCAAGGGGGATTATCTACTAATTAGTCTTCTCAAGGAACTGGTTTTGAGTTTATTAGAGTGAGAGTAAGAGAGAGAGAGAGAGAGAGAGAGAGAGAGAGAGAGAGAGCACGTGTGAGTGTGCGTGTACATATGTACGTGTGTTGTTAAAGTACTGATGTTCTCTTAATCAAGAGCGGTGCCTTAGATATAATAGAAGAAAAAAATCGTAATGTTTAAATACATAAAACTTAAGTCTTCATTATGGTAAAAAATATATAAAAAAGCCAAAAGGCAAATTATATAATTTGGTAAATATTTGTAGTAAAAACAAATAAAAGACCAATGACCAATATCTGTAATAGACAAAGATTACAAAAATGCTTTACCAATTGATAGGGAAAAAACCAGGCAATTTCCTATAAGAAAAGAATGAAAGAAATATAGCCAAACTCACTCAATTTTTTTGCCCATTTTAAATTGTGTTAATATTCTTTCTCTTATTGATTTTAGGGTCTAATTCACATAATTTAGATATGTCATAGATATGTGGATACATATGAACATAAAATTGGTTCCTATTGGGAAGTCATAGCATAATTTTCAATTTGTTCACAGAGTTAATAGAATGTTAATGTATGTATATATATGTATGTATATACACATAAATATATATATATATATATATTTACAAATATCAAGTGATTATTTTCCAAAAGAGAAGGTATGCATATTTTTTTCTAATAGCAGACTCAGAAAGAAGCATAATACTTGTAAAGTTTAATAAATACTATAAGTTTTGCAAATCATTAATTCCATACCCTGATTAGGTAGTAGAAGACAGTTGAAGAAAACATTTTCGGTAGCTCTAATTGACATAAAACGATTTCCAGGAATTTTTTCTTAAAAAAAAGAAAAGAGTGTCAGTTGTCACCACCCTTTTCTCAGGCATGTGGTTTTGGTGTGCACTCGTGTTTGCACTAATCCATTTCCTGTGCATCTATTCTGCCTTCTTCTGCTCTTGCTGTGGTAAAGTGAAGTGAAATAGAAATATCACAGTTTGGCCCAGAGGTGGGAAAGCAGCACAAATGGTAAGCTTCTCTGAAGCCCTGAGCAGAATTGGCAGATTGATTGGTCTTGAGGATGTCTATTCAAATAAAAGCAAATGGGTTTTTGTTCTTCCCCACATGATCATTAGAATTTATTAATACAAGTAGATGAGGGTTTTTAATAGCTTTATCTTCTTTCTAACAGTTTCTCGTGTGTAGGCTTTAAAATGTGCTCTGTTCTGAGCTAATCAAGGATATTGTCCCTTTTACCCTTGTTTGTTTATTTGCTAAAGAGGAAAAAAAAGAAGTAAAATAGCTATTTTTATAGAAATCTTAAAAGCAATAGGAGAGCTATTATGCAACTAGTTTTAAAAATTCTAATAAAATCAAAATACTCTTTGTAGTTTTTTAGGGAGGACGGTTAGTGTCATTGTGTGTCGAAAGCTCCAAGCTGACAGGAACAAGAGGCCTTGCTGACACTCTGCCACATAGCCCATCTTCTACTGAAGAAATGCTCGCATTGGAGAGACTTAAAAGCACATGGGTATGATTTGTGAAGCTCGATAAAATATTCCCTAAAGCATCAGGTTTTCATTATCCTTTTGTGCTTTCATTTGCTTCAACATTTATTCAACCAATGTTCACCACTTAGATGAAGTTTACCTGTGAAGCCAAGTCTAATGGTTAGTATGTGATTCTATTTAATAGGCTTTATTTAACTTGCTAGTGTGAATTTTCTTGTTGGATTCACATTTAGGGTGTCTGATATATAGATGCCAAAGCATTTTAGAGACTGTCAAAGCCGGAAGTGGCATGGAAGTCATTTAAGCTATTTATATTCATTGGCTTTGCTTCGATTTTACTGTTGTTGTTTTGTGTATAAAACAAATGAAAACTGAGAAGTTCAGAACTGTACATCAGATCCACTAGGGAACAATAAGACTGCTTGGTGGCAAAAGTAGGAATGCTACCTAGTTACTCAAATCCTATGATTATCCCTGTTTACCATCAATTCAGAAACATGAAAGGGTGAAAATCCAAGGCTAGTGATAGTGTTCTTGAAATATAGTACAGAGCCACAGGGATCATGATTTTTCCTATATATTCACAGATTGAATGAGGAAGAGATCAGCATTTGGAATTTCTTTTTTCTTGTTTTTGGCCTTTGCATAGTTCTAGATTCAGATCAGAAGCTATCTTCTTTAGGATGAATGTTTCCTTCCTAGTTTGACATGTGTCACTTTTACCTGATCAGATATTACCCTCTGTGTGCAGTGATTTTTAATTCACTTGTGCTTTTCTCCATTAGTAGAACTTCTTTAATGGCTGAGGACCAAGTGCCAGATTTTTACCATAAACTTTTGAAATGTTTCCCAAATTCTTGAAAAACACTCCAAATTAAATACGAGTCTCTCTATTTTTATGGGCGAGGATGCTGGTGCTCACACTGCCTAAGTCATTTGAACAAGGTCATACATCTAATACACAGTGGAGCCAAAATGGCCTTACTCCATATTCCATGTCTATGAGTCACACGGAATAGACTTAGAATCTATTGGTAGTGGTGGTGGATACTAGACTTCTCCCATTATCCATTAAATTCTGCTTCTATCCTGAGGTTGGAAAGGTAAAACCTTCCACCTCAAGCTCCCTTGAGTATGTATTATGGATATGAAGTAAAGTTTGCAGTTAGAAGTACTGGGTGTGATAGAAGGTTGCAGGGAGTTTCAGAAGGCACTATAAAGTGCCAGCTGGATTGCAGCTGTGGGGCTGCTGGGAAACAATGTAGAAAGGGACTTGGATTTACTGAGGCAGTGGTGGAGGCCAGGCTTGGGATCTAGGGTGCAGCCACCAGCTTGAGGTTCACAGGGCAGCTGTGGCAGTGACTGTGATTAGTAGCTACAGAACCTCCCTGATAGCTGAATCACAGTTTTGAGATGTCATATTTAGACTCAGAAGTCTAGTAGGTACTCCCAATGTAAGAATTGTTGATATTCCAATGGATTTATAAACCTAAATTTCTTTTGACTTTGAATATTTAGAGCGTTTTTCAGATAGATATTGCTATGGAAAAAAACCACTCTAGAACTCTGTAGACTAAGATAAAAAAATAATTTACTAGTATTAACTCTGATCCTGGCTTTGGTTGGAATCAGCTGGAAAGTTCTTCTTCACATGGTTGCCTGGGATCATTTCTGTGGCAGTTCAAGGAGGAGTTCTACTGTGGCTAGAGCATCTAGGGGGCTCCCATATTTGCTGAAGTGCTCTTGTACAGTTTCTGTGACTTTGTTCTCCATGACTTTCCATCACTAACTAGTTTAAATCTATAAACCAGCTAGATGGTAACTGGTTTTCAAGAGGTAGGAGATGTACCCTGCCATGCCTGTTAGTTGTCCTGGAATTAATGCACTACATTCTCTTGGTCAAAGTAAGTCATGAGGCCATCCCAGATCAAAACTCCACATTCTGGTGGAAGGAGGGGCACTTATGTACCATAGTTAACACAAAAGGACAGGTGCAAATCTAAAAAAGCAGGACCAAGATGGTTATCCATGTTAAAAACAGGTTGGCCTATATTTAAGCAGGAGAAGTACAAAAGGAAAAATCATTGGAAAAAATTAGAAGTTAATTTGTAGAGGAGAAAAAATTTAGACCAAATCTCTCCAATTGCCCATTATAATTTCACACAATTAATCTTATCCATTTACATGGCAAACTTTTGTTTGATATATAGTATTTGGGGTAACTTTCATAGGTGCTGGAATAGAAAAGTTCTATCCTGGAGGAGATAAGTAATATAAGAGTATTATGGTAATCCAGAAACACATACAGGGAGTCACAGCTCTGCCAGAAAGTCAGGAAACCAATGTAGGAAAGGCCACCCTTGAGGGAGTGTTGAAAAGCTTAGTAACATACTGGATGAGTGGGTTTCTTTGAAAGATATAGGAAATAGCTCAGACTTACAAATAGTGTCATGGCTCTGACCTCTGCTTCCAGTTATGGTGCGATATATCAATGATGGTAAGAATAACTGAGGTAGTGATATAGTGATATGAAATATGTCTTGTGGCAATTTTTAAAATACAGACAGAAAGTCAGAATAAAAAATATTAGCACACTGTAAGAAAAGATCCACACATGTAAAGAGCATTTCAGAATGCACATTATTTTAAAAATAGACTGAAAATTTTTTAGAACAATATTAAGTTCACAGCAAAACTGAGCTGGAAGTGTAGAGAATTCTCATAAACTCCCCATCCACATATCCACACAGCCTCCCTCACTGTGGACACCCACAACTAGAATGGTACATTTGCTACAGGTGATCAGTTGGTAAGCATATAGTTCACATCAGGGTTTACTTTGTGTTGTACACTTCATGGGTTTT
Source organism: Ictidomys tridecemlineatus (assembly GCF_052094955.1). Lineage (NCBI taxonomy): Eukaryota > Metazoa > Chordata > Mammalia > Rodentia > Sciuridae > Ictidomys > Ictidomys tridecemlineatus. Next base: position 85,673,206 of record NC_135483.1, read on the forward strand.
GACAAACGTGTGTATAATGAGATATACCCACCATTGAAGTATCATAAAAAATAGTTTCATTGCCCTAAAAGTCCTTGATGCTCTGTTATTTGCCAGTAGCTGCTTATCTTTTTATCATCTTCAGAGTTGTTCTTTTTCTAAAATGTAATATAATTGGAAACTTTTTCAGATCGGCTTATTTCACTTAATGAAATACATTTAAGTTTCCTCTGTGTCTTTCCATGGCTTCATAGCTGACTTTTTTTTTTTAGTACCAAATATCATTTCATTGTTTGGATGAATTACTGTTTATTTATGCATTCACCTACATTCATCAAGGACATCTTGATTGACTCCATCTTGATTGACAACTAAGAGTAAAGCTGCTATAAACCCTTGGGTGCAAGATTTTGTATAAACTAATTTGGTACATAACAATGGAAGGTGGCTTGACAGTTTCTTACAATACTAAACACACTTTACCTTATCTCTAATACTACATTCAGTAAATAACAGGGAGTGTGATTACTGGATGTGTGGTGTATTTTTTTTTCTCCACTACCACATGATCTTGATTACTGTATTTTTATAGTAAATCTTGAAGTTGAGGAATATCAGTCCCCTGAAGTTGTTCCTCTCCTTCATGTTGTATTAGCTATTATGATTATAATTTTTTTTTTGCTTTTGCATATCTGATTTAGAAATAGTTTAACAGTATTCAGCAAATAAATTTCCGGGGCTTTGGTTAGGATTGAGTGGAATATATACGAATCATGTTAGAAGAGCTGACCTTTTGGCAATGTTGAATCTTCTGATCCATGAACATGGACTATCTCTCCATTTATTTAGGTATCTGATTTACTTCATAGAATTTAGTAGCTTTCCTTGTGAATTCATTTTAAACATACAAAAATGTATAAATCCATAGGAAAAACATAAAGTTCTATGTGTTTTAAAATTTATAAATAGACATCTAAAGCTTCCAAAGCTTCCATAGCTGTTTAGCAAATCTCTGGAGAAATTGATCAAGTTGGAAGAAGAGAAGAAACACTATCAATATTATGGTAATACAAGTCTATAGTAGATTATTAGCTGGTAGAGCTAATGAAAAATTGATGATGACCTAGCAAAATTAACAATTTAGTAAGAAAACTTGTGATGAAAACTGGAAAAATTTCAATGTAATGGAAAAATTCCTGGAAAAATTAAGCTTATTAAAACTGACTATAATTGTTCTAAAATTATATAGTAGCTTGATTAAATAAATTATTGAAATAACATTCCAGGCCCAGCTAACTTCTCTGAGTAGTCCAATCTAATATTCAAAAAGGAAATAATTCTAAAACTGTACTAGATCTTCCAAAGAATTGAAAAAAGAAGCTATGTATTCTAACTCATGTTATAAAGCTAAGAAAACTTTCCTACTACACCCAAAAATGATGGTGTGAGAAAATAACATATTCCAATCTCACTTAGCAGTATAGGTAAAACAAATCCTAACAAAGTATTAACAAATATAGAAGAGCTTCAGTCCAAGTTGAATTAATTTATGGTAAAAAAAAAAGTTGGCGTAGTAGTTGAAAATAAAAGCATATGTTTTGTCACAGACTAAAGGAGGAAAATTGCATAATCTATTCAGCAATACAGGGAAAACATTTGATAAAATTAAGACACAAAAGCTTTTTGCAAACGAAAAAAGTGGAAGTAACTTAATCTAAAAAGAGGAAATGATGTTTAAGTAATAAAATAATTCACCACAATCACTACTACTGGTTTCATTCTGTTTTTTTTTTTTTTGAACAATCTATGTGGCATATTAAGGAAAATAACCACAGTGAGTAAAATAAAGTGACTCTACTTATAGAATTGTAAGGAAAGAATAGGAATTGTTATTGTTGAAAGAGAATTTGACTGGGTAGGTGGAAGATTCAAAACAATATAGTACTTGCTTTATTACCAAATTATTAAATTAAAGGAGAGATTGTCAAGTTTTCTGTGTGCATAACTTATATAAAAATCAGTTTTATGTGTATGTATGAATATATATTAATATACAAATTAATATCCATACCTATGTATCACAGAAACAAAGGAAAAAATTAAAGATACCATTTAAAATAGCATGAGAAAAATTTCATATCCATGGATAAGTATGATATGAACTTTATAAGGCTCAAAGGAAAAAAATAAAGTTTGTAATAAGATGTAAATATTTGGAAAAGTATGCAATATTAATTGATTAGGAAAAGATAAACTTTGCAAAATTGTCAGTTATCTCCAAATTGATTATAACTGATGTTATAGATTCAATGGAAAACCAATTAAAAGCTCATTAAGCATCATTTCCCTGTGGCATTTTGCTCTTTAAGGTGTCAATAAAGTTACATTTTCTGTCCAGGTTATATAATAATTCCAGCTGCATCCTTTGGTAGCATGAGTGGACCTTTGCCCTGAAAGGAATTTACATATTCCTTGGGGTAGGAAGAGGAAAAATATCTTTTAGCATCTGGAAAAGCATAGAAGTTATTATCTCATTAGCTCATGCTGCACATTCTCGCTAAGATGTGTCATGATAGGCCTATTCATTAACTTCAGTAGGCTCAATATGCTACTTCTACATCCTGGTTCAAAGTCATTTCCCTGACTTGGAATTTTCTGCTTGTCTTACTTCCAACTATCATTCAAATCACCTCCCAAGCCATTTTTTCCTTTGATGCCTTTCCTGAGCAGTAAAAAAAATTCTGTTTATGTGTGGAGAACAGGTAGTGCCCCTTGAGCTGACCATCTGAAGCACTTTTCACATTGTTAACTTTATAATGTATTTTCTATTACCTTGCATAATTTCAGTTTCTGTGGAAGAAATGATGTAATTTCTATTTGGATCTTTTCCAGCATTCTAATGTATAATTTTTCATCCTATGTACACAGAATGAGTCGTGATTGATAGAATATGTACTTTCATGGTCAGATTTTCACTCTAACAATCTGAAGATATTTTTAATTTGCAAGTTTACTTTATTTATCTTAAATTCAGATAAAATAATTTATTCTGTTAAAATATAGGGAGCAAAAGTCACATCATTCTCATTTATTATTGTTTAATAACGTTGTAAGTCACTTGAGAGAAACACTTCTATCTGGTATGTAAATATTGAATGCTTCAAGTGCTGGATACTGATGCTATAATCTCTAGATATGTTAGTCAGCTTTTTATAACTGTGACCAAAATTCTTTAACAAAACAAATTAGAAGAGAAATAGCTTATTTTACTTCATGATTTCAGAGGTTCTGTCCATGATGGGCCAACTCCTTTGTTATGGACCGGAAGTGAGGCCCTTATAATAGCATAAAGGCATGCCCCCAGAGTCCCACCTCTTCCAGCCATATCCAACCCTCTACAGTAACCACCTAGTTAGTCCTTGCATATTATTAATCCACCCAATGGATTAATCCACTGATGAGATTGCACCTCTCACAATCCAATCATTTTACATCTGAACATTCCTTCATTAACACAGGAAATTTTTGGGGGGATACCTTGTATCCAAACCATAATACTATATCATATAACATTTTACTGATAATGTGCTTAATATGTAGTTCAAATATTTCTGAGTTTATCTTATTTGCAATAATCAAGGAATAGAAACAAAATGTTTTAGTTAATGTATTAAAATTGAAATATTCTAAGGGAGACATATAGAGTACAGATTTCTTATCTTTATGTATGAAATAATTAGCAACTCACATCATGATCATGAGTTCAATAAATAGAAACAATAACATATATTTATTGTATCCAGTCATTCAACAGATACTTATTATGAGCCAGGCAATATTGATACATACAGCCTATTCCTCTCCTGAGATCTGTTCTAGTTAAGGGAGAAAAACATCATATGAAGAATTACAGAATTGATTGTTAGTTACAATTGTGGTGGGTGTCATTACAGTGAATTATTGTTAGGAAAGTGTGTCACAGCAGGGACTTGATTGGTCTCTTATGGAATTTTGACTGGCCTGTTTCTTTTATTCTATTTCTTGGAAATCATAAATTAGAATTTGGTATTATCTTTGAGATAAACAAATGAAGTTGTCATATAAATGCAAAAATAGAGAGATGGAAGGACATACTTCTGACTTTCAAAATTCAGTCATTTAAGAATTATAGCTGTACCATGAACTTTGAAAATTAAAGGCACAACTAGGGCATGATATATAGAACACTCTAAAATTGATGTATCTCACTGCCAAAAACAAAAAATTAGGGGTGAGAATATAGAAAAATGACTTTGGAGAGATCTCAGTTCTGATCCATTACTGTATACCATTCAACTGAGGAAGATACTCCTAACACATACAGAAATATTTCCAAGTATTTGGAATAGCATATACAAAGCATTTGATTTCTTCTACTCTGTGGCTGATTTTTTCCCCCATGGATATTCTAATTTTACAACAAATCCAACATTTGTTTGGAATGAATTACTAGTGTCTTGGTCCAACCTTGGGGTGAGTGACCACTTTGGGTAGAAAGGGAGTCATCTGATGCCACCTGAAGAGGAGCATGTCGTGGTGATATCATGCCTTCAGAACAACACTTATTGGAAACTTGTTTTCATATGTGCATTCGTTTCCTGTGGCTGTTCAACCTGAGACACAATGTGGCTTCTGGTTCTAGATAAAACCAGCAAGCCTTATTGTCTTTCAGTTTTGGAAGTCTGATGAATGCAGTCAGTTTCTCTGGGCTGAAGTTGAGATGCTGGCTGCCACCCTCCTGCCTTTACCAGGTTGGGAGCTGGATTTCACACTTGCTTTCTTCATGCCTCTTCTCCCAGTATCCAGGCCAGCAGACTACATGTTCAAATCCTTTCCTGCTCCATCTCCTTACCTTTTCCTCTTCTCCATTTGTCTGAAATCTCTTTTATAAAAGATTTTTTTTTTCGGTACCAGGAATTGAACTCAAGGGCACTCGACCACTGAGCCACATCCCCAGCCTTTTTTTTTTTTTTTGTATTTTATTTAGAGACAGGGTATCATCCATAATAATTTCCCTTATCAAAAGCTCTAATTTAATTACATCTGCAAAACATTTTTTCTATGCAAGGTAATATTATCAGGATCCAGGGATTAGCTTATAGGTATACAGATATCTTTGGGAGAGATGTGGTATTTTTCAGTCTATTATAATATATGTCTACTTCCATATATCATGCTTATATTGTGTACAGTCCAAATGTTTAGGTTTTATTTATTTATTTACTCATTTGTGATGTTGGGGATTAAAATCAGACCTTCAAGCTTACTAGGCAAGCACTCAACCACTGAGCTAGCTGCACATTCACACCTTTTAAAATGTGATTTTGAGACAGGATTTCTATTTCCGCTTTTTTATTGTTCTGACTGAAAGACTTGTCAAAGAACAATTATAGGGGAGAAAAAGTTTACTTGGGTCACACAGTTTCAGAGGTCTCAGTCCATAGAAGGCTGGCTCCATTCTACTGGGGCTCAAGTTTTTTCAATGTCCTCTGGGTGGCTTACATTTGTTCATAAAAAGAAAATGAGAAGGGGGGATAGTAGGGGATAGGAAAGGTAGCAGAATACAACAGTCACTAATATGACAGTATGTAAAAATGTGGATGTGTAACTGATGTGATTCTGCAATCTGTATTTGGGGTAAAAATGGGAGTTCATAACCCACTTGATTCTAATGTATGAAAAATGATATGTCAAGAAAAAAAAGAAAATGAGAGGTGGAAGATGACACATGGAAAGCAAGGTTCCGATGCAGGAGGAGACTGTCTCCTGTATACTACCTTTGAGTCACTAAGTTAAATTGAATCTGGAACTTGTTCCCTACCCAGACCTTGATCTGATTTCTAAAACAAACAAACAAACAAACAAAATATCTTCTTTTTTTTTCAGATTTGAGTTGGGTTTTCTGTGTTCTAAACTGAATCTATCTCACTGATATACATCTTTCAGGGGAAAATAATTGAAGTTCTATTCAGCTTTTAGAAAGCAATTGACATCATGGTGGTAAAGTGTGGTGGAGGGAAGCAGCTCACGTCATGATCATAAAGCAGACACACACACACACACACACACACACACACACACACATACACACACACACACACACACACAGAGAGAGAGAGAGAGAGAGAGAGAGAGAGAGAGAGAGAGAGAGAGAGAGATCTTCACTTGCCAAATACAAATATATACCCCAAAACCAGCTCTCCAGTGCCCTCCTCCTCCAGCCAAGTCCTACCTGTCTTCATTTACCACTCATTCCCATCAGGCGATTAAGTCACTGATTGAGTGAAGGCTCTTATAACCCAATCATTTCTCCTCTAAACCTCCTTGCATTGTCTCACATGTGACCTTTTTGGAAGGTCAGGAATCCAATTCTACTTGACTGGGTACCCCAGGCCCAGGATCTCTCTTACATTTAAACCATGACAATGTTTTTCGATTGCTTTCTAAAAGCTGAATAGAACTTCAGTTATTTTTCCCTGAAAGATGTATATCAATGAGATGTATTCAGTTTAGGACACAGAAAGCCCAAATAAAATTTGCAAAAATAATGAAGATAATTTTTTTTCTTTGTTCTATAACTCAGATCAAGGTCTGGGTAGGGGACAGCTTCCAGATTCAATTTAACTTCGTAACTCAATGGTATTGTCCAGGAGATAGTCTCCTCCTGCATCTGAACCTTGCTTTTTATGTGTCATCTTCCACCTCTTTCCTTTTATGAACAAATGTAAGCCACCCAGAGGACACTGAAAACAATGATGAGATTGATGCATACATTTGTCCTTCATGAGCTACCAGAAAGCTGGCCCTGGCAAAAGATATGCTGAATCCCCAGGTAAAAATTTTAGATAGTCTTACTTATAGGTTTGTCTATCTGATATTTGTAAGTCATTAACTTTAGAGATTTTTTAAAAATATATTTTCTTATTTTACTGTTTGTCTTTATTGATGTATTATACATATTAAAATATACATGTATATTATATGATATACATGATTCATGATAAATTTTTATATTATTACAAGAGCATGGAATATAATTTGTTCTAATTTAGTCCCTAGCACTTCTTCCCCACGCTTCCTCCTCCTGATTCCCTCCCTCTAATCTCCAGATCTTTCTGTAATTTATTTATAGTTTTTAAAAACTTTTTTATCATGGATATACTTGTTGAGTTCCTCTGTAGCATGTTCATATGTGTATGTACATAGGAAAGTTCAGATTTGTTCCACTGCTCTTCACTTTTCCACCCCTCCATGTTCCCTCTCAATCCCTTTAATCTGCTCTACTGATATTTCCTCTGTTTTTATGACACACCCCCTTTATTTTTTTATTTATTTTTTATTTTTTGTGGTACTTGGGATCAAACCCAGGGCCTTGTGCATGCAAGGCAAGCACTCTACCAACTGAGCTATACCCCCAGACCCTGCTGCCCTTTATTTTGGATTAGCTTCTGCATATGAGAAAAACATTCAACCTTTAACTTTTTAAGACTGATTTATTTCACTTACATGGTAGTCTCCAATTTCATCCATTATAGAAAATGCCATAATTCTATTCTTCTTTATGGCTGAGAAATACTGATGAAAGGCATCTGGGTGGGTTCCAAAACTCAAAGTGGATCAAATACCTAGGAATTAAATCAGAAATTCTTCTAGAAGAAAATGTATGCCCCACACTCCTATATATCAGCTCAGGAACAGATTTTCTTAACAAGATTTCTAAACACAAGAAATAAAATAAAAATTCAATAAGTAGACTTGCTCAAATTAAAAATCTTCTGCAAGTTAAAGGAAATAATTAAGAGTCTGAAGTGAGAACCTACAGAAGGGGAGAAGATCTTTGTCACCTGCTCCTCAGATAGGGAATTAATATTCAGCCTATATAAAGAACTCAAAAAACTTAACACAAAACCTCCGAAACCTCCCAAACCCAATCAATACTATGTAAAAGAAATAAAGAGACACATCTCAATAAAAAGCAACACAAATATCCAACAAACAGATGAAAAAAAATGTTCAACAGCTTTAGTAAATCAAAACATTTTGCTTCATTTATGCATCTCCATTTTTTTTACCCATTATTGTATTTCACTAATTTTGTTTTCATTTTCAGGAGTATTAAAGAAAGATAAACTATTTAATGGCTCAGGAGGAAGTTGACATGTCATTTGTGTTTAAGGGTAGATGTACTAGTTATTTATTGCTCTGTAACAAATTACACCCCCAACTACTGTATTAAAGTAGCACATGTTTATTATTATAGTTTTATACGTCAGGAATCCAATTCTGCTTGACTGGGTACCCCAGGCCCAGGATCTCTCACAGTGCTGCAATCAAGATGTCATCGAGGACTGGGTTCTCATTTGAAAGCTCAGCTAAGGTTATCAGATCTGCTTTCAAGCTATGGCTTTTGGTAGGGTTAATTCCTTTCAGGCTGCTGGACTAAGCTCCTCAGTTCCTTGATGGTTATTGGTTGCAAACTGTCCTTAGTTCCTTGCAACCTGGGTTTCTCCAATATGACTACAGCTTATTTTATCAAAGTAAAAAAGAGATAAAGGCTTTTGTTTTGTCAAGATAATAGCTATTTCAGTCAGCTTTGAAACTCTATAACCAAATATCTGAGAGAGGCTACTTATGAAGTAAAGAAAGATTTATTTTTGTTCATGGTTCTGGAGATTCAGTTTCAAAATGGGGTAGCCCCACAGGTTTGGGTTTGTGGTGAGGAATGCTTATCATGGAGAGAGTATTATCAAAGTGAGTGGTGATGTGTCAAGTCAGGAAACAAACACACACCCACAGAGGACAGTGTAGTGTCCCACTATACCATTCTAGGATATGTCTCCAAGGACCTAAAACCTCTCACTACTCCCTGCCACCTAAAAGTCTACAGCATCTCCTAACCGTACCATCCTGGGAAACAAGCTTTTGCCTATATGTATATACTTTTGGGGAACCCTCATCTGAACTAGAGCACTAGATTTTGTTACATAATCATGGAGGCGACATCTTCATCTTTATTGTTAAACAGAAGCAATCACTGAGATATCCCACAATTCAGACAAAGGAATTACACAATTATATATACATACACTTATATGTGATGGCATGTCTCTTTGTTATCAATAAATCTATGTATTCTTTTCATGTAGAACAAAGAAGTTTATAAGCAATTCAAATCATTGTTAGATATACAAGAGCTGTGCTTAGATTTTAGAATAGGCATCCAATTAGACCAAAACCTAGGACAAAGTCTTTCAATTTCAAAATCTCTCAAATTCAGAGAATTTTGTATTAATTACTCACTCATTGCAAATCTACTTTTTAAATCCTTAATGGAAGAGAAAAGGTAGAAGGGACAGTGGTGAAAGTTTTACTGCAACTATGCCCAGGAGAGCCTGGTCACCAGCATCCCTGGTCACCAGCATTCCTGGTCAGCCTCACAGCTTGAGAACAGCTGAATATGAGGCATTGTACCCACTGTGCAGAAGCATTCCTTGGCCTGCCTATTGCACTCACAGCTTCTCCACCTCTCCCTGTCCCTCTCAGCTGTTTATGAGGAAGTTAGATGTCATATATTTGGCACAACCTCTGTAATTATCCAATAACAAGACACTGGCACCCTATTGTATTAGTCAGCTCTTTCTTGCTGTGACAAAAATATCTGACAAGGACAGCTTGGAGGGTGAAACATTTATTTTAGTTCACAGTTTAGGAGATTTAGTCCATGATCAGCTGACTTCACCACTCTAGGCCCATGTTGATGCACAATGTCATGATAGAAGAGCATGGGACAGGGTCACTGCTCACCTGATGGTCACTAGAGAAGCAAAAGGAGAAAGGGGAACAGGCTACAGGGTAGATGAACCCTTTCAGGTCACAGCTCCAGTTGACTATCTCTTCCAGTCATGCCCTACCTCCCAGTCAGTCCATTCAAACTAGGATGGACTGATCAGGCAACAGCTCTCATAATCTAACCATTTCATCTCTGAGTATTCCTGCATTAACACATGTTTTGCAGGAACATCTCATAGTCAAACCAAAAAACTTATTCTACTCTTTAATTCAGTGCCACTTAGCACCAATTTGCCCTAAAAATTCTAGTATAGAAACATAGCCTAGAAGTTTTACTCCTTTCCCAAATATTTAAAAATTCTGTTCAGAAACCACAACAGAGAAACAAACAAAGAAACAAAAAGGCAAATCTGTAAGTGTGCTAAGCACTTACAAAATCAACCATTTTGTGAGGAAGGTAGCTTTGATTATATTCCTCACATGAATTTACAGGCATTTCAAGGAGCACTTTAAAAAAGTATGATTGTAGTATTCAACCCAGGACTCAGTGGCCTTGCAGTGGTCCAAGGTCTTTCCATTCCAAGCCACAGCAGAAGTTCTGCTACTCAATAAGTGGGTGACCTTAAAATAATGTCTTGATTTCTTTCAACTTCTAGTTCCATCCTGTCTCCTATCTACTTACAAAATGAAAATCCAAACTTTACGCACAGTTGCATGGTTTAAGTGATATTAAATCCATGAGAGTATATAACAAAACGTGTTCTCTGTGAATGATGTTTCTCATCCCTGCTGGATAGGTTGACATTCATGGAGGGCAATGCTATTTATAACATTCTTTGATATTCTGTTAGGAGATAAACTCTTTATGTTCCATTCACTTCACTGTCCTTGTAGAAGGGTCATGACCACCAGGAAGTACTTGCTGTACCTGTCAATGAACAGCTGGGCCAGGAGGGTCCTAGTCTAACCCAACTGCCTGGTTACCCTGGAAAGACTTGAACCAGAGAAGCTGTCAACATATATTCATGTGGTAGATAGGAAAAGTTTTAGGAAAGGAAAAATAGCATATTCTAGATTTGGAATGAGTGGAGTAGAGACAGAAATTTCTGTTTATCTTTTCTTCTCCACAGCATTTTTTCCCCACAAGAAAACAAAATTAGCCTGAAAAAGGGATCATAGTTCCAAAGCTCAAAAATTTAAAGTATTTGAACCCCATGCTGCTGTGTGTGTATGTGTATATGTATATGTGTGTGTGTGTGTGTGTGTGTGTGTGTGTGTATGCGCGTGCACGCATGCGCACTCTGCTCTCATGCCAATGAGGAAGAAGGATATTGCAAACTTTTAGACTAAGGTGGTTTTGGGAGGTTTGGACCTTATGAAATGTTGCCACCTGTGTAGTTTCACATTGCATTCCTTCATTCGCTGCTATGGGAGATAGATTGTGTGTGGGTAATGGCAGCCCTTCTGGAAAGCTTAACTACAAAGGTCAGTTATGGACATTGTCTGGCACCTAATATGACTCTGAGTTTTTTCCTATTTTTTTTTCCTTTTCTTGTGCCATTTTTTTCCCTTCCTAATCTGTTTCATTTTCATTCTGGGAGAGTAGCTCATGTTTATTTTATGCAGCATTAATTCATTTTAAAACATCATAAGCTTTGATTTGACTTAATTTGCCATTGCTATATTTTATCTTTATTATTCCTAAAGTTTTCCTTTATCACATAATACTACCTTATTTTCTATTTCTCAGTGTTTTCTTTTTTTATCTTATGGAGATGCAACTTCTATTCAATCTTTCAGTGCTATTATTACTTTGTTCTATAGCATTTTCCTCTGGATCCCTGATTTTTCATGACATGCCCCTTTTTAATTTTTTATTTATTATTGTACAAGGAAAATCTGCCCAGACTTGAGTGTGAGCAGGTGGATCAAATAAGTATACTCTCCTGGTTTCCTTATGGTATGATTTTATCTGCTTTTGACTTATATCTGGAAAAGAAGGCAGGCCAAAGCACTCACCTCTCCTTCTTATGGACCCAGAATAGCATTTACTCCTGCCCAGAACCACAGTCTACTCCTTCTATCTACATGATGTGTTCTCTGGAACCCTGGGCCAGACGTGAAGAGACACATTCTAAAATTCTTATAGTTGAAAGTCTCATGGTCAACCATGGCCTGAAAACATTACATGGAAAATTCCAGAAATAAATGATCCATGAGTTTTAAATTGCTCAACATTGTGAGAGGTGTGAAGAAATCTCACACCATTCTACTCTGTCCCAAGTGGGATGTGAGTCATGACTCTGCCCAGCATATCTATTCTTCCATTAGTCACACAGTTACCCTCTTGGTTATCAGATTGACCATCAGTGCATCACAGGGCTTGTGTTCAAGGAACTTGTATTTTACTCAATAATGATTCCAGTGTGCTGAGGTAGTGGTGCTGAACATTTGGATATGTCAAAGAGGAGCTGTTAAATGCTTCCTTTAGGTAAAATGATGAAAATCCTTGTCCTAATAGAAACAAAATATGTGCTGAATTTGCTGAGATCTATAGTAAGAACAAGTAAGAAAAATCATAGTGTATATTGGGTTTGGTACTATCCATTATTTCTGTTTTAAGAGGGTCTTAAAACAGAATCCCCATGCCTAAGGGAAAACTACTGCACCTTGTTTTTTCCTTTGAAATTTTCATACTGGAAAACCACCTTTAGTTCATATTACACAAATAGAGCACAATTTTTCATGTCTCTGGTTGAACACAAAGTACAGTAACACCATTTGAGTTTTCATACATGTACTTAGGGTAATGATGTTCATCTCATTCCACCATCTTTTATACCCCCATTCCTTCTCTTTTCTTCTCCCTCCCCTTTACCCTATCTAAAGTTCGTCTATTTTTCCTATGCTCCCCACTCCATCCCCATTATGAATCAGCATCCTTATATCAGGGAAGACATTCAGCATTTGAAAACCACCCTTAAATCTTGAAGTGCCCTCCCTGATATATTATTGGACCTTTTTTATTTTCTTGGAGAAGTGTTTTTCTTGAGTGATGTCAATATATGAATTGTTTAGGTTATTTTATTTTCATAACATCCAACATGTTTTCTTAAATGTATAAATGAAAAAAAATCATTTCTTAGGCTAATTGGCAGAAAATAGGAATATTCCTACTAATGAGACCAGCATGGCAAAGTTGTATCTCATTTCTTTGTCCTGCGCAAGTTCACCACCAGGTGTACTGGCAGGTAGTATTTTCAGACTTTCATGTGATTTAATCTGAATAATGATTTTCAAATGATCTAACTTCAATAAATAATTTTAAATTTGCCTTTTAAAAGCAAACACTAACAGGTTAGAACAAAAAATAATAATTTGACTTAAATATAAAAATTAACTTCATTTGTTGAGTACTCATTATTTTCTTTTTTTACAAAATGTCTTCTTACACTAAAAGAGTGAAGAGATTAATTGGTGGTGAAAGTGTTAGTGTGAGCTGAAAAAGTGACTTTATAATAGCATGAGCTTTGAATAGCTCATTCTGTTCTCACTTTAATTCCTCACAAATGGCAAGGTTACTCAACAATTCCAAAGGAAATAAAACCTTACACAAATTATTGTAATTATTCTGAATAATGAAGAAAGTGAGTCACACACATACCTCATTGGGCATGGGAATTCAGGACTTGGACCTTTTTCCATGGGTGCAGTTAGAGTGAAGTCAGAGACTAAGTTCATATGACGATGCTCCTCAAGTGCAGAGAAAGTGTTTATTTCTCTCTCACTAAAGATTCACGGGATGAATCCTCTGTTTCAGAAAGGTGGGTATGTTCCCTTGCCAGCTTCATCTGGTTGCTCTGCTCTTTCTTAATGCCTTCTTCTCATCTGCATAGTTAAGGCTGTGTGTCCATACCCTGTCTGCATTATCGCACAGAGGAAAGAGGGGGACACCATGGCAAGTGACTCAGGTTTTAATTTGATGATCACCTGATCTTGGGAAGAACACTTGCATTCAACTCTATTGGCCTTAAAGAAGTCACATAACAATATCCAGCCTCAAGGGAATTTGAGAAATGGTGTCTCTAAATTGGTAGTCATGTGTGGGCTTAAGCTTTCTTTCTCCGTGATGTAGAGAGTGAATTTTAAAGGAGAGTTAGCAGTTTCCACCATCAATGAGGGCATGCTTGGTATATGACATATTTTTTCACCTAGCTTTCTTTTAAAGGAAACACAAAATATCTTCTGTAACTAGGAAGTAACTTTTTTTCTTTCATTTTCTGAATATTTTACCTTCTCTGTGAATTGCAGTATGCTAAAAAATGTCTGAGATTCAAAGATACCCACTGTAAAGGTTGTTAAGTTTGCAAAAATGGTTACTTATCAGTGTATCTAGCATATCCATTAGTTATTCTCTTGGTAGTATTAGATTATACATGCAGAATATCTATGAACAGGCTCAACTACAGCAATTCCCTCTGATGGATCCATGACCTTAGATGATGTACTCTAGGATTTACATTTTAGTTGTATAAAAGTGTGTTTGCAGCAAGAATTTATTGCTGACTTCTTAAATATTATGGGGGAAAATTTTTCAGTTTCACAGCAGTGTGAAATAATAGAAATCAAACTCTCCTTGTAGGAATGAATGAAATGATCCTAAAATGCCTAGCACAGAGGAGAGACTCCATATAATTTGATTTCCGTTTTCTTTCCCATTCTGTATAATTGCCAACTAGGTTGATCATTAACCCTTGAAAAACAACATTTAAATAAACACCAAAGAGGTCTATTAAATCAATATTAATTGCAAATTTTTCACTTTGTTGATTTCAAACTCTATCCAGATATTTTTCAAAATGTAAATTTACTAATGCTTCATATAATTGGAATATCCCTGAGTTCTCTTGAAGTTAGGAGTTTACTTTCTTTTTAATTAATACACAAAATGATAAGCCTCACTCTGATACAATGGAAGGAATTCATTCTCCTTTGAACCATTGCTGGACAATTTCACACATTGCTTTCACATCCTGTTTGTGGCTTGTCACACGAAACTTTCATTCTTAGCTGTTTTTGGCCTCCTTGATAGTACCTGGCCATCCATTTCTGAATCTTTCTGCTGCCCCAGTTTTATGTGGGCTCCTTTACCTTTCCCAATGCAGTCATAATCCTCACTCTTTAGTCCTTAAGGTTACATTAATGTAAGAGCAGGATGAAATTTTGTGATGGATAAACGTTTCTTAACTACTAGAGGGTGGTGAGAAACAGGGCATTACACTATAAAATGGGGACATCATTAAAATTGTGTATCAATGTTTCTGAAATCCAGCAGCAGAACCCCAGGGTATTATTAATTTCAACTGTCCCATCCCTTAGCCAGCAGCATCCTTCTGGTTGCTGCGGTTGGCCATAATTCAGAACTATCTTCATTTCTGTCTCCGTAGTACACCACTTCAGTGCCCACAATTCCTGTCCCTCAAGCCATACCCACAGGAAGACCCCACATCATTCTGACATGAAAGTAATATCTTGAGTTCACAGGGATGTCCTTTCCCCTTTCTTTGCACTTTAATTCTACAGAGTTATCAGCTATCTCCATTCAAGTTTGCTTTCCAGCTTAAGCTGCAAACTGAGCCTTTCCTAATTGCAATGCCAGTCCCCGAGTCAGCCCTCTCATCCCCAAGTGCAGCAGTGCTGGCAGCCAGGGTGTGCATGTCGGTATGCACACACATGCACACTGTCCATTTAGATTCGTGTCACTCTTACATTTTATGGACTCTGTGCTTCCAGGACATTTTCACATATTATTATTCAACCATTTCCTTAAACCTGTTATGCATTAAAAACAGATTTAAAAGGAAAGGGGTTTAAAAAGTTCTGAAAGTTTAAGCATTTTGCCCAAGGATAAAAAAACTTGAAAATGTGAGAGCCTAGAGCTAAACTTGGCTTAGTTTGATACAGAGCATGAGCCCTGATGCTGTACTAAACTGCATATGGAAGTTTTCTGTAGAACGATAGTAAGGTAGAATGATTCCAAATAAACCAGAGTGTCATAGGTACTGATGTCCCTAACAAAAATCACATAATTGCTATTTATTTTTCAAAATGTTTTATGGAACTGTAGATAAACATGTTATGCATTTCTAACCAGACAAAGAAACATTTTGATTTCAAAGGCTGTTGAAGTCTAATTTCTGTCACATCTGCGATCCAGAAGTCCCTAAGGCCTAGGATTATCCAGCAGTGGTACAAATAAAATAGATGTTTCATTGTTTATGAAATGCTCTGTATAAATGTCGGCAGTGGATGCCTGGTTATGGATATTGTATTTCCTGGTGCTTCTTCCAAACTGCCAAAAATATGACAACTATTAATTCTCAGTCCCTTTGAGAGACTGAGAAATCAAAGAAATCAAATTCATAAAAGTCTATATCTCAAGTTTGTTTGGTAAGCCAAATTTAATTTTTGACTTCTGATAAGATTGGTAAAATTCTTCTTGTATAGTCCCTCTGGAGTTCTACCCTGTATACTGTGTCACTGTCACAGCTGTCTTGTGAAACATGAGGTCATCATCCACAGAAATACAGTAATGCTGCATTTTTAATTATTTACCATTAATGTGTTCAGCATAAGTCCAATTGGTTCATATCCAGTGAGATTCAACATAAATTTCATTATTTTGGAGAATAATTTATGCTTGCATATGCCATTTGCACTGTCTTAAAATGTGTAATGCATCTTTAGAAGAGTAAATTGGCAACTTTTCAACCTATATTTTAATAGTAGGCCTCCAGATAATTTTGTTACAGTTTAAATTTTTTCTAATTGATCAGCAACAAACAGAGAAACCAGAGAAAAATACTTCTGCAGAATAGTGGAAAATTCATTAAAATTCTCTGAATAATTTATTCTTAGAAGCAACTTTTCATAGCATAATGTGAAAGCAGCACTAACTGAAGTTATTCCGCAGTAACACGGCTAATGTTTCTGTCCAAAATATTCCTGATCAATGTCTGCTAGAAAAATGTAAAACAAACAAAAATAATAACAAAAATAATAACGTCCCAGGGTTCTTCAGGATGCACCGGCTGCGTGCATATGCCTACTCTAGTTTTGTGTGGGTAAGAAGGGGTTGGATGTTGAATCACAAAGCAATAACAAGAATTGCTTTCTCATCTGTTCTGGCATATGAGAAAACCACTAAACAATGCCTGCTCTGACCCCGCAGGTGTGCTGCAGGCCACACTCCAACAAAGACACATTATTCTTCAGACACTTTCTAGTGGTATCATCGTTTGTGCTGAGACACAAAGAAGTAAACAAATGCCCAGCACTGGCTGGCTTGGCTTCTATCCCTTCTCACCAGGGAGCCTGAATTGGGTCAGAGAGAAGTCAAATGTGAGGGGGCTTGTCGGCCAGTATTAGTTGTCAGCTGATACACTAAAAAGGAGCAAAAGAGAAAATAACTGAAAACAATGTGTCCAGGCTGGCATGGATGTGTGGCTAGAAAATTCTGTTGATTTATTTTTAAATGTCTTTTCCACATAAACTGGATTGCCTTGGTAATAATGACTGAGAGGCCAAGACAGAGGTTTTTCCTTTTATTTTCTGGAAGAAAATAATATTCTGCAGAACTATTTTTCAATCTTTTCTTTGTTAATTTCTCCAGACCATGAGCAGTTTTTTTTTCAGTTGTGGTTGACAACCCATAGGGCTTTATAGACTCATTTTAAAATTTATAAAACTGCAGCCCCATCTCACCCAAGATTACTTCTTTCTACACAGTGAACCCAGCAGAATGTCAATTAACACTGTTAAATTTAATGATTTGATCTAATTTTATATCAAGTCTATTTTAATATCCAATTGCTGAGAAGCCAAGAAAATCTGAGGGCCACTGTCATATAGTTTGAATACAGTTTTGCCAATACATTGAATGGTGCTATTAATTTTATCAATGTTTATATTTAGCTTCTCTATTCCATTCTTTTTTTTTAAAGAATCTGGATATTATAAATGGCAAATGATCTTATATTATGAAAACCTCATTCCTAGGTATTCATCAGTGGTTACAAATAAGACCATTCCAGTAGTATACAAGTCATGGTTACTGATATGATCTCATTGAATCTTAGCCTTTCTTGTAATGCCAACAAGATATTTCTCTGAGTTTCTGGCAGCTGTCTCATGTGTGTTTAGCCACCTGTGTCTGTTTCTCCATTGTATTTTCCTGTCACATTGTAGATCATCAATGGCTGAAAGGGTCACCAAAAAGTGACACTTGGGTAGTCTTGTACCCTTGCTTCTCAGTTCAGTCCCTCACTTTTGAACCCTTCTCTGATCTCTGATGACTCAGCCAGGCCAGCACACTCCCAGGAGCTGGTACCTGCCTTGGAAGTGTGAGGACTGCCACCTGTACCACTGAGAGCTGCTGTGGCCACACAATGTAGCTGAAAGTCCTAGGCTTTCATTTCCTAGCCCTCAGCAACCCTTCTCTCTCAGCTCTCAGGAATGGTGTATAAATACTCCAGCTCCCAGATTCCTCAGGTGGGATAGTCTGAAACATGTTTTCCAGTGATAGTAAATTCTGGTTGCTTATTGTAGAGGTTGGTCCTATGACAGGCCATTAATGAGTGGTTTCTTTTCCAGACCTTACTTGTCCATTGTACCTTCCAAATCAACTACTCAACACCTGAGTCTGTCTTGTTCTTCTGCAACAACAAATATGAAAAATGCACATGCAAGAGATATTCCAAATTTGTTGTCCCACTCCATCTTTTTTGGAAATCACTCTAATAACTGCCGTGACTGTAACAAGAATCCAACTGATATCAGTTCAGACGTCATTGCCTATATGGTTTCCCTGAACATCACTGTCCTAAGGACTGGCTGAATAGGACTCATTATTGACATATTCACTCATTAAATTCATTCTCATGTTTTAATGTATCTACCTATGTGTACCTAAAAAATTCATAAGAAGGGAAAGTCTAAAGAGTGAGGAAGAGGATTCTCCCACAAGGGACATGCCTGGTTCATGTCAAAGTTATGAGCTGAATCTGGATGTCCCAGTTAGTCAGTGGTCTCCTCTTCAGGCAATGAAATTTACCCCCTTCTCTTCATTTTGTATAGGCTGATCTTCTTTTCCAATTGCCGAGACCAATGTTCCAGATTAATGAATTCCAAATATCTTCCAACTGTTTGTGAACACGACAGAAATTCTCCTCCCCTTCAGGTCAATGTTTAGGTATATATTTGCCCCTTTTTTTCACATGTTATTATGCAAAGACTAGAGAATGGAATAAAAAGCATCTAAAAGACAAATCCAGCTCTTTTTGTTCTATTAAGGGATGTTACTAAAAATCATTTTTATGATAAAAATCATAAAGCAAGGAATATTACCTTGGTTTCTATATTAAACATCTTTTTATATTGGGGATGAATCCTATTTGGTCATGGTTTATTTTACATTTTAATTATTTGTGTAGTCATTCAATTCTTAACTCAGTGATTTCTAAACTGTACCTCAGGGTTGAAAGGGATGCTTCAGGAGCCACTTAGTGGGGGGAAAAGTACATAGAGAAGTTGAGATTGTCCATAGGCTCCTTCAATTGAAGCCTCTTTGTTTTATATATTTTGGGGAATGTATGACCTACTTGAAAACCTAATTCTTGCTGTGCAAGAGACACAGTTTGTTGTTTGCACAAAAGCTATTTGCCAAAGTCCATTCCTCCTTGATGCCAGAACCTTGATTTTGTACAGGTCTTGCTGGGCCATGTTCACAGATGAAGGTGAATCATGATTAGCCTAAACTAAATGAGGTGCTGCCAACTCACTTGGCCACTCTGGGGTTGGTGTACGTGAATGATATTGTTATTAGGAAGGGCAAAGAAGGGGCATCTTCTGGGTTCCTTTGGGAAAGATTTTATGCCCTGGTACAAAGAGGGTTTAGAGAGAGGCTGTTCCCCTTTTTCAGCTTTGTGTGTGTCTCGTGAGAAGAGAACAGTTTCAGCTGCTGTAGTCATGTTAGAAACAACCCAGAGCTATGGTTTCACTAATTTTTAAAGCGACCTATTTCTGACTTTGTCTTTATGTGAGAATTATTAATCTTCTATAATTTAATATATTTTAATCAGACAGCCAAAAGTGATCCAACTAATGCCTTGGCTAAGAAATAATTTTTTGAATATCTGTCCTAGATTACACAGAATTAGTAATTGCTCTATGACAGTAGTACTTAAAGAGGAATCTCTGGTTAATGATTGTTCCAGTTGTTCTGTTAAGAAATACATGACAGTTTTGTTTTATAACTAAGTGAACACAACAAAAAAAATGGTTTTAATCTCATTTAATAACATTGAAATATAAGATTAATTGAGGTGGTAGCGTCCCCCTATGTTGTAACAGTACTAATCATAAATAGCATGTGTACACTACATGAACTGTGTCGGCTAGTAAGTCTCAGCACAGTCTCAGGCAAGAAAGAAAAGTTTAACTCAGCACACACATTTCTCTGGTTATCCCCATTCTATTGTTTGCCTTTTATAATTTTTCGCTTTTGATGGTTCTATTATTCGCATTACACCACATTTATCAAAGATGGATCTTTGAATAAAATTAAGTAATAAAGTGTAGAAGCAGTGAGGAAAGCAGTAACTCCAAGTGAAATTTATGTTATGTACAAATAGTGACCAGGACACCAGTGATCCTGGAATCTGTTCATGCTGTGACAAGTGAATTTGCAAGTGTGAATAACTTGCATAAGCAGCTGAGGGAGAAAATTTGAACTGCTGAAATATGGCCTCTTCTCAAATTCCTTTCATTTCTCCCAGCCTCCACTGTTCTCTGTACTACAAATTTGGTCAAGCGGTGGCATGAAGTCTTACGAATCATTTCCACAAAACAGAACAGTAACCTCCCTGTCAAATTGATCAAAACAGTCTAGATCAAACAACTGAAAAACAAAGATTTAATTTGCAAAAACAAACAACAACAAAAAGAGACAAAAACCACAAGTATCACCATTCAAGGTTGCATTTCTCACTGCAAAACCAGGCACAAGTCACACCATTGCCAAGAGGCTCATAAAGCTACCTTTGACCTCTTCAACAGATATGCTTAGAGGGAAAAGAGCCATGGGTGACTTCCTTTATTAAACAGTACTGTTGGCCATGATCACATCACTGGTGTAGCATGTGGAAAGGCAACCACTATCTCTTGTGCATGCTAGCAGATCCTGGTTTTTTGAGGGGGACCAAATCATTAATTGGCAGAGAATGATTTTTCATGTAGCATATGCACACTACATACATGAAGGAGAGTGACACATTTTTTTTTCTAAAAAAAATTATTTTGTAAGTCTGGATATATTGGAAGAAGTATATTGGCATCGTTTCCAACTAGCTGTAAGTGCCAGTCCACACATTTTATTTAGAAAGCCTCTAGCAATCACTGTCCTAATATTAAGTCAGTGTTGAGAAAAATGGACAATTGTGAATAGGATCAACTTGTAGCTATAGTGTGCTGTGTAATAAAAGCATATTTTGCCACAATAAAATTCACTATATGTCAAGGAGAAAGAGCGTGATATAAATTCATGGCACTGGGTGAAGCAAAATTCTTTTATTTTTTATGACACTAATAATACAATTAAAATCCATTTCTATGATTTCAAGTGGCAAATCTCCATTTTGGAGTGGGCATCTTGAATAGAATGAAGTGTACATATAAGACATATAGGGGCTAAATATAACCATTTTTTTAATAGCAGGAATTCTAAGTGGTTTAAATTATGATACAAATAGTTTTGATTTTTGTCTAATAGGTGGCTTTTTCTTCCTTGTGAAAGTACCAGTGGCACATTGGTACAAGTTAACTGCATGTAAACACACAAAGATGTTTTACAGAAGCAAACTCGATCAAAGAAAAGAGTAGGAATCAATCACTGCTCTTCTCAAGATGAAATGTTCATCCTCCGTGCTGGGGGCTACTCTGTTCCCAGGACAGATTGTGGCAGGTGGGCTCAGACAAAAAGATGCAGAGTCCAGATGAAGACCATCACTATCTGGGATACAGTTTCTAGCTTATTCAGGTGAAGATACTGCTTAGAACAGTCCTTGGATCAAGAAGGTGAACTGTTTTCAATATTATTCCTCAATATCTTCAGAAAGAGAAACTCAGTGAGAAACTGCTTCTTCCTTTGCGATGCCTCTTTCAAGCCAGGCCTTCAGAGCTTTTTTACAGCCTCCAAGATACGCTCCATGTTCTGGTGATCTCTAATTAAGGGTTGAGGCCTTCTACTGGGCTAGAAATAAAGAGTAAAGAAAGAGAGAGAAGACCTGTGACTCCTGCTGTGTTTGGAGACACTTCTGAGGCCTTGGAAGTTCACAGACCATTCAGCTTTATACTGCTTTGTTTTGTTCCTGCCCCTTTACCTGTTCCTGGAACCTAGTTAACTCCCCTTGATTGACTTTTCATAATGGGTAGGACTGCACAGCCCATGAGCCTCATCCATCTCTTCAGTACAATGGAACTTAAAAAGGAAAACCCCATTATTCAACCACACATTAAGATTCTTTTCAGTAGGCAATGCTTCTCCCAAGTGAATGATAATTGGAAGGAGGAGATAATGATGGCTTTTTGTTTCTTCTCCAGTTGGCATTTTAAGGAACATAGAGGCATTGAAAATGATATATTATTTTAAAATTTTGCAAGGTTCCCCAGTCTATGATGGAGAGTCCCCAGTCAGAGAGACGAGAACTGATGTGTAGTGGACAAGCTGCCCTGTCAATTTAGGGCAATCATAGGCTACGGTGTGCCAAATATTTTCTAAGTCACTTTTCAAAAATAATTACTGGTAAGAGGTTATTACAGAATGCAAGGGAAATGGATTCTCCCCCAAAAAGTAGTGAAAGAATTGCTGAGCCTATCAGAGGTAGGGAATAAGAGGCTGATGATTTCCTCCTGTAAGGGTCCAGTGAACAACAGAGGAAGAGACCACCAAGAGAATGACTCATGCAACAGCAAAATGGGGTTTATTGCAGATCCAGCGTGCTGGGGCTCCATGCTCACTCAAGAAGGGAGAGCGGCCAAGAGCCCCGAGCAGGGGTTGAGCAGTGCTTAAGTACACTTCTTAGGGAGGGCAGAGACTTTACATACATCACAGTCCCCTTTAACAAATCACCATACACTGTGGGAGAATCAAACAACAATTCTCAAACATGATTAGTACATTCATTGGCGGGAACAGGTCGGGCTGGAGTGATAGATCATTCCTAAGGAGGGGGATACATTCAAACTGATTGATTTGGGCCCTGAGATGCCTACGTGCCTAGCTGCACAGGGTCCAAGTTGTTGAACAACTAAGTGGTCAGGGGGAATTATTTAATGGGCAGTCCTGGGAATTGTCCTAACAGCTACAGGAATTTCAGGCTTTGAGTGTAGCATAGAAACTTAACAATACCTGGTCCTTTACATTTAACACAGGCTTTGCAGCTTAGAAACCTGACAATACCCGGTCCTTTACATTTTAACTTCAATTTCTTTTATCCTTTCACTCCCTGTTCTGTCGGATATTTCTGGGTGAACCTTTGGCATAGTTGGAAGGAGCCCCAGCTGCCTTTTTGGAGCTACCGCCAGTGTACATGCCAACACCACATTTCCCCTGGGCTGTGCCTGCCAATGACTGAGCACAATGAGGTTACTAGCACAGGCCTGTTCTGAGCCTGGAAATGCTTTAACAGGTGACCTTGGCTCCAGAACTTGCTTTATCATGGTCCAAACTTTCCTTTCTGTGCTTTGCTGTTCTGCTTTCCTGTCCATCCTTCACCAGCATTCTCCAAATCCAAGGACATTTTTTGCTTTAATTCCCTTTTCCTCCCTTCCATTCCTGATGCTGTGGATGGAACCCAGGGCCTGGCACATGCTTGGCAAGGTCTTGACCACTGGGCTACACTCCAGTTCCTGGATTTCTTGTGCACTGAATCTCTAGCACCTACTTCTCAGAGCTTCAGAGTTTGTGCATATACATACACTTATTCTACAAACATGAGAACCTAATACAACATTTCAAGAAAGAGAAGAAAACTTTAAAATTTTAGCCTTCCACTTGTTTTCCATGTTTATATAATGACAGTACTTCACTAATTATTGCCTAAAATAATTTTGAATTTTTCTTCCCATGTTGTTCTAATTTATTTTACTACTAGTTGTACGGTTTTCTTGAATTTATTTGTATGCAGTATATTTCAAGGGCTATACCATCAGTTATTTATGTATTTATAGTCATTTATATGTCCACATCTTTATTCTAAACAGTACTGAAAGAAAATTTCACTTATGTAGGAAACATTTACATATACATATATATTTTCCCCTTCCCTCTTTAAAAGGGGTCTGGGATGATAATATCCAGAATGAATCCATTGTCTTCAGCAGGAAACCAACCACTTAGGCCATGCATCACACTAGACAAATGTCACTGAGGTATGCCATGACCAAAAGGTATTCACTTTCCTTTTTTTCTCCTCCACATGAAGCCATGTTTCACTCAATCTCTAACCTATGACCACAACTCCTTCATCCATATATAAGGTACTTGCATGCTATACAAGGGGATTTAAGAGAAAATGCAGAGATTTGGCTAAAATCTCTATTATCTCAAAACAATAATTCTAAATTTTTATTCCAAGACTTAAAATTGCTGTGGCAATGAAAGCTGTACTAACATTTGAGTATTTCTTAAGAAACTCTCAACACAAAATAGCTCTGAGAAATCCCTGTTCCCACATCCATATACTAGAGGTCTGAAGTGTTTTTCTTCCTTAGGGGTATGAACATATCATCTCCATGGGTTCTTACTGACCAACATTAGCCTCTCTTCTCTTTTTCTATTTTTTTTTAATTTTTGCTTTTTGATTGACATGTATTAAATGTATATATTAATGGGTTCACTGTGATATTTCAGTATATTTACATAGTATATACTCATGAAATTGAATCTTCTTTAAAGATTAAATCTTCCCCAACTTTCCTTCCCAGTCTCTCATCACTATTCTACATTCAGTTCAACTTTTTGTTGTTTAAATTTCCACATATGAAAGATAACATGTGATATTTTTTCTAAGTGTCTGGCTTATTCCACTTAACATAATGCTTTCCAGTTCTGTCCATTTTGTTAGAAATGACAGGATTTCATTCTTTCTTTTATAGATAAATAATATCCCCCACTGTGTACATATGCTACATTTTCTTTACTGATTCATTCATTGATGGGAAATTTGTCTGATTTCATGTCTTACTATTGTGAATAGTGCACAGTATGGGGCATAGCTATCTTTTAGTATGCTTATTTTATTTACTATAAACATATACACAGAAGTGGGATAGTTGGACCATAGGTAGATCTAGGTTTAGATTTCTGAGGACTCCACACACTGTTCTCCATAATGGTTTTACTAATTTGCATTCTTACCAATAGTATAGGAAAATTCTTCTTTATCTACATCCATGCCATTATTTGCTAGTATTTGTATTTTTACCAATAGCCATTCTAACTGAGGTGAGATGATATCTTATTGTAGTTTTATTTTGTATTTCCCTGACAGCTAATGATATTGAGCATTGTTTCATATATTTGCTGACCACTTGTATTTCTTCTTTCAAGAAGTCTCAATTCATATGTTTTATTCATTTTTAATTGGATTACTTGTTTCTTTTTTGTTAAGTTTTTAAAATACCTTATATATATATTCTTGATATTAATTCTTTGTTGATTGGAGTGTTGGTAAATATTTCTCCTGTTGTAAAGGTTGTTTCTACTCTGTTGGTTGTTTCCTCAGTAGATTTTTAGTTTGAGGTAATACAATTTTCTATTTCTCAATTTTGTTTTCTGTGCCATTTTGGTCATATCAAAGAAATCATTGTGTATTACAAGGCTCTGAATCTTCCCATATCTTCCAGTAGTTTCCGAGTTTCTGGTCTTACATTTATGTCTCTGACCCATTTTGAATAGATTTTTTTTTTATGCAGAGTTTCTGTCTTCTGCTACTAGATAGCTAGTTTTCCCAGAGCCATTTATTGAATGGGAAGTCCTTTCCCCACTGTATGGTTTTGGTGCCTTTGTGGAGAGTTAGATGGCTGTTGATGTGTGGTTATTTCTCAGATCTCTCTTCCATTGGTCTGTGTCTGTTTTCATGCCAGTAGCATGCTGTTTTGGTTACCATGGCTCTACAGTATGTCTCGAAATAAGGTATTGTGATACCTCCAACTTCGGTGTTTTTTTTTAAGAAAAAAAATTAAAAATTTAAGTAAAGAAGTGGGAGACCCCCCATAGTCTCTTTTTAAATCAACACTCATTTTCTCCGTGTTGAAATCCTAAATTCCCTTCAGATTGCTAGAGAAAACACAAAACTTTATAAAATAATGAATCATAATATTTTATAATGTCATAATAATGTTATAATAATATATATGATGCATCACTTATGAAGTTTGGTGTTTATATTACTATATCATAGAATTTAGCTATATAATTTATTATGATATATAAAAATATGAAATTTTCTCTGGCAGAAACACTTTCTCCTCACCAAAACACCTCTTATAATATTGAACATATGTTTATGCTATAGCTTGATTTCCTGTGGGTTCTTGCCAGTGTCTGACGAATGTGTGGATTCTTGAATTTTGACCAAGAGGACTCACCAGGGAAACTTGCCAGGGAAAAAAAGGTCTCCAAACGAGTTTCTGGGCATTTTGTAATAGATATTTTCCCATTTTAAGTAACTTTCAGGTGTTTAAAATATTCAGATGAAGTTTCCAAGCTTCTGATCAAGGTCAGATCTTCAAGGGGATGTTGATGCCGTCTTCTCTGACAGAGGGGACTTCGTCTGCAGTGTCCTCACTGTTGTCTCCTCTGTTGAAAACAGGCTTCCCTGGACTGTGTTTACCTGGCCAGGAGCCAGGTTATAACTTCCTAACTTGGAATATTAGCTGTATCCCAGAGGAGAATGTATATTATAATGTTTGTACAGTCTATTTCAGATAGTTATTTATTCTGTTTCTATTCGTGAAACAATGTGGATGCTTTGTGTCAGGCATACCCCAATTTGATCCTATTTTTAACAAAATTATGAAGATTACTGGATTTTAAAGGATATCTACCATACATTTCTTAGTGCCAATATTAAAGTCTCTCATTTGTAGTTCTCCAGTCTGTCAGCAGGTTGCAGCAGAGGGCTAGCTTTAATTTTAAATTAGCATGTTCAAGGGCATCAAACCCTCCCTCTCTCCTCCCTCCTTCTCTCCTCTCACCTTTCTTGCCTGCCCTCTTCCTCCCTTCCTCCCTCCTCACCACCTTTCCTTCTTTCCCTCTTTCCCCCTCCTTTCTTTGATTCTTTATTTCCTTTTATTTCCTGCCTCTCTGTCCCTTCCTGTCTCCCCTTCCTCTTTTCTTCTTTCTTTCTTTCCTTTCTTCTCATTTCTCTTTCTTCTTACAAATGGGCATGACAGATTGTAACTGGAGGATCTGACTCAATAGTAAAAGTTAGACATATTTTTAAAAGAAAAAAAATCAAAATTAGTGATATTCACCTTTGAGCTTTTTTAATAATAAAATATGGAGACCATGTATAGAATAGAGCATCAATCAAAACAGGCATTGATAATCTTATGTTTGATTAATGCAGATAGCAATAGGAGAACCCAGATTGGGCTTAAATATACAAATTTTTAAGATCACATTCCACTTGCAAGGTGTATGCAAATGAACTCCTTTTTTTCAGCTACATTTGGAAATGTGGAAGAGGAAAAAAAGGCACTGCAGTCACAGTGCTCATCAGTTATTCACTGTATCTACGCCTCTCAATTGTGTTTCTTTCTTTAATGTAATAGTAAGCAATAATATCACAGCTGTGCTTTGTAGAGTGAATCATATAATAATCTATATTGAGATTTTGTACACACATAACATAAAAGGGAGAGAAAAACGTGAAGTCTAAAGCTTGGCCCATTGCAGAACCATACAAAAGAGCTAATGAATCTCTCAGAATGGTTGTGATGATCAGCTGGAAGACCTGATTTGTATTCCAAAATGAAATTACTCTCCAAAAAGGGATTATTTCAAGGTATAACCATACTTCATCTTTGAGACATTAATATTTTTCATTAAATACCATCAATACCACTCACTGGGATCAACTAAAAACACATTTCCGAGTCACAAATCTGTCTTCCTTTCCATTTTCTCTTTCATTTTATCTTTCAGGAGTAGTTACCAAATCCTCCCAAACAACATTCCTCACATGTGGAATCAGGTAGGCCTTGACATTCTGATATGAGATTTGAAGTTGAGTGCTCAGTATTACACGGCAATGGTTTGGATCTATCGTTTAATTCAGGAGAGTGCCATTCATGGCACTCTACAGGGATAAACAGGGCTCTGCAATAGATGCTTCTTAGTGATAGTTGGGGCATAGAACACTGGGATGCAGTCCACATCTATTCAACACACAGTCATTGAGCTACCTCACTGTTCCTGGCATGCACAGACAGTTCAGGACTATGCTCACCATGGGGCAGGAGGGGAGCAGACTCAATCTGAAACTAGAGAATCATTAGAACTATGTTAACTGCTGGGAAGGAGGACACTGTTATAAGAACACAAAAGAAAAGCACTTGATTTGGCCTAGGTGTGGGGAAGTGGGTTATAGAAACTTCCCTCTGTGACAGATAGGAAAATTCATTAGTCTTAGACAGCAATTTAAAGTGAGGTTTGATTATTGTCTTTAATTTGTAATTAAATAGGAGAAACTGTAATTAAGCATGAAGCAAAACCTAAAGTAATATAGCACATTAATTTATTGTATGGGATAATCATTGTGGTAAGTGCTAATACTTTCAGAGAGTAGCTTCATTTGAATATTAATACCTTAAATTGTATGTAAAAAGATCTGTCCTTAATTATGGCAAGCCCAGGAAAGTGTGGTGATTACTGTTTACAAGGGAAAAGAATATATATCTTAAAAAATATAGCTATTTACAGGTTAGGAGTGTCTTTTTTTCAGTTTTGTTGTATGATACGGAAGTGAAGGTATACACAAAAAAATCACAAATCTCGTTTTGATATAAAATGGTCTATTTCCAGACTTTGTCTTGCATTTCTTTTATCCACACCTTTATAATTTTACTTTTTTTTTTAGTATTTTGAAGCCCATTGATGATACCAGTTTTGAGTAGCGATTCTTCATGGGGTAGTGTATTTATTTATTTTTTGTTCATGATTGGAGTGAATTAATACATTAACCAGAACTGAAGCTGACTGAATAAAGAGATGATAATGAAGAGATTATATAGCAATTTGTATATCAAATTGAAAAAAACTTTGACTTAGGAGTATGTTTTAGTTCATCCTACTGACTAATACTGATGGTATATAGTGAAATATGTTCATGTCTCAAAAGGGAATCCATGTTAAACCTTGAAATAGTCAATAGGGAGATTAAATATATTTGCTAATAGAAAAAAACCCCATAATATTGGCAAAACAATGAGTTAGGATATTGTAAACATAAAATAAATCTAAAACTACAGGAGGCAGCTCAACAGAGCATAAAGCATAGGTTCTTTATTTTCTTTCTTCCCCCCACCCCTTTCTTTTTGGTAAAGGATGGGTAGCAAATGATAAATTGTAAAAATAAACTGGAGTATAGTCCTAAAACGAAATACTGAAAGCAGAAAAACAATGAAAATAAAATTAAGACAGAAATCCACTTATATCAAAATGGAAGAGCAAAAGAGATTTCTTTTGGCAATCTTTTACTAAGTACATTTTTAGAAGTAGGGAAATGTGATAAGGATAACAAAATAATATGGACTCCAGTAAAATGTGATTAGCACTAGAGGAGAATGAAGTTTCAAAACAAAATGTAATAGTGGTCCACTTTATGCTTTGAATGTAACCCTTGCTGCTCTGCCACTGAAATTATTTTAAAAATGAACCTGTTTCTTTCTCTTCCTCTCTCCCTGTTTTCCCTAATCTCTACCCCTCCTTCATCTCAGGGATACCGATACCTTTCTTCTCTATTCTAGGCAGAGTTAACTGTCCCTGAGTACACACCCACCATGGGAATGAAGTTATCCAGACTTTGGGGATGGTGCCAGAAGACCTCAGAAATGATTGTCTCCCAAATTAACAAGTGAATTACAACTCCAGGCAGAGAACAATGAAATATGACCTTTGAGTCACCTCTTTAAAAGCCCCCTGTTCCTGCTGATGGGCAGAATCACCGCACCAGAGTCCTCCATGTCCCTGTGTTTCTCCTTTGCTAGCAAAGCAGTAACCTTCTTTTCCCTTTTTCTCAAAATCCTGTCTTGTTATTAAAATGGCATTCAGGACCAGGACCGAGCTTTCTACACAAAAATAATCACAGGCACATAAAGGTTCCAAATGCTGAAGTGAAGGGTATTATATTATTTATTTTTTTAGAAAATCAACATTAGAAAACTATAAAAAATATTCTAAAATGAGGGGAAAAGGAACTGATAAGGTAAACTGCAAACTGATGGCATATGTATACTTCAATGAGGTTCATAAAATAATAAAAATACTAGAGTCATCGATGGTTCAGAGATGAGAGTATTTTAAGTAACTACTCTTCCTAACATGTGGGATCTGTACTTGATCTACCTGTTAGCAAGATGGTCTTGCCAGTGAAATCCACCATAGCCCGCTTGAGTTTTCTCCCCTGCTTCCCTGAGTAGGTGAATTCTACAGCTTCATAGCAGACACAACCCGACAAATGTCACTTTAGTCCTTTGTTAATTTGATTCTTAAATAGGGCATAATAATACATATTTATTTCCCTGGCCATACTCCCAAACCTTATATTCTAACATTTATATTCCTGATGAAAGAATTGGGCATTCATTTACTTTCTACCTGGTCTAATTTTACCAGATTATAATTAGGTCCAAGGGTCTTTCTGTGAGATTGTTTGTCTAATAGAGATATTCTGACTCAATTATCTGAGAATAAAAGGAACAAAAAAGGCCATTATGCAAATGTCAGCAAATGAGAGAGACATAAAGTTTTCTGAGTTTTCCAACCAATTAAAACTTAATGTCAGGGCTCTCCTTGTATGCCATTAGAGTTCTAACCTCCAAAGTAAGGAACAATTGGCAAAAAACTATGAGCTATGAAAAGGTATAAAAAAAAGGTCAGCTCATACCATGAGATTTAGGCTATATTTTTATAACAATTTGGCTATGGTTGCTCAGATTGACAATGGATACTACTTATAAAATATATATTGCACTTAAAACTCCCAATTTTAGTAAATAGATAAAAAATAAAGTGAAAATGAATAAAATATTAATGAATTGTCTTTATCCCCCCTTAAAGTCAGTTATATGGTGTCCCTAGTGTTTGTAAAATATTCCTCTATTTTTTTATCTAAAAAATGAATGGAATTTCCAGGTGTGGTGGTGCAAGCATTTAATTCCAGGGGCTCCAGAGGCTGAGACAGGAGGATCACAAGTTCATAGCCAGCCTCAGCAATTTAGCAAGGCCCTAAGAAACTTAGTGAGATCCTGTCTCAAAATAAAAAATAAAAAGGGCTGAGGGTGTGGTTCAGTTGTTAAGCACTCATAGGTTTAATCCCTAATACAAAAGAACAAAATAATGCAGTTATCTTCTGTGATATTAGAAATTTTGGTCATAGATGGAAGTTTGAAGAAAAAATTCTATTCAAACTGAGACAGCAAGATTATTCTTCTCAGGGGTCAGTATTTTAGACCTTTGTTGTAATTCAGTGATCACCAATCATGACTACTTCCAAAGGGTTGCATGTTGGGTTGCATTTTTAAGGGCATTACATACATGTCTATCTGTTTACCTGTTTGTATATGCATAAATGTATTCATATCCATGTATAAAACATTATATTATTTATAGGATATATAATATTCTATATGTCATATGCAAAAATATATACTAATATTTTTAAAATAATGTGTTTTCCAAACTTATGAAATTAATAAGATGGAATATGTGTCATAAGCTGCCTCCCTCGGGCCCACCATCCTCCTTCAATATATAAAATTATTTAATGTATAATTATATGTAATTCAAGCACATAATTTGTATTGTGGTGTACATATTGGAATTAATGGGTTCTTTAACACTATTTTACCCTCATAGCTCCAGGTTGTAAGGTGATCCTTAGGCTCATCCCATGGTGGGCTGATCTCCTCTGATTACAACTTGTTGATGTTTTCTTTTGCTCACACATGATTTGTGCTTTTGTTTCTCACATTTTCTTATCTAAATGACACAATGAGTTTTTCTCTAAGATCATTCTCAAGAGCACCTTGCCTAAAGGTCTTTTGTTTTCCTAATGAGTGATTTTCAGGGGCTACTTTATTCTCCTCCTCTTTATCCCATTGGTAAGAGAGATCTTCCCAACTTGAGGTCTGGGAATTATTGCTCAGAGGATACCCAATGCTGGACTGGACAGATAAGATTGGCAGCAATATACTAGTCACATTGCTCAGAGTCCCAGAGAGGATACCAAAGGCCATGGGAGGCAGGCATTATAATATCAAGAGGATGGGGTGTCTCCTACCTCTGTCCTCCTTCCTGTGAGAGGGCATGATTATCTGGTTAGAATCACTCTGTGGGTTGCCGGAAAGTGGACCTTTTGGGCTGAGGAACAGGTTGGGTGTGCTCGCCTGGCAGATAGCGGGGCTAGCTGGCCAGGTGATGGGCATATCTTGTAAGAGCAGGGGAACTCTCCATAAGTCTATGGGGCCCTCTGAGGTTCAAGATGTCAAGGAAACACTTGACTTTTTAGGCCTTACAATGCACTAACCTAATCATTCCACTTTAAATTTTAACTTCATAGTTTATGCTTCTAATTTTTCCCATTAAATCTGGTGCATAATGCTGCTTTGCACTATGAGTTGTCATCTGGAGATATTGCTGACACTTACTTAATCTCTCAATTAGATGGTACACCTAGAAGACAAGAGTTTATCTTTTTTTATGATAGCTTTACATCAAAAACAAATTAGTTTTCTCTTACATTTGATAAGTGTGTATGCATATTGTCTTAGTGTATTAAGGCTACTACTGTAATAAATTGTCACAATGCAGATGACTTAGAGTAACAGAAATTTATTCTGTCAGTTTAAGAAAGCCAAGTCTGAAGTCAAAGTGTTGGCAGAATCAAACCCTTTCTGAAAGTGCTAGAGAAGAATCCTTTGTTTTTTAGTTTTCTGCTGCTGTGACTAAATACTTGAGATAAACCACTTATAGGGAAAAAAGTTGTTTTTGTTTGTTTGTTTGTTTGTTTTTGGCTCATTGTTTTCATGGTTTCAACCAATGGTTGGCCCAGTCACTTAAAAGAATTTTTAAAAATTAATTAATTTATTCATTTATTGTTATTGTTATACATGATAGCAGAATGCATTTCAGTTCCTAGTACACAAATGGAGCACAACCTTTCATTTCTCTCGTTGTACACAAAGTAGAGTCACACTGCCACAACCCGGCTGGGCACAAAATCATGAGCCACTCAAGCAGGAACAAAACTTTATTTTTGAAAAAGCCGCCAATACCCCGTACGCGTCCAGCCAGCAAGCTGGTCCACACACACGGTCGCGTCTCCCGGAACCGGGGCCCCGGACCTCCCCCGGAAAACCCTCCTACTATCCTTCCCCAACCAATGGGAACTCTCCAGGAGTCCCATTCCATAGCAGGCCAAGGTGAACAGCAGGAGTCCAATTTCCATATGAATGTAAATCTTAACATAATTATATCATCTCAATGGCTAGCTGGTGTCACCTTAACCAAAGGTGCCATGAATCATAATACTTTGCTGTGGCTCCTAGCATCTGCCCCCTTCTGTTTAATTAAACAACAGGCAATGTGGCTAGGGACCATGCCTGTTAGGTATGTCCAATTCAACATATGGTTCTTACCCGTCATCAGAAAACTGACCTCTAGGCGTCAGCCTCCAGTCTTAGGTTGATACCACTGCAACCGAATCATACCCGTCACTGACTACCGGTCCAGTATATAGCCATACCTGTGGATAGGCCTATGCACCAGTGGGGGCGTGAGGTTCTTTGCCTCACCTCAGTTGGCCTCTAAAATTAGACCATCACTAGTAGAAGGGAGGAGGATACAGAAATGCCACGACATCAAGTCAATTGATGGCTCCTTAGGAAAAATAGTAACACTGGTGTTACACATCAGCTAAGATACTCCAGCACTACCATAATTCTCTGTATCAACAAATAGAGCACAATGCATACAAGTGATACATAGTCCACGCAAGTTCTGTAAGCAGTTCAAAGTGGAGGAATCTATCAATATGTCCATTTCCTCCCAAAAATCGACTCAGTGATTGAGCATTACTTGTTGAGTTATTATTCATTGATGCATCAGTTTATACAGTTTGTTGTGATAATTATTGAAGAACTTGTAGTTTGGTTTCATCTTTGTCTTCACCGGCACTGGAATAAAAATAGGGATTTTGACAATGATGTTAAAAAAGGTAACATTTAAACAGGTATTAAGAAAACAATTTTTTGAACAATTTACATTATCCTGAAAAGAATTATTAAATATAATAAAAAGGAAAGGTGAAAGTAAACAAACATATCTGTTAACCTGCTTATTTGTACACATAAAAAACAATCTTCAACAGTTGTTTACCCAAATTAAATTAAACCATTAAAACCACGTGAATAATAAAAAAAAATTGGATCCATATATTTATGAGCATTCCTCAAATATGATATATGGACATACGCACATACAGACATACAACACAAAACAGAAATGTGCACATGTAACATACAACACATAATACAATAGTGAAGGCCTTGTAGATTTACAAGGTGAAATCTCCATTGCAATGTTTAAGAACTCCATAGTCAAAAAATAAAACTGATCAGAAAAACATTAATTTAGGTCTGTATGAGCTCAAAAATAAAATGAAACTTTATGATGTGGGCAAAAGCAATAATAAAATAGATATTGAAAAATGCATCCTGGCTAATCACTGTTGCAGATGTAAGAAGAGTCAAGCTAGAGTTCTGGATATCAGCTGTTATGGATTTGAGTCAAATCATCTTCCTTTTGGTCTGTAGAAATTGTTTTGGTTAACCTCTCTGGAATCCAAGTCGGCTGCTGTTCTTCCTGTGAAAAAACACAGACAGAGCCCCAACTCCAGACTATCACTGGGTCTGGACCCTTCCATTGTGTGTTAGAATATCGTTCCAAAGTACCTTAGGCTTATGTACATTTTTTGGATACAAATGTCTTTCCACAGCTCTAAGCCCTGATGAATCCAAATTTAAAAAGTTTAGAGTAAAAAGGGTTATTTTAAGTTTATCTTTGGGTATATATACCCCTTTCCAATTCCCTCCTTTTGTTTTAATAAGTACATTTTAATAGTTTGATGACCTCCTTCAATTATGCCTTGTCCCTGTGGATTGTATGGGATTCCTGTTATACGAGTAATGCCAAATGATGAACAAAATTGTTTAAAAGAGTTAGAAGTATAACCAGGACCGTTATCCGTTTTTAACTGTTTTGGAGCACCCACAGTGGCAAAATTTTGTAAGCAATGAGCTATAACATCTTTAGTTTTTTCTCCAACATGAAGGGAGCCCATCAAAAATCCGGAAGAAGTATCAACTGTAACATGCAAGTATTTTAATTTTCCAAATTCTGGCAAGTGTGGGACGTCCATCTGAAAAATATGGTTAGGTATCAGTCCTCTAGGATTGACTCCAAGATTAACTTGTGGTAAAAATGTCACACAATTTTGACATTGTTTTATTATATGTCTGGCTTGTTCTTTAGTTATTTTAAAATGCTTTTGTAAAGTATTAGCATTGACATGGAACCTTTTATGAAAATTTATCGCTTCTTCTATTGTGGAGAAAATATGTATGTCATGTGTAGATTTATCTGCTAGCTCATTACCCAAACTAAGGGCTCCAGGCAATCCTGTATGTGCCCTGATATGTCCTATAAAGAATGGATCTTTTCTGTCCCAGATTAGACTTTGTATACCAGAAAACAAAGAGAAAACAATAGAAGAAGGTGAAATCCTACCAGATTCTTCAAGGGATACTATAGCATTAACTACATACTGACTATCAGAAAATAAATTAAATACAGAATCTTTAAACATCATAAAAGCTTGTAATACTGCCTTAAGCTCTACCTTTTGAGCTGATTGTTTGGGTACTAAAAATGTAAAAGTTTGATCAGGAGCAACTACTGCTGCTGTACCATTGTTTGACCCATCAGTGAATATATTTGGAGCATTCATGATAGGGGTTTTTCTTGTCATTTTTGGAAAAAATTACAGGATGCTTAGACCAAAAAGACAACAAAGGATTAGATGCCAAGTGATTATCAAATGAAACACTAGGTTTACACATGATTATTGCCCAAGTATTTAACTCATTAGCTAACTCATCAATTTGATCCATAGTATATGGAGTAATAATTTTATTGGGAGAAATCCCAAACACTCCCTTTGCCACTTTTATTCCTTTGAGTATTAATTGTCCTACAGACTCAGGATATCTAGTAAGAATAGTGTTAGGAGAATAAGATAAATGTATCCACAATAATGGATCTTCTTGCCAAAATACTCCTGTAGGAATATTTTTTGTTGGTGGTACAATAAATAATAAAGGCAAACTTATATCAATTCTATCCAAATGCATATTTTCCATATATGTCTCAATGATTTTTAATGCCTTTCTTGCTTCAGGCATTAACATGCGGGGTTAATTTGGATCTGATGGACCTTTTAGAATATAAAATAATGGTCCAAACTCTCCTGTTGGTATGCCTAGATAAGGCCTTATTCAATTTATGTCTCCCAATAACTTTTGAAAGTCATTAAGTGATTTGAGTTGATCTACTCGTATTTGAATTTTTGGTGGATGGACCATGGTTGAGGATAATAGAACTCCTAAATAATTAATTGGAAGATTTAATTGTACTTTATCTATTGCTATCTCTGGATTATAATCTTTTAATAAGTTTGTAAGTGTGTCATAACATTCTAGCAATGTGTTTTTATCTTTATGTGCCAATAACACATTATCCATATAGTGAAATATTTATAGTTCAGGATTTTGATTTCTAAGTGGCTGGATTGCTTTATTCAAATAAATTTGACACATAGTTGGGCTGTTAGCCATCCCTTGAGGGAGTACTTTCCATTCAGATCTCTGATCAGGACCTTCATGATTCAGTGCAGGGATAGTAAATGCAAAATGTGGACTATCCTCGGGATGAATTGGAATTGAAAAGGAAAAATCTTTAATGTCTATAGCTAAAACATACCAGGTTTTTGGTAAAGCAGACAATTGGGGAATCCCTGATTGAGCAGGTCCCATAATAACCATCTCATTATTGATGGCTCTTAAATCTTGTAATAATCTCCATTTAGCAGATTTCTTTTTAATGACAAAAATGGGAGTATTATGGGGAGATATGGAAGGTTGTATTTGTCCTTCTACTAATTGCTGTTTGACCAGGTCATGGGCTACTTGTATCTTTTCTTTAGTCAGGGGCCACTGAGGAACCCACACTGGTCTTTCTGATTTCCAAGTAATTTTGATTGTCTCAGTGGCCCTTTCGGAAAACCCAATCCATGTCTATTTATTTCTTGATCTATTTGAATTGGTGCTGTCATACCTTGTTCTTGTTCTCTTAATCTTTTTTTCTTTCCTAAAGCCTTGTCTAGCCCTAGTAGTGGGCGCATTAGGATTGATGTTATTTGTTAATGTCAATCCTAATTGATCTAGGACATCTCATCCCCATAAATTTATGGGAAGATGGTCCAATACATAGGGCTGTATAGTTCCTTCACATCCTTCAGGATCCCTCCAGTCTAATACCATAGCACTTCTATGGGGATTTGTTGCCACTCCTAGGCCTCGAAGCGTTAGAGTGGCTTGTTGTAATGGCCAATATTTTGGCCATTCTTGACGAGATATGATGCTGAGGTGAGCATCTGTGTCCAGCAGCCCATTAAAGTCATGTCCTGGAATATTTAATTTTAGCATTGGGCGAGAATCTAAATTTAAAGACAGCATAGCCCTATCTACACCTGTGGAGCCTAATCCCTTGGAACTTCTTTCTACATTACAACTGGAAAATTTATCATGCAGGCTGGGTATTATTAATAACTGTGCTATTCTATCTCCTGATGAAATTACTGATATACCTCTTGGAGAACTAGCTATAATTTTTATTTCACCCTCATAATCGGCATCAATTACCCCAGGACTTATCATAAGTCTTTTTAGTGTAGAAGATCTGCATCCCAATAATAAGCCTACTGTTCCTTGGGGAAGAGGTCCTTTTATTCCTGTGGGAATGATTTGAACTCCCATCTCTGGAGTTAGAACTGCTCTGGCAGAGGTACAGATGTCCAACCCTGCGCTCCCTCTAGTTTGTCTGATGAGGGATTTAATGGATAATGCGTCCTGGGCACTACCTTGATGGT
Organism: Ictidomys tridecemlineatus; assembly: GCF_052094955.1. Lineage (NCBI taxonomy): Eukaryota > Metazoa > Chordata > Mammalia > Rodentia > Sciuridae > Ictidomys > Ictidomys tridecemlineatus. The sequence goes on from NC_135483.1 coordinate 85,711,563, forward strand.
GCTACTGGGTTCCTCCATTGCCCCCTATATTTGTGGTTTAGGGCCCCGGGGCATTGGGCCCTCTAGTCCGTTTTTTGGCAATGGAGCCTGATACCTTTCTCCATGATATCGTGGGTAAACACTTGGTCCTTGTCCGTTTTTTGATAATGGAATACCCTCTATGGTGGTTTGAGAACGTCCCGATGTCTCCCTCTCTGGCATCGTGGGCAAATACCCAGTATTCTATTCCTTTGATACCTAGCTTTGTTAAACCCTCTTCCTATGGGGCAACTCCTTATAAAATGTCCTGTTTGATTACAATTATAGCATGTTTTTGGCCTGGCATTTAAAACCTGTTGTACTGCTACTAAGACTTGCCCTTGTTCATTAATGTCTCTACATAATTTAATATATGGGTTTAAATCTTCATGTCTCCATGGTCTAATGACCTCTCTGCAGCAACAATTTGCTTGGTCATAAGCCAGTTGTTTATAAATGGCATTGCCTGTTCTGTATTTCCAAATATTCTAGAAGCTGTCTGAATAAGCCTATCTATAAATTCAGCGTAAGGTTCATTAGTTCCTTGAATTAACTTAGATAATTGACCTAGTAAATCTCCTTGCCCCTGTAAAGTTTTCCATGCCCTAACTGCATCTACAGCACTTTGTGCGTATACGCCAGGGTCATATTCAATTTGCTGTCTCTGAACCTTATAAGGTCCCTTTCCTAATAACATTTCTAGATTTCTTTGAGGGTAACCGGCTGGTGCATTTTGCCTAGCTGTCTCCATGCAAAATTCCTCATTGGCAACCTTCCATAACAAATATTATTCTCCATTTAGCACAGATCGACACATGTTAGCCCAATCTGCTGGTGTCAAGTCCAAGTTGGTAATAGGTTCGACCATACTTATTGTGAAGGGTGCTTGCGGACCGTAGGTTGTTACAGCCTCCTTTAATCGCTTTACTGTTTTGAAACCTAAAGCACAGTGAACTCGTTGCCCTTCTGCCTGCTCAAGTACAGGGCATGCTAATCTTTGGGGTCCTGCCTCAGGATTCCGTCCATCAACTACGGGAGTTGAGGGCCGCTCAGCTGCAGATGGAGCTGTTGGTTGAAGTACGCCCTCTGGTGATAGAACTGAGTTAGTAGCAGCCTCCCTATCTGATGACTGTTTTTCTTCTAAGCTTGCTTTCTTCAAATCTTCCTCTGTTTGACTAGCTTGAGAGACCTTCTCTTTTGCTTGACCTAATATGTTTTCTACCATAGCCTGGACCTCTAACAATTTATTTAACAGTCTTTTGGTTTGTTTTTTACTAGATTCTAATCTACTATAAAGGTAACACAACCCAATAAGATAGGATAGAACAAAGCCAAAACAGAATGAAACAAAAACTTAGCAGAGAATGGTTGTATCAATTTTCTCTTTCTCAGGGCCGAATAACTTGAAACCTTGAGCCAACCATTTTTCCCAGTTTGCTGGAGAAAATTCTAGGGTTAGAGAGCTTGAAATAAAAACAAAATAAATCAAAACAAGAACACATAGTTTTTTGAAATGGTCACCCATTCTATCGCCTTCCCTCAGGGGTGAGCAATATTACTCAACTCTAAGCTTAAGGCGTTCCCTGTCTGGGCCACCAATTGCCACAACCTGGCTGGGCACAGAATCATGAGCCACTCAAGCAGGAACAAAACTTTATTTTTGAAAAAGCTGCCAATACCCCGAACGTGTCCGGCCAGCAAGCTGGTCCACACACACGGTCACGTCTCCCGGAACCGGGGCCCGGACCTCACCCGGAAAACCCCTCCTACTATTTTTCCCCAACCAATGGGAACTCTCCAGGAGTCCCATTCCTTAGCAGGCCAAGGTGAACAGCAGGAGTCCAATTTCCATATGAATGTAAATCTTAACATAATCATATCATCTCAATGGCTAGCTGACATCACCTTAACCAAAGGTGCCATGCATCATAATACTTTGCTGTGGCTCCTAGCATCACAACATTTGTGTACCTAAGGTAATGATATCCATCTCATTCCACCATCTTTTCTATCCCCATTTCCTCCCTACCTCTTCTCCCTTGTCCTATCCAAAGTTCCTACATCCTCCTATACTCCCACCACCCCCATTTTGAATCAGCATCCACGTATCAATAAATAGGATGGTTTCAAACTGAAAAGCTTCTCAGAAAAAGAAACAATCAGTGAGGTGAATAGAGAGCCTACAGAATAAGAGCAAATTTTTACCACACACACACATCAGACCGAGCACTAATCTCCAGGATATATAAAAAAATGGAAAAACGTAACACTAAAAGACAAATAACACAATAAATAAATGAACTAAGGAGCTGAACACACACTTATCAGAAGAAGATATATGATCGATCAACAAATATATGAAAAAATGTTCAACATCTCTAGCAATTAGAGAAATGCAAATCAAAACTACTCTAAGATTTCATCTCACTCTAGTCATTCCACTTCTCCAATTTGAGGCCTACTGACTGTCGGGTATAGATTTTTTGTGTGAATTGGAGTCATGAGAAAACCCAAGCACCTATGAGCTAGCCTCTTCAGGGCTTTGAAGAACTCATTTGACAAAAAGGTTCCCTATTCTCACTTGATGGAGGTCAGGAACTTTACAGAGGAAGGCGAGAGACTTCATCCACAATGACTGCTCTTTTTTGCCATTTGGCATTGGATGCACACATGGGATCTTTCTGAGAATCTAAGCCACAGCCTCACACAGGGCCAAGAGGATGATTCAGACACATGCCTTTGCAAAGCAATTAAGCCAAAAGCCACAGGTGATGCCCATTCATTTCCATTTGAAAACTGTTTTCTTCAGGCTTCACAAAGGGGTGGCCTGAGGCAAAAACATTCCTGACATTCAAGGCAACAGAACAATAGGTAAGCAAAAGGCCCAAAGCAGGGTTTCTTCACTGAGACTTTACTGGTTTCACTGATACCTGAGTTTTCTGAGATGATCTCATTCAGACACATCACTTCATCCTGACTAGGTTGTTTGCCATGGAAGATGACTTT